>NC_037338.1:55108637-55411322 GCF_002263795.3 Bos taurus | reverse complement strand
ATATTTTAATTAAAATTTAATTATTTTTTAATGTAGTTAAAGCATTTAAATTAAAAAATTAAATGTTAAAAATGTAAGTGAAAGTGTTAGTTGCTCAGTAATGTCCAACTCTTTGCAACCCTGTGGACTGTAGCCCTCCAGGCTCCTCCTGCATGGGATTCTCCAAGCAAGAATACTGGAGTGAGTAGCCATTCCCTTGTCCAGGGGATCTTCCTAACCCACCAACTGAATCCAAGTCTCCTGCCTTACAGGCTGATTCTTTACCATCTGAGCCACTGTTGCTGCTGCTGCCAAGTCACTTCAGTCGGGTCCGACTCTGTGTGACCCCATAGACGGCGGCCCACCAGGCTCCCCCGTCCCTGGGATTCTCCAGGCAAGAACACTGGAGTGGGGTGCCATTTCCTTCTCCAATGCATGAAAGTGAAAAGTGAAAGTGAAGTCGCTCAGTCGTGTCTGACCCTTAGCAACCCCGTGGACTGCAGCCTACCAGGCTCCTCCGTCCATGGGATTTTCCAGGCAAGAGTACTGGAGTTGGGTGCCATTGCCTTCTCCAATCTGAGCCACTAGGGAAGCCCTAGTTTAAAACACAATACCAAAATGTAAACAAAACACAATACTGAAAAAACTTGTGGAAGATGGGGTAGGAGAAAATATAGGTAAACTTTGGTTTCTTGATGACATTTTAGATACAACATATAAATAAAGCATGATCAATAAAATAAATAATTGATAAGTTGAACTTAGTTAAAAAAAAAAAAAAAAACTTCTGTTCTGAGAGGGATATGATGAAAAGAATAAGACAAGCCACACACTGGAAAAAATATTTGCAAAACGTACATTTTATAAAGGACTATTATCCTAGTTATACAAAGAGTTCTTAAAAGTCAGCAATAAGAAAACAAATAAACTAATTTTTTAAATAGGTCAGAAACCTTAACAGACAACAGAGAAGACACACAAGTGACAATGATATGAAAATATGTTAAACATTGTTTGTTATCAGGGAAATGCAAATGGAAACAACAGTGACATAATGCTACACACTTTTTAGAATAACAAAAATCTAAAACACTGACAACGCCAAATACAGATGAGTACTTTCCTTACCAAACTAAGCATACTCTTACTGTATGATTCAGCTATCACACTGCTTGATACTTACTCACAGAAATTGAGTGTAACTGCACAATAACCTGTACATAGATGTTTAGAGTGTCTTTATTCATAATTTCTCCAAGCTGGAAGCAACCAAGATGTCCTTCCATAGATGAGTGGATAAATAAACTATGGTGTATCTAGATAATGGAATAATACTCTGTGCTGAAAATAAATGAGCCATCAAGCCACAAAAACACATGGAGGAATCTTAAATGCGTATTATTAAATGAAAGAAGCCAACCCTCATACTGTATGATTTCAAATGTATGACATTCTAGAGAAGGAAAAATATGAAGTCAGTAAAAAGATCGTGTTTTTCAGGGATTAGGGAAGAGGGAGGAATGAATAATCAGAGACGTTGAACATTTAGGGCAGAGCACCATTTATATGATACTCTAATGGAGGATACACATTATATTTGTTAGCATTCATAGAATGTTAAACCCCCAGAATAAATCTTAAACTGTGGACTTTGGATAACAGTGGTATGTCAGTGTCATTCACAGTTATGACAGTTTTACCACTCTGGTGGAACACTGTGACAGTTGGGAAATTGGGGGATGGGGGTAGTCAGGAAGTATATAGCACCTCTCTACTTTCTGCTCAATTTTGATGTGAATCTAAAACTGCTCTAAAAATATATTTTTAAAGGTGGAAACATAAATAAATGCCATTTCTAATTGATTTTGTGATCCTTTGAGTGATGTACAGTTGTTTCTCTCTGGCAGTTATATTTGTTCAAGTATTCAGAGCCAAATTTCTATCCTATCCAGCTTTTCCCTGCCATCTCCCTACAGTTTTGCACACCTCATTTTGTTGTCAGATGGTTTGTGGCAACAAATTGTATTAGTCTAAGGAAAACATAATTATGAAAGTAAAAGCAATACAAAATAAGGTCGTTTGCTGAACCAAATATAAATTACATCTGGATCACCTATTGTTTGGGATTTTCTGCCTCAGTGCTCCCCCCATTAGAGAGCTATTTATGAGGTGACTGTGCCTGGGACTGGAGCAGTAGCTTACATGGGAATTTGTAAAGGCTGCCTGGTGAAACGATTAGCCTGATGCCATCTATCAGAGAGGCAGTCCTGTGCAGCTGTCATCCCCCGGGACCAGGTGTGCTTAACACAGATGTTGGAGTCTCTTCAGGCAGATTCCTGGAGCGAAGAATATACTACATTTTATCCAAGAGGGAAAACATTAAAAGTCAGAGAGAAGTTTTTAAAAACTCAGGGAAAATGTGGATTTCATATGAAAATCTGGAAATTAGCCTTCAGCCTTTGCGGTGTAAGTCTGATTTTGTAAAAAATAATCCTCATGTGGGAGTAATTGTAGCCCAGCTTCTAATGACTGACAAAATATTTAATGGCAAGCAAAGATATTTTTAAATGTTTTAATTACAATAGTATTAACATACATTGGAAAAATAACAGCAGAGACTTGCTAAATTATTTTCACTCAATAAACCAAATGGTTCAGTGGTAAAAGAATCTGCCTACCAATGCAGGAGATGCAAGAGACAAGAGTTCAGTCCCTGGATTGGGAAGATTCCTTGGAGAAAGGAATGGCAACCCACTCCAGTATTCTTGCCTGGGAAAACCCATGGATAGAGGAGCCTGGTGGGCTACAGTCCATGGAGTTGCAAAGAGTCAGGCAGGACTTTGTGACTAAATAGCAGCAACAGCAAACCATGCTTGGTGCACATATGAATTTGAATACTTGCTTCTGTAAATTACAGAATCCCCCAGGAGTAGGTAGCCCATGGATTAGGAGGCATCCATCTGAATCAAGAGTTGACAAACTATAGCTAGAGAACCAAATCTAGCCCTTTGCCTGTTTGGGTAAATAAAGATTTTATTGGAATGCAGCCACACTCCTTGTTTACTTATTGTCTATGGCTGCTTTTGCACTACAGTGGAAGAGTTGAGTAGCTGCAACCAAAACCATCTGGCACTCAAGCCAAAAACATTTGCTATCTGGCTTATTTCAGAATAAGTATATCGACACTGGCTCTAGATTATAGTTTTTTCAAGGACAAGAATGTATTTTCAGATATTTAAAGTTTATCGTAGACATTTAAGTAGTATCTGATGAAGAGTAAGAAATATGAAAAAAGATATCCATGTGATTCTAGTATATGAATTTCAGATACTGTGTCAAATTCTGGAATAACAGAGTTGGAGAATATTTTATTATTTTTACATATTATTCTTTAGCCTCTAAGGCCATCCATTTATTCAACCTACTAAAAAGAACTCCCCCCGCCCGCCCGGGAAACTCTCCAAGTGTTTATCACTTTTATTATTTGCATCATGAGATGTTTTTGAGTGCTCCCTTTCTGATGGGCATTGGGCGAGGATCCAGGAGCTTAATAATTTGAACATACAGAAAATACTCTCCTCTAAATAACCTAAATTGCTCTTCTGTCCCCTAGGTATATATTATCTTCTCCTTCTCATTTCTAAGAGAAGATGGACAACAACTAGTAACATGTTTTACTTGAAAACTATTTCAGATATACCCTCTTTCATGCAATAGGAAACAGGTTTCTCAGTGGAAAACAACATTGATTTTAGTAAATCAAATCCAGAGTTTTATCTGAATACATTTTAAAAACTGGAGGACAGTCTTCTTTTATACTCATTTTCAAAACACAAAAACGTAGTCTCAGCTATATATGTTTCGCAAGATTTTATTTGCATGAAATCAGTTTTCCTTATTTTAAGCTTTTTTGCACAGGCCTGTTTTCCATTCCTGTGGCCATACTTACCATTTAGCCACCCATTTGACACCAAAACCTTCTATATTTGGGTAGAAAGAAGAAAGGTGAGCAAATACACTGCACATGTCTCAGTACCATGTCCGCTTAGAGTGGTGCACCTCTGAGGGAAGAGGGTAGGTATTCTCCCAGAAATTCAGAAGTTTCACGAGGGCTCACACTGCCCTGAGTTCTTGTTCCCACAGATGCACTTCTGCACAGGGTTGCCATTCTTAACCTACCTTATCAAAGGATGGCTAAGTTCTGAACCAAACACCACTCTGCTGTGAGCTAGTCTTGGTTGGATGCACGAAGATATCCTGCGTAATTTTTTGTACCCCGTTTTCTATCAAAAGTTTCAGTTTGCATCTTCACATCACTAAGACAAGCCTTGCAGAGGAAATATGGAACTGAGCTTTGTGGAAGCACCCACATGTGTTTCTGGGTGCTGACCCATTCCTAAGGTTGGCACTACTGGCAGCTGTGTTTACATCTTCGGAAATGGACTTGTTCTTCCAGAGCTGCATGCAAAAGTAAGGTAATAAACGGCTAACGTAATGAGATCAGTGTTAGAGGTAGTAGTGGGTGTCTAGGGGCCAGTGATACTTACACACACGATTTGTTAGATAATGTAGTGTAAGCGCTGAAGCCTGACACAGGCTTCATGCTTTGTGAGCTGCCAGTTTCAATGGTGTTTCTATTTCTATCAAGGCCTTCCTTGCTGTGTGGGTGAGCCCTTGTCGGCCTAAGGATCATTCACTTTAGTCACTCATTCATTCAACAAATGATCAATTGCAATTTTGCAAGATGTGGTTCCTATGTGCTGTGACATAGGAAGTGAATTTAGGATAATCGGTTGAGAGGGTTGAGTCTACCCATCAAAAGAAGACATTCTTTGCCTGGCACTTGCAAAAATACAGGTAGACAGTGAGATCCATCTTCTGAAGACTGAGCTTTCATTGAATTGAGAATTTGAAAGATTTTTAAGACCACTGTTTTCATTCCTTAAAGACTATAAAAAATTATTAAGTTAATTGAACACATGAGAGCAAGATGAAAGAGAGTGATTTGTAGAAAGCTTCCTGGCCCAAACCCCCTGTGAAGTCACAGGTAGCTTTTCCAGGCCAATTTACTGGAGGTGAGGGTACCATCTGGAGCCTTAGAAACCAGTGAGTCTGAGGGCTCTGCTGAGGGGATCGAGTAAGCAAAGAAGTATCTACTTCTTCACGTAGGTAGTTAGTCTCACTTTCCCAAGAAGTAAGTTGAAGGTGAGATTTCAAATGAGACTTCAGTTCATAACCTCATACGTCATGGAATTCAGGTATAACCCCACAATTCATGTGCTGTATCAGTGCATGTCTGTTATCTTGTTTCTGACTCTGAAAACAAACAAAAAATGATTGTATTTACCATTATTTGCCTGTTTTTATGGACTTCCCATGTGGCACTGGTGGTAAAGAACCTGCCTGCCAATACAGGAGATGCGAGAGACACAGGTTGTTCAATCCCTGGGTCGGGAAGATCCCCTAGAGAAGGGCACAGCAACCCACTCCAGTATTCTTGCCTGGAGAATCCCATGGACAGAAGAGTCCAGCAGGCTACAGTCCATAGGACTGCAAAGGGTTGGACACAACTGAAGCAACTTGGCAGGCATGCCTATTTTTATAGTGTCTAATACTAGCAGTAACCCTACAGGGTTGCTATGCTTTTTATCTGTTCTCATTTTTTTGAGGAAAGGTGATATACAGCGAGGTTGTTATCCAGCTCATAAATGGAAAAGCAGGATACACACAGAAGTTAAGACAGGTCCCAATAAGACAGGTTCCTTTCCCTCTCTCTTAATAGTTACATATTATACAAGAGTTGTTTTTTTGTTGTTCCTTATTTTAAAATACCTTATTTCAAAACTGATATTATTTTACTGACCAAATCCCAAATTTAGGAATTTCCTTTTACCACTGTCTTGAAATTGTATTATCTCATTCAAAATAAATGGAAATAGTCATGTGTCAGGGAAGAAACTTTCTAGGACAATTCATTATTGAAATGGAGGAAACCCAGCCTTCCTGAGATAGTTTGTCTTGAAAGAAAGCTTTCCTTTTAAGTAAACTTTTCCAAACTCTGCCTTCGCAAATGGCAGCAATTGTGGCGGATTCATTTTGATATTTGGCAAAACTAATACAATTATGTAAAGTTTAAAAATAAAATAAAATTGGAGATAAAAAAAAAAAAAAAAAGAAAATATATGAATTGGCCTTGTATTTATGCTTCCTTAACTTGCATAAAGACATGATTTGTTTAGTTTATTAAGGCCTTGATTGCAGGTAGCAGCACACAGGCATTAACTGAAACTTGGTTCCTTTTGCTAAAATGTAAGCTGTGTGAAATTCACAGAAAATGCAATTAACTTCTAATTTACTCAATGCCACTGGCTTTAATTAAAGTAGATCATATTTCAGTGAAGCAAATTCATAGTCTTCCTTAACAAAGTAGGCAACACAAGAAGGAAATCTAGTATTTTTTCTTTGTGTATTAAATCTCAACCCAGAGCAGGGTTAATCTTTTTGTGTGTATTTGTGTGTGTGTATGTGCACATACATGTGTTCGGCTATGTCCGACTCTCTGTGGTCCCATGGACTGTAGCCCACCAGGCACATCTGTCCATGGAATTTTCTAGGCCAGAATACTGGAGTGGGTTGCCATTTCCTTCTCCAGGGGATCTTCCCGATTACGGATCGAACTTGAGTCTCTTGCATCTCCAGTGTTGGCATGTGGATTCTTTACCACTGGGCCACCTGAGATGCCCATCATTAATCTTCAGCTGCTCCTTACAGGAATATCAGGGCAAAGATAAACATCTCCAGCAGAGACCCACAAGATCCCTGCCAAGACAGCTTGTCTACATAAGAGTCTCAGCAGAGCTTGATTCAAGGTCCCAGCACGAGGACATCTCTGTTCTATGTCTTTATCTCCAATTAGTGACGACCTACCTCTCCCACATAATGCTGTCAGTTTCTTAGGGTTTGTCAAGAGTAAAGACTGAGTTACATGTAGACAGAATAGAGTCATAGAGTGCCTTCATTTTTATCAGATCAGGTGTCTTAGTGGCAGGCAAGATGAAATCTGAAAGTGGGTAGGTTCAGGGTTGTTTAGTGCTGTTGTTGAATCCTCAAGAGTTTTTCCAAGCTTAGTTTATAGGCTTGGTCCTAGGTTTGGTTCCTCATGGAGGCAAAAGGCTACTGCTTTTGCAGGCATCTTATAAAGCCCAACAATATTTGACAAAAAGGAGTGTCCCCTCTATGCATCTAACTAGGAGGACATCCTTTATGAGAATCTCTGGCTATCTCCCTGGATATATCCCATCAGCCCTGATGGAGTCACCTGCCTAAGATATGGCAGGAACCATGCAGAGGGGTGGGGTGGGAAAGAGTGGCAGTTTCTTCCATCACAGAAACCATCTAGGGAAGAAGATGAAGTGGTTAGAGAATGGTTATTGGATAAGCTAACACCCTTGTCTGCCATACCACTCAGGATTCATCATTTACTTACTCATATTCATGTACATGTGAAACTGTTTGGCAAATGAACTTACAGGCCAAGGCCACAAATCCAATTAGCTTTGGAAATGTATCTATCAGCTGACATACATAAATAAGGGCACAGAAAGTTCATGCAGCAAAACTATATTTGCTTATACTCAATGTGAAATAATTCAGAATAATGTTTAAAAAAATTGGAGACAGGTAGTCATCTGTGATGAAATTTTTGTATGCTGTGAGGCGAGAAGGGATTAAAATTTCGGTCATGGGGCTACTGTGATGACAATTCTTAATGATCTCTCCAGTGGACCATGTAAGACAGTGAATTTCAAGTGCAACAATTTATGCTAAGCAAGGTTAAAATGTGGCAAAGAACGACCATGTTGTAATGTGCTATAAGAAAATTAAAAGCCTTTGGTACTCTCTAAAGCAGTAGCCTTTGGTTTTGACTGAAGTACCCATTACCCGCCAAAGGTTTATTCAGTCACTGTGCTGATAAGACAAGGGGTAATTGCTGGGAGGCCCTGCATTGCTGAGAAGGGCCATTTTTAATTTCAATCTCTTTCTGGAACCAAACCAGAGTTCCCTGGTGCTGTTTTAATAGTCATTTTAATTTGTCTGATAGTTTTTACTTCCTTTCACAGCTCAATTGACTGATTACAGTCAATAGTCTTTCAAGCTATTAAGAGTAATAGCTTCATTTAAGTTTGCTTTGCTAAACATTTGTAAATAATTTTCAGTGTAACTTCTGTGTGTATGAGGAGGCAAGTCCACTGTCTGTTTCTGTTGTGAGGAATAAAATATCACTTCCAGAGAGTGATAATCAGGTTTTCCTGACATACCGTGCAAAACTCCCTTGGGATACCCTTTGGTCTAAAAAGGATGTAGAGAAACAGAAGCAGAAGGAACCTTAGCTCTCACTGGCTTCTGTTCCTGTTAGAATAGATGAAATTGAGATTCATGGAAGACTGTAGTTTTGTTCCAAGATTTAGAGTTACATGGGGATTAGGCAGATGTGTTTTTCACCAGCTCTTTCTAATTACTGCTCATATCTGAAACAAGGCTATGGATATGGCAGTCACTCAATAAATATTTGCTGTTGGGGTGAATGGGTTATTTAAAGGTGTATATGTGTTAAGTCACTTCAGTCATGCCCGATTCTTTGTGACACTATAGACTGTGGTCCGTCAGGCTCCTCTGTCGATGGGATTTTCCAGGTAAGAATACTGGAGTGGATTGCCATGCCCTTCTCCAGGGGATCTTCCTGACCCAGAAATCAAACCCACATCTTTTATGTCTCCAGCATTGGCAGGCCGGTTCTTTACTACTAGTACCACCTGGGAAGCCCTTATTTAAAGGTATTTGCATTTATTTTCTTACCTTTGGCTGCTAAGAAGTTAAGGCAGAGATTTAGGGGTCTTATTGGTCTTGTATTATGATGACAAATAGAAAAACATAACTTCCCACCAATGACCCTGTATTTCAGGCATCAGTTTTCATTTTTCCGAGGTGCTCTTAAAGGTATATACCTAGACTTATCTGTTTAATCAGGTTATTTGTAGTTGACTGATGAAATGGTTGGTTCAGAAGAGGAACCACTGACATTTGGTTTAATTGCCTTGGAACAGGTATGTCCCAGGTGCTTCCATGATGGGCATCTTGGATAAAGCTAATAAATAAATTGAGTATGCAGTGTAAATCAAATGCCAGCTCCAGATTTTTTCCACATGGCCCAACATGTCTAATGAAAGCATCTACTCTCTGGGACATGTGGAGATCCAAAAGGTATGCCTGGGGTTTACAGAAAATGCTGAGGGAAATCATTCACAGCTCTGATTTAGTTTAAATGTTCAATCTGCTTTAAGAGCTACTCTAAGGCAGTATTTATCTCTTAAATGAAAACAGCAGACTCTCAAAAGGCAAACTTTGTACCACAGGTCAAAAGACTTCAATTAGAATTTCGGTTGTACCACATTGTGTGACCTTGAACAAGTCACATACCTTCTCTGCCTCAGTTTGTTAATAATGGGAATAATCAGCACTGTTAATTTTACCCTCTTCATGTGGTTTTTGAGTAGTGAGATAATACAGGTGGCATTTCTGAGAACAATATAGTACTGCATAAGTCTAAGGAATGATTTATTAACATGTAACAGCACCACGTGGGCTTCCCTGGTGACTCAGAGGTAAAGAATCCACTTACAGTGCAGGAGGAGCAGGACATGCAGGTTTGATCCCTGGATCAGGAAGATCCCCTGGAGCAGGGCATGGAAACCCACTCCAATAGTCCTTCTGGAAAAATTTCATGGGCAGAGAAGTCTGGTGGGCTACAGTCCATAGGGTTGCAAAGAGTCGAGAACATGACTGAAGCCACTGAGCACAGCACGGCACAGGAGAACCGCATAAGAAAAACCAACAAACCAAAAAGCCTGGTTATATTGGAAGGCAACTTTCCATAATAAGACTTTTAGAAACATAGGAAGTGTTGAAAGGGACCTATAATGGTTCCCTCATTTTCAACTGATGTCCAGTGGAGTTTATTTATTCTTCCAGGATCCCATGGGCAATGGCAATACTAAAAATTGGCACCTCCATCTTTTTATGATATGTTCTTTCTTGATCTCCAGGTTGCATTTATCAGAGAGAACTTATAGGGAAGGTGAGTGGGATAATTATGAAATAAAAATCTAACCATGATAAACCAACCTGTAGAAATTTGCAGAATATCTAATATCTGTTTAACCTGTTGTTAAGTCCACTGGGAAATAATACATTTTTCCCTTCCTTGGAGTTTCTTTTAATCCTTGAGGAAGATCAGACACTGATAGATAGTGACAGCAATAACAAAGTCCAAGCTTCATGCTAAAGAAGTACCAACGGGTGGCAAGGCATGATCACGTGACAGGGCCAGTGCTATAGCAGGAGCGCTCAGGACTCTAGGATGAGCTGTAACTTGGTGTTGTAGGTGAATGGCTGAATCCTCTAGTAATATCCAGGGTAGTTGATAAATTCATATACTACCAAAGCTTTTTATAAGGAATTCAGTGAGTCTATGCTGATGCTGAGAATTAATCAATCCATTTCTCTCTCCTGTCTCTTTGTACTCTCTCTTTCCACAAAGTTTCTAAGTAATTTCTACTTGATGGCATATTTAGGAAACACTTATTTAACTAATATAGTCCAAATGGGCCAATTTTTTTCCCCTGAAAATTGAAGGGTTAAGCAGCCCTTTTCAATTTGTTTCCAGAGTTGACTTGTTTTACATATTGCTTTTCACAGATTCTTTCCCTTGTGGGAAGTGGCCCAAAGTTTTGCTCTCCTTGTTTGGTGGAGGGTTGTGTATACAGCCAGCAGTAAATAATTGTCTGCTCTATGAGTGAGTGAATTATAGATAATTATGTGAAGGTGATTAGTTAGTTATATGAATAGTATAGGCATAGATATAGAAAGAAAGAAAGGAAAGAAAGTGAAGTTGCTCAGTCGTGTCCAACTCGTTGGGACCCCATGAACTGTAGCCCACCAGGCTCCTCCGTCCATGGGATTCTCCAGGCAAGAATACTGGAGTGGGTTGCCATTTCCTTCTCTAGGGGATCTTCCCAACCCAGGGATTTAACCCAGGTCTCCTGCATTGCAGGCAGACACTTTAACCTCTGAGCCACCATGGAAGCCCTTTTAAGATACAGATATCTGTGCAAAATATGTGTGTGTGTGTGTGTGTGTGTGTGTGTGTGTGTGTGTGTGTGTAGTGTAGACACTATCTAATCCATGCCTGGTGGGTGGCTTGCAATGCTTATGATGTCATTAAAGAATGAAGACTCACAGACTAGGAGTCGTTGGAAGATGCACAGAGAACATTACTGTTGGCTTCCTGAACAGGCTCTAGAGTCAGTTAATCAGCCATTGATGATTTCCACCATCCAGGAAGGCAAAGCTCTGTAACGTGCTTATGAAAACCAAACTAAAGCTGTGAATGTGTGTGTGCTCAGTCTTATCTGACTCTTCATGACCCCATAGACTTTAGCCTGCCAGGCTTCTCTGTCCATGGGATTTCCCAGGCAAGAATACTGGAATGGGTTGTCATTTCCTTCTGCACAGGATCTTTCCAACCTTGGTATCGAAAACGCATCTCTTGTATCCCCTTCATTGTCAGGCGGATTCTTTACCACCAGCACCACCTGGGAAGACCAAACCAAAGCTAATAACCTTCAAATGGAGCAGTCTCAATCCTGCCATCTCTGAGTGTGGTATGCTGTGTGTCCCACCACCACTGCCCTTCTGGGGACAATGTCAACTCATTTTCATCAAGTTTCCAGTCAGCCCTCAATTGTGGGGGGCGGGGGTGGGTGGCAGGGGACAGGGAGCGGCTTCCTGCTTTCTGCTTAATTAATGGCTATAATTTCCTTTAACTGCTGTAGGAATGTACTATTGGGCTTCAGGTCATCCAGCTCCCAGGCATGGCTTTCTTTTCTTGCTGTTTTCTGTGGAATATGGAGGAAATGAATTATCCCTGTAACCTTCCTGTCAGGAAACAGTGCAGTGAACAGGCAAGTGCTAAAAAGAATGGAGAAAGATATGTGGTTCGGAGGTGATGAGTTGGATTACAGAAGTTGTGAAAGGGCAAGGGGGTCCATCAGGAACTTGCCTTGAAAGAGGAGGGATATCATTTGAATTGTTGGAGGTATATGGAAGAATACTCCAAGTCAAAGAAAGATTTGAAAGACAGAGATGTCAAGGATACAGGATATTCAATAGGAGTTTTCTGGAAATTGGGCTGAGAAGAGTTGAAGTAAACCAGTACCTCTGAATGTCTGAAGAATATGTTGGTGGACAATGGTTCC
Organism: Bos taurus; assembly: GCF_002263795.3. NCBI lineage: Eukaryota > Metazoa > Chordata > Mammalia > Artiodactyla > Bovidae > Bos > Bos taurus. The sequence continues at coordinate 55,399,029 of NC_037338.1, read as the reverse complement.
TGAAATCTGATATTCTTTCTGTACCCATTGGCCTTGCCCTGCCTTCCTTCCTATTTTTATGACAAAAGTACTCATATTAGATCTTGCAAAGAGCTTTGAAGACTGACAGTAAAGCAGGTACTTGTGAAATAACCACCCAGGGAAGGAAAAATAGGATTTCACAAGGATGTTACTGAACTCCTCTCTTTAGACATTTACACAGGTCCCACACTAATAGGGGGTTTGTGGTGGTGGCTGGCTTGTCCATTATGCCAGTTAAATAAAGAAATCATTGGAAGGGCAAACAGATGGGTACAGAATCTTAATAGGCTGGTCAGCTGAATTCCATAGTTAGAGCAGGCCAAAGTGGGACCCAAGTTGGCCACTCTCACTGACAGGTGGGCCCTGACAAAGGACTCAGCCCAAACCAGCTCTGATCCTTCTTTAGATGCTGAGATTGGTAGTTTCAGGATAGGCTGGAAGATGAATTAGAGGGCAAAGAAACACACTCAGTGCTTTTTTACAAGCTCCCCAGTTCTCCACCTCTTGCTTCCTTCAAGATAGTTTAGGTTTTTGTTTAGAACCAGTCACACTGTAGGAGAGGCCTTGCCTTTCTTTGGCAGGAAACGTCACTGAGAGAAGTCTTGGTGAAATATCCTGTTCCTTTTGAGCCTTATGCCCCAGATCTATGTCCAGATTCTGTCTCCACATTTCCTAGTCTCTGCCTTCCATTTCTGATTAAAATCATCCAGATCATCCAGCCCTAAATGCCTGAGGACTGTACTAGGTGTTCGTATACTTTATCTCATTGAATCCTCATGACAATCTAAGGATGTTCTTGTCCTCATTTTACCATTCAGACATTGGATTGCTGAGGCCTTAAGCAAACTTCACAAGCTCATATGTGAAGAAAAAGACAGAAGTGAAAGTCAAGAAAGAAAGATTGAGGTCTGTACCCAAAGGTGACCCAAGTATGACCTTATATTCTTTATAACATATAGCATCTTCCCTTTATTTTCATTGCATCATGTACTAAATATTTTCCCTTACATAGTAGGAAGAATGAGGTTTTCTAAAGACATTAGTATTTTCTTCTCACCCAAAGTTCTTGAGAACCAGATTCTACTGAATTCAGGAGACCTGGTAAAACTGAATATTCAAGTTGGACACTAAAATGTATAGAGCTCCTATGTATTCTTTGTCCCCAGGATTGAGTTCTGATATTTATTCCTTCTGAATAAGTACACAATTGTCAAGAGTCCTCATATACTCCATCAAGCTTTGAACATCAGCAAGAGAGGATTAGAAGCATGTCAAGGTCAATGGTAGTTTTGTGGGGAGAGTTGAGCGAGAGAATGATTAAACTTGAAATACAAATGGAAAGGTTGAGAGGAGCAGTGGTCAATGAGTCTGAGGTGAAAATTACCATGACTTGCTCAAGGGACAATCAGTGCTGATTTGCAGACTCCAAAGAGAATACCAGTACCAATTCATACATTTAACGAAATGTTTTTGGAAATAACACCAGTGAACCAGTTTGGATGAGGACCCGCATCTAGGTCTTGTCTGAAATGACTGAAGTCGAGCAAATCTGGGGCATCAATATTTTAGAATTTTAGATATAGCATCATTTGTGTCAGATAATATTCTACAGTAGAGGCAGCTGAAGTGTCCACAGGGAAGTGAGCTGCCCTGTTCTGTTTATGGTAACAAAACTGAGCTAAATGCCAGGCTCCAGCTTTCAATCCACTGCCAGCTCCACCTGGAATCTAAGCAACACTGATGATGTCTGTGGCCTGGGGACCCATAAAGGTGACAGGTGACTAGTACTATCCCTGATGCAAATGTTAAAATGAGCCTGTGGACAGCTCTTAGATAAGGGTAGATTGCTTTTACCAGATCATTTCACAGCCTCCAGGGAAGTTAGTAACTCATGGAGCTGACCATTCAGTTCTGCTGCAGAAGAGACAGCTCCAAGGCACAGATGCAGCCTCTGTCATCATATGCACTGAACAGGTGTCACTATCTAGACATTTCAGTTTCCCCTACTAGTCTGGGATAGCGCAAGAATGCTTCTAATTAGAGCACTTCTGGAAGTTGGCTTTAATCAATTTAAAAGTTGGCATGTGAAATGAAACCCATCTAACATTTCTGCTCTATTGCTCAGTGCTGAAGTTGAAAATATCTATCTGATATTCTTCATACAGATTGTTGTGCATCACCATCTCTGAGCTCTACAACCTGCCACACAGGCAACCTTTGTGAATGACAAAGTGAAATTCACACATAGACCCGTAATACCCCATGTGATAAAACTACCAGAAGGGTGAAGGTCATCACACACCTGCAGCATGGGAATACCAAAGCAGTAATGATTGGAGAGTGCTTAGTTCCATAACTTGTCCACAACAAGCCGTCTAGACATATTTAGCACCCTCTTCTCTGGCCTCATATAGAGATTTTCTCATATTCCCATTTAGACTTTCGCTGTGTATAGAGTTGTGCTAATTCTGCTACTACCTCTTTGTGTACATTACCTTCTGTGTTTTTTCTTTTTGCTGTTTTCTTTCTTTTTTCTTCCCTTCCCTTCTTCCTGTCTCCCTCCTCTACTGCCCTCCTTCCTTTGCTGTCTCTTTTTCTTTCTTTCTTTCTATTCCCCCTGCCTCTCTCCTCTCTCTCCTCCTCTTCTTTCCTTCCTTTCTTTCTGGAAACATGTAATCTAATGCACATGAGGCAAGGTATTATAAAATTTACAAAATCTTAAATGTAAATTATGGTATCTGATCAATAGTTAGATATCTGAGTTCAGCATTTCTTGAGTGTTTGATTGAGTAGGTGGTTATAAGTCTTTTTGAAAGCATTATTATTGCCTGACCCTCTCTTTACCCAGATGATCCTCCCATGTTCTGTGCTATGCTTAGTCGCTCAGTCGTGTCCGACTCTTTGTGACCCCATGGACTGTAGCCTGCCAGGCTCCTCTGTCCAGATCTCCCCATATGTGTGCATAAAGCAAAAGTTAAAGGAGAATGTCCACAGTGAGATCCCCTCCCCTTCTTCCTCTTGCCCATCTTTTCACCTCTCTTGGTTCTAATCTTTCTACCGTTGTCCTCTCTCTCCTTCTTTACTTCTTAGGTTCTCTGTCCTCCCCCCACCTTTTCTGTCTTCCCTTCCTCAGCTTCCTCCCTCCCACTACCTGGCCATATCATTCCCCACATCAAGATCTGTCCTTCATGCCTACCATTTGCCTCAGTGCTTGAATAAATCGGGGCAGTCATTCTCCCCAAGGTCTGTTCTTTGTCTTATACGCTAGCAGCCACATCTAAGTGTGGTGAGAGAGATCTGGAAAAAGAGGACAGGCTGTCTGAAGAAGCCATACAACTTAAAAAAAGCCACAACAGGAGGAGGAGGTGTAGGAATGGGATCCCTGATCTGTGTTTCCTTCAGCTCCTCTTCTTTAAATACAACTCCCAGTCACAAGTGTGCGCTGTTGCTATGATTCATCAGTGTTGTTTTCCGAGGCCTCTTCTAACAAAAGCCAGAAAACATTCTTGTAGAAAGCTGATGAGGACTATATCCCATACTTTTACAGGCTGACCTTGCAAGGTAGCTGGGTAAACAAGTGTTTTCATTGCAATTTAGAGAACCCTGGACAGGGGTACATGTTCCAAAATTCAACTTTTTAGTCCTTTGCCATTACTTTTGCACTTTAGATCAAAAATCTCTTTTTTGGTCTCTACAGGAAGCTGCAAATAACAGATTATTAAATAGTATCTGCATATATACTTGTAGTTAGCCAAACACCTTAGCTCACTATCCATAGAGAGGAGAACTCAAACTGCTTTTTAGAGCAGGGAAAGATACTCAGGAATAGATATGGAAACTAAACACAAAAGCAGCTAAAACTGTGGCTTGACTTTACTATTAATAGTTTCAAAATGATTAACCTTACCCTCCAGCCAGCATATTAGATACAAATTGGATGGTCAGGTATACACACAAAACCTAGGTTATAGCCAAGTCTATATACATGAATAACGAAGAAGGCAATGGCAACCCACTCCAATACTCTTGCCTGGAAAATCCCATGGACGGAGGAGCCTGGTAGGCTGCAGTCCATGGGGTTGCTGAGTCAGACACGACTGAGCGACTTCACTTTGACTTTTCACTTTCATGCATTGGAGAAGGAAATGGCAACCCACTCCAGTGTTCTTGCCTGGAGAATACCAGGCACGGGGGAGCCTGGTGAGCTGCCATCTATGGGGTCACACAGAGTCAGACAATGACTGAAGCGACTTAGCAGCAGCAGCAGCATATACATGAATAAAGCTTCCCTGGTAGCTAAGTGGTAAAGAATTTGCCTGCCAATGCAGGAGACCTGGGTTCTATCCCTGAACTGGGAAGATCCCCTAAAGAAGGAAAGGACAACCCACTCCAGTATTCTTGCCTGAGAAATCCCATGGACAGAGGAGCCTGTCAAGGTTCAGTCCATGGGATCGAAAATAGTCCGACACAACTTTGCGACTAAACAACAGCAGCAACAATCAATATACATGAATATGTATTTGGAAGAGGTTCAACACAGGGCGTTTAAATATTGGACTGTGTCATCCATTCTCTTCTTCTTGGCCCGAAAGAACAAGAATAGACAATATGGTAGAGGTCCATGACTGCAAATTAGTAGTTGAGACAGTTCTCTCACTGGGGTGATTTTTAAAGGAGACTGGATTTGGGGGAGAGAGAGTCTGAACATCCATGCCAAACATGTTGTTTTGATCATTTACCAAAATGCTGCACTCTAGAACTCAGGGCTATCAATTACTGTGGGACTTGCAGGGATCATTAGCCAAGAGAGAGACATTTTTATTGAGAGTAGGGGAGCAGCTATTCTTGGCTTAGTATGAGAGTACTCATTGGTTTAAAAAAAAAAAAACTCTAAATTCATTGATTTCCTAAAATGTCATTTATATTCAGTGATATGTTTTGCAGCCCTTTGGAATCAGGCAACTGTCAGCTCTCTGCTCAGTGGTTTTGATATACTGATGAAAGTAGCCAGATTCTACTCAGGGGCAGTGATCAAGAAGATAGGTTTTGGAAGGAAGGAAAAAAATGTAGGAAGCTACAGAAAAAAAAAAAAAGTTAAACCTCAGGTTATCAGACATTATGGCTGGGTTTGATGATGCAAAGGCCAGAGCCAGTTAGGCTGTGAAAACAGAAGCCGCACTTCAGTAACAAAAAGGAATTTAATTGCTGCTGCTGCTAAGTCACATCAGTCGTGTCCGACTCTGTGCAAGCCCACAGACAGCAGCCCACCAGGCTCCTCTGTCCCTGGGATTCTCTAGGCAAGAATACTGGAGTGGGTTGCCATTTCCTTCTCCATGTTTAATTGCAGTTGCCTCAAATGGATGTCTACTCATTTGAGTAGCTGGTGTTAGTTCTTGGCTTGGTATAATGAAAGGCGCTCAGTTCTGGGAGTCAGCTCAGCTGAGGTCTGAAGGAGGATTGGCACAGCTGGCCTCTAAGCTCAGTCCCTCCCCTCTCTGGATCACAGCTTCCCAGTGAATAAAACTGAGATGTCTGTTCCTTTGCCACACACAGGTGTTTTAAAACAATGGAAGTTAAGAGATGGAGGAATAATGGACCGAATTTAAAGTTCTATACACAGTTTGTATAGCTTGTAGCCAATTCTTTGCATCAGAAATGTTATAGAAAATGATGCGAATAAACCCACAAAGACCAGAAGTCCAAGTACCAAGAGCAATCTGTGAAGCACAATCGTTTTCTGTCTATATTTTCTTTTTCTCTAAGCTCAGGTAGTCCTGAGACTATGTTTTTTGCTATTTTATCTGCTCTGTCTATACGGTTTCAAAAGTGATTCCCCGAAACTATTGATCCTTAAGTAGATCAGTCTTGGACATGGGGACCAGGCTTAAGAGTCATCACCCAGCTATTTTCAAGTGGTAAAGGAGAATATCTCAAAGCCCATTCATGTGCTACTCAGCCCTGAGAAATTTATTTTCTCCTAGTAATTATCTATAAATGGAAATAAATGTTCTAATCTCTTTCTTAATGCACTCTTTGAATGGGCGTATTTAGGAAAATTCAAAGCAGAATTGAACAACATTATGTGACCTAAACCCTCCAAAAAAGTGTGAAGCTTCTTTTAGCTGCTGTCAGTTCATGTCAACATGTGATCCTGAGATGGAATCAAATGTGCAAGAAGTTTTGGGAGACACATTTGTAAATGATAATCAGGGTGAGTCTCAGATTATGTTGTTAATCTGGCATCTGCAGATGAACAGAAAGAAGAAAGGAGGATTATGTACTAAAAGCCTTAAATTCCAGTGGAATTCTGAGAAAATTTGTCAGCCTGATGTGGTCCCTGAACAAAGTCCATTAGAGGAGTCCCAGGCAGGAACGATCTGAATCCGGTAACTATACCATGTTCTGTGGCATCTGTGTATATACCATTGTGGCTTTAAAGCAGTTAACTGCTAGAAGCTGTCAAACAGTTCTTCATCTTATGGCAGGTCCTGTTAAATGGACCTTAAAGGCACTAAAGTGCCTTAGTAGGGCACTTTAGTGGTTGCCACAGAGATTACTGACATCCCCACCCTTTATCCCTGGGCCTGATGTTGTCACCTCTATATATGTCTAGTTGCAAGAGCCTTTACAATGTGTCTAAGTTCCCTACTACTGATTCATTTACCTAGTCAAGCCGGCATTCACCAAATACTCTAGAGACCATTTGTCACTGCTGTAGAAATCATTCATCACTGAATTTTTGCTACATACCAGGATTGTGGCTCAGATGGTAAAGAATCTGCTTTCAATGCAGGAGATCCAAGTTTTATCCCTGGGTCAGGAAGACTCTTGGAGAAGGGAATGGATACTCACTCCAATGTTCTTGCCTGGAGAATTAATTCCATGGACAGAGGAGCATGGTAGACTGCAGTTCATGTGGTCGTAAAGAATCAGACACAGCTGAGCAGCTGATACTTTCACTTTTTTATTCATGCTAACTGACATATAGGTAATATCAGCTTATCTTTACCATCGCTTCTGATGGGGCAACTGTGGGAATCTCTGTTTTGCAGGTGAAACTCACAGGATCAATAACTTGTTCAAAGTTGCATAGTTGTAAGTGGTGGAGAGTCCATTCCCACCCCAGTTAGCCTGGTCACTTGGCTCCTCTCTTGCAGCTCCATGCATTCAGTGTACGTCTCCTGAGGGTGGCTATAACCTTGGGGCTATGCTAGGTGCTGGGGATAGTGCCATTATCAGGTGGACCATTGCTCTCAAGGAACTTATTCTGTAGGCAGAACTGAGATCTAAACCAAAAATTATGATAACAGTTCAATGTGAGAAGTGCCCAGAGCACTGAGATAAACTGGAGCTCAGTCTTGAAGGATGATCATGATCATCAATCTGATCAAAGAGAAGAGAGAAATCTACATAGACCAAAGCATATTTGCTGAGTTGTTCAGATTTTCAGTGCCCTAGTCAAGCTCTGCTATTTTCAGATAAGACCTTGTTGCCTGGAAAGCTTATGTTTACTAAAACAGATATTTAAAACCATTATGTTGCAGGGAGATCAGTTAAGGGTATAGTTTAAGAAATTATTACAAATAAAGTCCTGGAATTTCTGAAGGCTTTGCTATTCCTGTAAACTGGAACATATTCAAGGTAATTTCCATTATGGAGTAGTCTGACATATATTCCAACATTTTCATGAATGGGAGAAAAAGGGATAGGGTTATCCTAAAAGTCTGGGAGTCGTAGTGGAGGGTGTCTCTTGCTCTTCTACTTAAATATCATCTGCTATGTGTGTATCGGTGGAGGGAAATGGTTGAAAATCACTTCAGTGAAGACTTAAAAATCAGATAATCATGATGGTGTGATCACTCAATTAGAGCCAGACATCCTGGAATGTGAACTCAAGTGGGCCTTAGAAAGCATCACTACGAACAAAGCTAATGGAGGTGATGGAATTGCAGTTGAGCTATTTCAAATCCTAAAAGATGATGCTGTGAAAGTGCTGCACTCAGTATGCCAACTAATTTGGAAAACTCAGCAGTGGCCACAGGACTGGTAAAGGTCAGTTTTCATTCCAATCCCAAAGAAAGGCAATGCCAAAGAATGCTCAAACTACCGCACAATTGCACTCATCTCACATGCTAGTAAAGTAATGCTCAAAATTCTCCAAGCCAGGCTTCAGCAATACGTGAACTGTGAACTTCCAGATGTTTAAGCTGGTTTTAGAAAAGGCAGAGAAACCAGAGATCAAATTGCCAACATCCGCTGGATCATCGAAAGAGCAAGAGAGTTCCAGAAAAACATCTATTTCTGGTTTATTGACTATGCCAAAGCCTTTGACTGTGTGAATCACAATAAATTGTGGAAAATTCTTCAAGAGATAGGCATACCAGACCACCTGACCTGCCTCTTGAGAAACCTATATGCAGGTCAGGAAGCAACAGTGAGAACTGAACATGGAACAACAGACTGGTTCCAAATAGGAAAGGGAGTATGTCAAGGCTGTATATTGTCACCCTGCTTATTATATGCAGAGTACATCATGAGAAATGCTGGGCTGGAGGAAGCATAAACTGGAATCAAGATTAACAGGAGAAATATCAGTAACCTCAGATATGCAGATGACACCACCATTATGGCAGAAAGTGAAAAAGAACTAAAGAGTCTCTTGAGGTAAGTGAAAGAGGAGAATGAAAAAGTTGGCTTAAAGCTCAACATTCAGAAAACTAAGATCATGGCATCTGGTCCCATCACTTCATGGCAAATAGACGGGGAAACTGGCTGACTTTATTCTTCTGGGCTCCAAAATCACTGCAGATGGTGATTGCAGCCATGAAATTAAAAGACACTTACTCCTTGGAAGGAAAGTTATGACCAACCTAGAGAGCATATTAAAAAGTAGAGACATTACTTTGTCAACAAAGGTCCGTCTAGTCAAGGCTATGGTTTTTCCAGTGGTCATGTATGGATGTGAGAGTTGTACCATAAAGAAAGCTGAGTGCCGAAAAATTGATGCTGTTGAACTGTGGTGTTGGAGAAGACTCTTGAGAGTCCCTTGGATTCCAAGGAGATCCAACCAGCCCATCCTAAAGGAGATGAGTCCTGGGTGTTCATTGGGAGGACTGATGTTGAAGCTGAAACTCCAATATTTTGGCCACCTGATGTGAAGAGCTGACTCATTTGAAAAGACCCTGATGCTAGGTAAGATTGAGGGCAAGAGAAGAAGGGGATAACAGAGGATGAGATGGTTGGATGGCATCACTGACTCAATGGACATGGGTTTTGGTGGACTCCGGGAGTTGGTGATGAACAGGGAGGCCTGGTGTGCTGCAGTTCATGGGGTCACAAAGAGTCAGACATGACTGAGTGACTGAAGTCAACTGAACTTAAAAATCATGTGTATACAAAACAAGCATGTAAAAGTCAAAAAAAAGATTAAAAGGGAGGGAACACAGTCAACCCGTGATGGTGGTCATCACAAAATGAATGGGGGACAGGAGACCAGGACCTAGAATGGGGATGGAGAGGACTTGAATTCTAAACAAATATGTTAACAAACAGCAATTTGGATTTGGGATCTATGTTTATTATATTATTTCTTATATTCTTGGATATTTTCCAAATTTTCCAATATAAAATTACTTTTTAAGTCATTAATTGAAAACGACAAAGAATGCATGAAGCCCGTGTGAAGAGGGGATAGAAATGAGGTTAACGAAACTGGGCCAACTCTGGGAAAATGGACCAATTCAACTAGTGATTAAAAAAATAATAATGAATCTATCCATGAGGGAACATTTCATAGACCACAAAAAAGAGGGCAGTTAAATCTGATGAACTCAGAAAGGTATATAGTTTAATTTGTTTTATGCCAGTGTCAGTTCCTCGTTTTGATGATTCTCTGTAGTCGTGTAAGATGTTCTCTTTGTGGGGAATTGTGTGAAAGTACATGGAAACTTACTGTGCTATTTTTTTCAACTTCTTGTAGGTTTGATATTATTTCAGAATAAAAAGTTTAAAATGGTAACGATGGGATAAAATGCTATGCATTTACAAGATATTCACATTCTCATGGAGGATTTTTATCATGGCTGTATCTTTACTAAAGTGCAGAGCTCTCTAATAGTGACAAGCCAGGCAAAAATAGAGTCTTCCAGGACAGCCGACATCTTATAGCATGGCTTTTACCCACCCATGTCTAATGCCAGACCCCATAGTGCTTTTAGTTATTAAAGCACTAATACATACATTCTCTCACTTGTTCTTGAACATCCTTAAATCTTCATGAGTACTTCTTTCAACAGGTGTCTTGTATGATTCATAAAAACTATATTGTGCAGTTTAGTTTTCTCATTGACTGACATGTCTGCTATTGTGATATTTGTGAAAGAGAACGAGGCTCAGCAGTTTCTGTTAACTGGAACAAATTGGAGGAAAGGAATACACAGTTTGCTGCAGAAGGCTTTATGCTGCCAGCCTTATATGATAACCAAGGGTTGTCCCTGGATATAGATGAAAGTAGAGATCTCTCGTAATCAGAGCTTTGAAGAGATAGAGCCACATCTGGCCCCACCTGTTCCAAGGCTCCTCTCATGCGTCTTTCCCTCCGTATTAACCCCAGTTACAGCATCCAAGGCTCCTCTCATGCGTCTTTCCCTCCGTATTAACCCCAGTTACAGCATACAGTGTACCTAGTGACAGAGAGAAATGATTCCTTAATACTTATTCATGATATAGGAACCAAGAACAAAGTCTGAAAGCAATATAACTCCCTCTTGGAATAGGCATTGTTAAATCTTTTCATTGTTACTACCTTATCATAAATTAATTCCTTAAATCTATTGCAAGTAACAAGCAACCCCTGACAGTTCCAGATACCCAGCAGTTAATTGGAATGGGAGAAAGAAGTTGTGAGTTGAGATCAGAACTCGTGTAAATCCAGGCTTTAGTGGGAGGAAAGATTAGATTGGCAGAATGTTGATAGTTATGAGGTTGTGTGTTGGGTTCATGGGGACTCATTGTTATGTTTTGTTTATGTGCTTGACATTTGCTGAGAAAAAAGTTAAAAGAGGGGTGCCCTGTAGACCATGGGTTGCTTTTGAATGAATCACAAGCTTTTTCTTAAAACTAAAACAAACAAAAAAATAATTTTAAGATCCTGAAACTCATTTAAAACCTTGCATGTTCATAAAAAAAAAAGAAAAGAAATAGAAAATTAGCTTTAGGACACACTAAACTTACTGAATAGGTGATATTTTAGAAATGTAACAATACCTCCCTTTCCTCAGTTCTAATAATGCTAATAACACCACCCATTAGGCCTGTATCGAAGGTTAAATGAGATAATGCATGCAAAGTACTTGACAATGGTTTGACTCGAAGTATTCAATAAATAATTTCCATTATTGCTATTATTAGTGTAGAGCTTGTTGGTTGAATTACCTTAGGGTCTCAATAGGAGCTTTGCACATTATCAAGCATTATGCAAACACAGCTTAACTCCACAATCATATTACTGACTCTAATGTTGAACTCTTTTAAAGATGAAAGTAAGGCAAGGCGATTATAGACTAGAGCAGGATCGTGTCTGGGAGAGGCAAGGGTAAGAGGAAGGCCTAAGAGTAAAAAGAAAAACTGAGTGAGAGTAAAGTCAGGGAGGGAGGAGGCAGGGAAGAGAGATTAGTAGCCAAGGTCAATTGACCTTGCCCCACAAGGTGCTGACCCGCCTCCAAATCCTTTGCTTGGTGTCATGACTGCCTCTGATAGACGTGAAACCCACTAATGACCACACTTTTAAGCCTTCCTAAGGGTTTTGCAGAAATTCCCTTAATTGACTCCAACTCCATCCATTGCCCCCAGAGATCTCACTTCTGAGAGTGGGCAAAGAAGGTAGGGGTTAACTGTTATTCAAATACATAGAACAGCTAGGATTAAAGCACACTCATGATTGTTGTCCGTGCCATCCATTTGTGAGACTGGCCTGGTCTCTTCATTTTCTCCCTCAGAAAATCGATCACTACCAGTTTCCCTTTCCAGTTCTGCTTCAGAATAGTGTTTATGTCATTTGCTCTGGGCCTGAAATTGTTCCTCAGATTTTCTCCCTGAAGGTGTTTACAGACATTGTACAAAGAAATTAATTAAGCAGATTTTCCATTTGCACAGTTTTAATGAATAAATGATGTTCCTATTTGTTTATCGGCTTTCTAATTATAACACAATTCAAAACATCTCGGTTTCCTGAATTCCAACAATGTTATTGTTATGGTAGTGTTAATGCTGCTCTCACAGTGCAGGTAATATTATTATTATTATTTTCTTAGATAGATGCCAGGTGCAGTATTCCATATTTATTAAAGTACAATTTGCATATTTTTCTCTTTTCATGTACCGCTTATCTGTACAAGAGCAGAAAGTTAAATATAATGATTTGCTTTAAAGAGCCTGGAAGAGTTTCACAGGCAGCCTGAGGATTTGTGGTCTGGTTGGGGGATCAGGCCTGACTGACTTTGTTCAGGACCAACAGAAAGAAATCTGGGCCAGGGAGCCAGGCAGCAAGACCAAACCTCACTATCCCAAGCAGCTAACAGGCCATGAACTTGGCAGGGGGGACTAATAGCTGGAGTCCTGGCAAGAAGGCAGAAGTCAAAGGCTCAAAGGCCAGCAGGTCAGGAGCTCCAGGAAAGCAGCACAGAGACAAGGGAGGAGGGTTCAGGAGAGGAGGTGGAGTCTTTCCTTTCTCTGTCCTAGAGTGTTTGAGACAGTCAGTCCATAAATCACAGGTGTCTGTGAGAGCTAATTTGGAGGTCTGCAAAGGGAAAGACAGAGGCTGAGATAGTTGGATGGCGTCGCTGACAATGGACATGAGTTTGAGATGGTGAAGGACAGGGAAGCTTGGTATGCTGCAATCCATAGGGTCACAAAGAGTTGGACATGACTTAGCAACTGAACTAAACTGAAAGGAACTCTGCTTTGACTGAGGTGTGCACCAGTGTCTCTGTCTCCACCCTTTTAGAATGTGGAGCAGAGTCACTGTCACTTTGTCCTTGGCCAAGGAAGAGTCCTGGTCTTTAAATCTGTGCTGACCTCAGATAGGCATTTGGGTATCATCTAGTTTAACAACTGATGGGGAGCCTTCCATGATGTATCACCCATAATAGCTAGGAACACACTCTGGTCCTCCAGGAATTTATAGAGTCCAGAAACTGCCTTGGACTTGTAACCAAAATAAATCACCTGGCAGCCTGGAAGGGGTGGACCCCTGGTCTGCCTCAAGGTCAAGATGCTGTGGACATTATTCCTCATGAAGTATGGTGATTGCTCTCCTTTTCTCCTTGTGCATGCCCTGTAACTCCATGGTGGAAAGTGATGGCAAAAAAGATATTCACTGTCCACCTGAATTGTTATGCTTTGTAATTCAATGCTAAAAGGAAGTATGGCCTAGAAGAAGTCAGATTTTGAGGTAGAACAATCTAGAATACGAATCCCAACTGTTTATTTTCCTAGATACTTGGCAGATGGCTGGATCTCCCTATCCTGTGTGTCCTATTCTGTGTTCATAGAGAGGTGCTTCTTGGTTCTCCCTATAGATGTTATTGGAGAAGAGAATGGCAACCCACTTCAGTATCATTGTCTGGAGGATCCCATGAACAGAGGAGCCTGTCAGGCTACTGTCCGTGGGATCAAAAAGAGTCGGTGACTCAATTTAGTGACTGGCACTTTTACTTTCACTTTCATAGATGTTATAGCATTTAGATGAGACAATTGTGAAGTTACAGGGCAGTGCCCAGAGCTTAATAAATGGGGAGGGGGGCAAAGTGCCATGTGTAGTCATCCAGAATCTGGGGATTTGTCTAAACCTGGCACTGTCAAAGTACTTAGCCTCTGGCCCTCAGCATCCTTGTTTGTCAAATGAGGGTTTGGGCTAGAGGGACTTCTCAGGGCCCTTCTAGCAGGGAGATGCTGATTCATTAATTTCTGTGATCATCCATTGCCAATGCTATCCTGTTGGCTTTCTCCTGTGAAGGTTCAATATCCACCACTTCAAAATCTCCCTTCTTACTGTTCCCCAACCCTGAGCTTTTGTGCAGTTCTATCCCATCATCATCATCCTTTATCTTTGCAACTGAAATTCTTTGCTGTTAGCTTCTGGTGTTTGCTGTCAGGGATTTTCTTACTGTGGACATTTGCATCCTAGCCATATTATTTTCTGTTCCTGTCTTTGATAACTTTTTTGGGTTTTTTTTGCTCTATACTGCTTGACCCCTTGCAAAAAAAAAAAAAATAGGGCCAGTGAACTTTATATCCTTCTTATTTTATTCTCCTTTACTCTGTTAATTAAATTGTGCATTGCCCACATACCATGTTTATTAATGAGGCCACTATTTAAGTGCTAATAAAGTCTAGTGTAATTAACTTTATTGCTTTTGCTCAGCTTCTCTACTGGAGGACAGTCAGTCCAACATAGGCATATCCTTGTTTCATTCAAATGGTGGCACACCACTTCTGCTTCCTCATTATTTCCCTCATGCCATATTTCTTTTCTCTTTATTGAAGTAGATCTTTCTTCCAGGGAGGCCATCCCTGATGTATCTAACCACAACGAGCATCCAGTGCCTATTATGTGCTAAGAATAATGGAAATGTGATGGATGCTGGAGTTTCAAAGAAATGAAAGACATATTCCGTGTCCTTGAAGAGGTTAGAGTTGGCTATGGGAAATCAGGAAGCACCCAGGGATTGTCTTCGTCTGTTTGGCAAAACTAATACAATTTTGTAAAGTTTAAAAATAAAAAAAAAGAATATCATGGACTTGTTGGCTTCTAAATGGCAGAAATCTATTTCTCACAGTTCTGAAGGCTGGGAAATCCAAGATCAAGGTGTGGCATATCCAGTGTCTGCTGAGGTCCACTTCTTGGTTCTTAACAGCTCTCTTTAGTTTTAACCTCACTGTAAAGAATCTGCCTACAATGCAGGAAACCTGGGTTCCATCCCTGAGTCCGGAAGATCCCCTGGAGAAGTGAATAGCTATCCACTCCAGTATTCTTGCTTGGAGAATCCATGGACAGAGGAACCTGGCAGTGCTACAGTCCATGGGGTGGCAGAGTCTGACATGACTGAGTGACTAACACTTTCATTTTTCACCTGACAGGAGAAGGGGCAAGGAAGTTCTCTGGTTTCTTTTTATAAGAGCACTATCCCATTTATGAGGGCTCCATCCTTATGATCTAAGTTCCTTCCAAAGGCCCCACCTCCAAATACCATCACATTGGTTTCAACATATGAATTCTGAGGAGACCAAACATTCATTTTATAGCAGGGAGTTATGTATCATCTGATCTGTAATCTTGTAAGGCTGAATACAGGTATTTTGAGAAACTTACCCTAGCCTAGGTGGGTAAAGGAAGGCTTTGTTCACCACATGCTGAATGTAATCGAGAGACAAGAGTTTTCTTCTGGAAGACTACTATTAGGGAAGTTACATACAACTGAATTTTGACCTAGTATAAGGATAAACTTTAAAACTCTCAAGAGATGCTCAAATATAGAAGAAGTTGTTTGGAGCAATGGTGAGTTCCCTGTCAAAAGAGATAATAATATATTTGATGGGAGCACTTCAAGAAGATTTGTGGACTAAAAGTGAATTAGGAAAGTCAGCTATAAAATCTTGAATTCCTGAAAGACTTAGCTTCCCGGACCAGTCAGTAAAGGGAAAGTTCCTTGGAGAAATGGGACCTGGAAGTCTCATTAAATAGTAAATTGCTAGTTAAGCAGAGAACAGTGAGGAGGGCCTCACAGGCAGTGGGATAGAATGAGTTAGGAGTTCAGACTCAAGACTTATTCTCTGACTGATACTCAGATCTAGGGCCATGCATATAGGAACCCTCCTGGGAACCAGGAGTCTTATAAATGAAAGGATCAGGTATGGAAAATACAGAAAAGAGACATACAGAAGCCTACCTATCACCCTGGAAATGTGATAGTCCTTTAGTCCTTTGAACTCTTAAAATGCATAAGTATCTGACACTGTAGAAGAGATACTTAACAATAGTTCACCCCAGTGTCATCAGAGTGGCCTTAGAAAATTGAATCTAATTGACTGCGTTGCTTAACACTCTTCCGTTTTCCCTGATCACTTTCAATATGTACATCGAAGTCCTTAGTGTGGAAAATGAGGCAGTTAGTGACTAGAGCACAGGCTCCAGAATCCTCTCACCTGGAGAGAGATGCTCATGTTGGGCCAGTCATATGGCCGCCCTATGCCTCAGTTTCCTCATCTGTTAAATGGTGATGGTTGTGATAACCCCAGCTCTTCAAATTCTTATGAAGACTGCATGTGTCAAGATATATATCAAGTATGTAGAACAGTGGCTGGCACACAGATGGTATTAGCACTGGGTTTCTTCCCCTCACTCCTTGTGAGTTTCCTGAGAACAGGGCTCTTGTGTTCTCAGTATCTATCCCAGTGCAGGGCTGGCACATCATATGCATGAGGTGTAGGACATAGATTCTAGAGTTAGACTGCTTGGGTTCATGTTCAGGTTTCATTACAGGACCATCTGTACAGCACTTAACTTCATCATCTTTGGTTTTCTCATCTGTGAAACAGGAGGATAGAGATAATATGTGCAAAACTTTAATTGAACACAGAGCCAGGCACTGAACTTATTAGCTGGCATTATCATTAGACATCAATAGTATTGTTTGTGTTAATTTGCTAAGTCATGTCTGACTTTTTGCAGTCGCATGACTGAAGCATGCCAGGCTTCCCTGTCCTTCACTATCTCCTGAAGTTTGCTCAAATTCATGTCCGTTGAGATGTTTGCATAATTCAAAGTGCTGATAGAAAATACCAAAACACATCCACTTTCTTTTCACTCCTTTCCCTCCCTCACTGCAATGGTGACCAGTCAGTTCCCTCACCTGTTTCAATGTTGCATATCTAGGGATAATGTGACTGCATCCTGGCTTCCCAGGAGAACAAAGAAGATGGATGTTCATGTTTATAAAGTTGCTGTGAGCGACCTGAGGAAAATTGCAAGTGAAAACTATTGTTCTCATCATGATTATTAATTGATCACCCAACCACTCATCAGTTGGAATATGACTGATCCATAGACGCAGGAGAAAGATTTATCACTTGCCTCCCCAAACCTGTGGCTGTGCCTTTCATTAAATGCAATTATCTCCCAGCAAATGCACACATCTCGAGTCCACTGCCTCTTACTCAATGAAATCATTAAACCTCTTTGCAGCAAGGAGCCGTCAAAAGCCACCTGATGAAAAATGGGCATGGAATGGAATTTGGGTTTAATTATACAATATCTACTCTTGGAGAGCTTCAAGGATGTTTGTTCTGTTGTCTTTGCTTTCTTATTGCTTTTCTTTTTTAAACTTTTTTTTTTTAACCCTACTTTCCCTCCCATGTTACTAATTTAGTATGCGGAATACATATATATGGATTTTTCTGCATCTCTTCTCAGGACTGCTGTGCAGGGAGGAGCCTGCATCTGTTGGGGTTTGAAAGGAGGGATGGCAGAGTCCTCTGCATGTGGGAATCTCTCTGTAGAGCTTTCCCTTCTCAGGATCTTCAGCATCACAGAGAACCCCCGAAGAACTATGAATCTTTGCTTCCTAGAGTTCACAATTCAGCACATAATTCAGCTTTCTTGGAGGGATTGCCAGACCCCTCTCCCATTAGCTATAAAGAAACTTAGCAAATATAGAAGCTGACATGCCTTATCGGTAAGGTTCATGGAAATGAGAAAGGGGAATGAGACTGAGATAAACCACACAGGGGGAAACCTCAGGACCCCTTGAGAGACAAGGGGGATATTGAAAGGAGGAAGGAAACCTACCAAAGATAGAGCGAGCTTCTCCTGAGATTTGTGTCTGGCTGGAAGAGCTGAAGTGTATGGGGGCAGGTAGCATAAACCACATGAAGAGCAGTTTTCTGTGGGCTGAGTTCTACTAGCAGGAGAATATTTAGGCTGCTTTGGAAGGCCTAAGAAGCTGGAGCAAGGGTACCATTAACAGGAGAAAACATCAAATTGATACTGTGAAAAGGCTATCTGGGGTCAGGAAATGGCATATTCTCAGTTGCAAACTTATAGAGTACCCTGTGAATCTGAGATATTATGCTGAACTAATATCTTCAAAGGGAAGAATACCAAGAATACCAGTAGAGAGTCCCTCGGGTGTTCCATCTTGATTCACTGACTACATCTTCTGACCCCAACCCCCCTCCCCCTCGGCAACCATCAGTCTGTTCTCTACGTCCCTGATTTCTGTGGGTTAGCAGATGCAAGCTTGTATCTATAGAATGGGTAAACAAGATCCTACTCTGTGGCACAGTATGTCCCTGATTTCTGTGGGTTAGCAGATGTAGCTTGTGTCTGTAGAATGGGTAAATAAGCTCCTACTCTATGGCACAGAGAATTGTATTCAGTATCCTCTGATAAAGCATAATAGAAAAGTATATAAAAAAGAATATATATATATATGTGTGTGTGTGTGTGTATAACTGAATCACTTGGTTGTGCAGCAGTTAAACACAACATTGTAAAGCAACTGTGTGTGCATGCTTGCGTGCTGAGTTGCTTCAGTCATGTCTGACTCTTTGTGACCCTAGGGACCATAGCCCACCAGGCTTTTCTGTCCTTGGGATTCTCCAGGCAAGAATACTGGAGTGAGTGGCCATGCACTCCTTCAGGGGATCTTCCTCACCCAGGGGTCGAATCTCTGTCTCTTATGTCTCCTGCATTAGTAGCCAAGTTCTTTACCATTAGCACCACCTGGGAAGTCTTTTAACGAGCCCAGCCTAGCACTCTGTGATGAACTAAAGGGGTAGAATGCAAGTGGAGTTGGGAGGGAGGTTCAAAAAGAAGGAGATATATATGTACTTGTGGCTAGTTCTCATTGTTGTATGGCAGAAACCAACACAACATTGTAAAACAATTACACTCCAGTTAATAAAAGAATAAATTTAAGGCCCTGGACCTGAGTTGAGAAATCAGCTGCTTAAATAGAAAATAGGGGAGATGTCAGGACCATCACATTTGAAGAAGAATTAGAAATTTTAATCAATAAGAAGCTTGTCAGAGTAATGGAGTTGTTTGGCACTTCATAGAGAAAACAAATATTCGATGGGGATGAATGAACACAAATTTAGGAAAATAAAATCTCTTGAGAGTCCCTTGGACTGCAAGGAGACCAAACCAGTCAATCCTAAAGGAAATCAACCCTGAATATTCATTGGAAGGACTGATGCTGAAGCTCCAATACTTTGGCCCCCTGATGTGAAGAGCTGACTGATTAGAAAAGACCCCAATACTGGGCAAGATTGAAGGCAGGAGGAGAAGGGGATGACAGAAGAAGAGATGGTTGGATGACATCGCTGACTCAATGGACATGAGTTTGAGCAAGCTCCAGGTGATGATGAAGGATAGGGAAGCCTGGCATACTGTAGTCCATGGGGTCACAAAGAGTCGGACATGACTGAGTGACTGAACAATGTTAATGATATTACTAATTTGAGAGTGTTAATATGTCATAGTTTGTACAGTTACATTTTAATGTAAACCCTTTTTGACAAACAAATACATCCACATGTGGTTAAAAAGGGGAGAAATGCCTCACTGTTCAGTGGCTCAGCCTTTGACTCCACATGCTGATACTGAATGGATATGAAAGTACTCCAGCCACTGTTTCCCAGGGCTAACCTGTGTTTATTCACAAGCGACGTGAACATTAGTAAAATGAAGTAAAATGTCTCCTTGAGTCATTTTGGATAGAGAGTAGATTTCATATCACATAAATGCATTCTCCTATACCCCTTTTAAGAAGCAGCAGACAATGGAAAGGAAGTAGAAACATCAAAGCCCAGGCAGCTCCTAAGTGCTTGGGGGAGGGATTCCATAATTATAGTGAGAAGTTCTGTTTTGCCAAATACTTGAGTGGGAAAAAAATCAGTTCTAAAGACCTAGGAACTTCTTGTCAAAACATTACTTCACAGTGTGCTTAATGGAGAGTATGTAGATTTTAAAATGTATTGGCATGGTACTGAAAACAGTCATGTCTCTCATTTAGTTTAGTTGTCATTAACAAAACTAATACAATATTGTAAAGTTTAAAAATAAAATAAAATTAAAAAAAAAGAACAAAACAAAACAAACCAAAAAAACAGTTGTATGAATTACTTTGAGTTGGGGGTCTTGTCCCCAGTTGAAAGATAAAGAGACTGAGGCCAAAAGGCTTCTGGCTCCTATGTTCTTTCCATTTGATGATTGTGCATCTTTAGTTTTCTGTCCTTTTAGTACATACCTTTTTTTTTTTTTTTTTAGCTCTCAAGTGTTTCACATTTGTAAAAATATTAGAAATCTTGATGTATATAGATAAAAATGAAGTGGTAGTAATGTTAACTTGGCAGGTTATGGATCTGTCCACCAAGCAATTAACAAAAATTTGAAGCCCTCTGTGAGAAGTTGACAACGTGAAATTGTACAAGGCACAAGATTTCTAACTGGTCTCTCAGGGAAGACATCATAGATGTCCCATAGATTCACCTAGTTAAAATCCAACTTCCTCCTTAACAGTACTAGAAGGGACTCACAGAACTTGTGAATTTATTTAAAAAAAATTTAAGTATTCAAGATATAGAATGCACACTACAAAGTATGTTTTAGGAACAAATTCAAGAATACAACTTCTCAGTGATGCGGTACTCACACAACAGTATAGTTCTGGAGCTGTTTACTGATCTTTCCTTCCTTAACCATCACAGGAACGCTTCCAAGAGCTTTGTGGAGGGACTTGTTACTGTCCTGGACCTGAGCAATCTCTTCTTCTTGATTTGTTCTGACTCTTTTTAATCTGAGTTCTATTGTTCTAAGTTAGGCTACTTCTTACTCATCCAAATAGATTTGATTCTATCCACAGTTGATCCATAATCCTGAGATATTCTGCCTTAACCACACAGTCTTCATTAATGGTATTACTATTGTTCTTCATATCTTTCTCATTTATTTACTCACTCATTCTGAAAATATTTATATAATACTTTATCAGACTTGTGCTCAGCACCTTTAACAGTTTGAACTAAATCATTTCTGTTGTAGGAAACTGTTCTGTGCATGGTAGAATGTGTAGCAACATCCCATGCTTACCCACTAGTTGTCCATAACACCCCTGCCTCCCTCTGTGACACTCAAAAATGTCTCTAGTGACTGTTGAGTCCCTGGGGGACAGAATCACCCGTGGTTGAAAACTACTACATTTTGTCCATCACTTTGTTAGGTACTATGGATCCTGGAGTAAACAAAATCTCAAAATAGTACAAATGAATGGATTATAAAAAGTTGATGTAAGAAAGTCTCCTTGGTTACTGACCATCGTGTGCTACCTGAGATGAATACTTGTGTAGAATCTTCTGCATGCTGAGAGGCTATGACAGGTCCAGCAGGCTATAGATAGTAGCACAAGGTCCTTTCTAAGTTCAGTTCTCCCTAGAAGATCCTTCTAGTCCACCCTGAAAACACTTCTTTCTCTGAAATCATTCATCCATTCATCTAAAAAGTATTTATTGATTGTCCACTTGGTCCCAAACATGTTATTATGGCTGTCTTTTTTTTCTTAATTTGATTCATTCTATCTGTAGCCTCCATCACTAGCTACTAGCCACTGTTGGATGAGAGTAAAAGCTATTCATTTATAGTACCATGCTGCTCCCTGGAGCAATTCTCTTTCACTGCCATGTGCCCACTCCATATGGGATTCACAAGAGGTCTAGAAATTCATGATCCAATTAAACAAGAGCTTAATTAGTGCCTACTCTTTGTGAGGCACACAAAGGAAAATAACGGGATGCATTTTCTCTTGACCACAAGCCATTTTGAAAGTTGGTACATCTTGTTTCAGAAGCACTAGGAGCATTTTCCCAGCAGTTGCAAGTCTACAAGAGAGTATACTGTTCATGGCGGTTGCCACAAAGACTCACTCCTGGTGATGTGATGTGTATATTCCTCCTTCAGAGGAAGGGTTTCTTTTTTCGTCTCCAAAATTCTTCATTTGAAACTTCTACACTCTAGGTCTTATTTGCCGCAGTGGATTAAATATGGCTGCAGTTTCTGTACCACTTCTCCCATTGAGAAGTGGAGTTAATTTCTCATGCTCTTGAATCTCCTGACTTTGACCTGTAATACAGTAGAAGTAAGCCATGTAACTTCCAAGGCCAGGCCTTCAGAGTCCTGAAGATGCTCCTTTCAACCTTTGAGATATTTCCTCTCAAAATCCAGCTTCCATACTGTGAAAACCTCAAAACATAGAGAGGAGAGCTGAGGCTCTCTGACTGACAGCTCTAGCTGAATCCTCGAACAACAGTGAGCCCCACCTCAAAGCCATGTGACTCAGGCCACCTGGGGTCTTCCAGTGTCCTAGAGCCCCAGCCAATACCATATGGACCACAGATGAACTGCCCTTGCTGAACTTTGTCCGTGTTACAGAATTGTGAACAAATAAATATGTGATTTTTGTTGTAAGCCACAAAGTTGTGGGGTGGATTGTTACTCATCCATAGATTTATAGCCAAGAAAGACAGTTTCTTCTCAACATTTATTTCCTTGACCTTCTACTTTCATGTTAAGAAGTCCATGGTTTACTGTCCCAAGTATAGGGTTTCAATTTAGCTTCTCAATTCAAGGTTTTCTCTATCATTAGTGACTTGTCTTGGAGGAGAAGTGGGTGACCGAGGATGAGATAGTTGGATGGCATCACGGACTTAATGGACATGAGTGTGAGCAAATTCTGAAAGGTAGTGGAAGACAGGGGAGCCTGACATGCTGCAGTCCATGGGGTCACAAAGAGTCAGACACAACTTAGCAACTGAACAACAACGACGACTTGTCTTGCCTTTGGGAGCAAAGTGGACCAGTCTCTCATACTCTCTGGATCACTCCTCTTGGGTCACAGTTGAATTTAGATTTGGGCTACCAACCTCTCACTTTAACGGGTTAACCAAAAGATTGAATGTTCTGATTATAGAACCCAATTTCTAATTTAAAAAATTCTTTTAAAAGAAAAGAGAGAAGTTCTTTGTTTTTAGTCACTGCAATGTTTCCAGTGTGGGATTCAGATCAAGACAAAAATGACAGATGTACCCAGACATTCCTGTGGGGAACCATGGTCCTAGCTGTGGGGCGTCAAGATCAGGAAACAACCACTGAACAGCCCAGCCGTGATGAGCTCCTGTAGGTCCCCTCTCAGACTTTATCACAAAATTCCCCTTGTAAATCATTTTTAGGGGCCTCTGAATTCCTGTCTTTCAGTAGAGCCCTGTTTTGGTGCTGTGTATGCTTTTCTTATATGAAATATTTAATAGTCAGCCTGAGCCTTGTAGCAGGCTAATGTACTCTGTCTCCTGTTTTATTGGGGGTATTTTGTGTTAGAATCATTCACACCATGTGGTGGACTTCTCGGCCCCTATCTCTCCCCACCCACCTTCCCTCCCAGTCCTGTTATGATGTTCATTTGTCACACGCAGTGCTGTGGTCCAGCAGAGAAACACAATTGATATGCCGTCAAATGGCTCTTGACAGAGTGGCTTTAAAAGCTTTTAGAGAGGATGTACAGGGGGAAGTTTTGTTTTCATGGAGTCAGTGTGGCTCATCTGTCCGTATTAAATGTCTAACAGTTACACTGAACAAGAATGACATTTTAAATAAAAGTAAGTACTGCTTAACTTTTTAATGTCATTCTTCAGAGCCAAGGACTTGATGTTTTGTTTTGTTATGTTTTTGGTTAAAGTACGTAGCTCAATTTATACTACAGGTTTTCTTTCTTCCATTGTTAATGTCTAAACATCTCTATGTTCAGTTTAGTTGGTGGATTTTATTTCCTCTTGAGGTGGTTGGAGATTTTCTTTTCTTTTTAAAGGACACTGACAGCTTTTTTTCTGTACAGGTTTAAAGGCTACCAGTCTTGTCTGGGTAAAAGTCTTGTCCTCTGTAAAAGGTAATAGCAGAAGCAGCAGCAAAAACTATACAAAATGTTTGGAAGGGGAAAGTCCTCATGTGAAACAGAGGAGCTGGACATTAACAAATCAGCAGCCTGGTAGGCAAGAACAACCTAGATAATGCAAATGTCAGATCATGGCTGAATCAGGTGGTGGGATCCAGTCTTTGCAAAAAATCAGCCACCAGGAGGCCTCCAGGGCTCGAGGGGCAACATGAGACAGATGCTCACATATCTGGTGAACAATCCTGGAATGAGGTGGTGCAGTGGGAGACCCAGAAAGCAACTCCAGAAGTAGAGAATGGCCTTACCACCAAGGTAGCTCGTCCCAGTCACAGGTTTTGTTTTGTGAAATTTGATTCTGGGTAGGCATAGTTTGCCCAGGCTCTTTGCCAAACCCGAGTTTTGTTTCTCTAAGGCTATGAAAGGTATGAAGGTATGGATAAAAAGTTCCCCTTAGGCTTCATAAAGGACAACTGTCATTGTTTTCAAAATAAACCCTAGCACCTTTCATGCATGGCATTGGGAAGAATATTTCCAGTTACATAGAGGGGGTGCCCTGATTTTGGCTTTCCTCCTGTAGATCCTCTTCTCTGTTGCTGTTCTCTGTTAAGTGGACCCAGATCTCTTTCACTTTTTTTAAAAAAAAAGCTTTTTATTTTATATCGGGGTATACCTGATTAACAATGTTGTGATAGTTTCAGGTGTACAACCAAGGGAAATAGCCATACATATACATATATCGCCTTTCCTCCAAGCTTCCCTCCCATCCAGCCTACCACATAACATTGGGCAGAATTTCATGTGCTGTACAGTAGATCCTTGTTGGTGCAGGGAGTTTGGGATCGACATGTACACACTGCTATATTTCAAATGGATCAATATCAAGGACCAAATCTCTTTCATTTTAACTTGATGCTTTATTAGCACAGATGAACAAGCTGGAATTCACCAAATTAATAAATAAATAAATAAAAGGAAAGCTCAGAAAAATCTCAATAAGCTGACATAAAATGTTTTGATCCTCTTCATTTATAACATAGGCTTTCTCTCCTCTTTATTCCATTATTAACGTCTAAATGTCTATTTTCAGTTTAGTTGGTGGATTCTCTTTCTCTTGAGATGTTTAGAGGGTTTTTTAACTTATTTATCTTGTTCTAGGACTCAATGCTTCTGGGGAGTGTACTATTCACACTTTCACTAAGATATTTATCTCTATAGATGTATATGGATTCACATACACAAGCCCACACCGTAGCCATTTCAACAAGGCTCAACTCAAAACTCAGAAATCGCATGCCCTGTTTTCCATAGCCAATGATCCCTCCTGCTTCCTCTGTAGGGAATTTTCTATATTCTCACAGCCTGGGTTCTAGACATTAAACAACCCCTTTATATTGACCATTTTTGTAACATGTCTATGTAACTGCAGTCCTGGCAGCATTAATCAGAGAGAGTGCCTGGGTAAGCACTAGAATTTCAAGTGCCTAATTCTTTTCCAAGTCATGTTAGTTAGCTTTGCCTAAAGAAGATCTTCACCTCTGGACTCAAAGGATACACAATTAGATTGAATCAATTCAGTTCAGTCACTCAGTCGTGTCCGACTCTTTGCGATCCCATGAATCACAGCACACCAGGCCTCCCTGTCCATCACCAACTCCTGGAGTTTACCCAAACTCATGCCCATCGAGTCAGTGATGCCATCCAGCCATCTCATCCTCTGTCGTCCCCTTCTCCACCTGCCCCCAATCCCTCCCAGCATAAGGGTCTTTTCCAGTGAGTCAGCTCTTTGCATGAGGTGGCCGAAGTATTGGAGTTTCAGCTTCAGCATCCGTCCTTCCAATGAACACCCAAGACTGGTCTCCTTTAGAATGGACTGGTTGGATCTCCTTGAAGTCCAAGGGACTCTCAAGAGTCTTCTCCAACACCACAGTTCAAAAGCATCAATTCTTTGGTGCTCAGCTTTCTTCACAGTCCAACTCTCACATCCATACATGACTACTGGAAAAACCATAGCATTGACTAGACAGACCTTTGTTGGCAAAGTAATGTCTCTGCTTTTGAATATGCTATCTATGTTGGTTATAACTTTCCTTCCAAGGAGTAAGTGTCTTTTAATTTCATGGCTGCAGTCACCATCTGCAGTGATTTTGGAGCCCAGAAAAATAAAGTCTGACACTGTTTCCACTGTTTCCCCATCTATTTGCCATTAAGTGATGGGACTAAATGCCATGATCTTAATTTTATGAATGTTGAGCTTTAAGCCAACTTTTTCACTCTCCTCTTTCGCTTTCATCAAGAGGCATTTTAGTTCCTCTTCACTTTCTGCCATAAGGGTGGTGTCATCTGCATATCTGAGGTTATTGATATTTCTTCCAGCAATCTGATTCCAGATTGTGTTTCACCCAGCCCAGCATTTCTCATGATGTACTCTGCATATAAATTAAATAAACAGGGTGACAATATACAGCCTTGATGCACTATTTTCCTATTTGGAACCAGTCTGTTGTTCCATGTCTAGTTCTAACTGTTGCTTCCTGACCTGCATATAGGTTTCTCAAGAGGCAGGTCAGGTGGTCTGGTATCTCTTTCAGAGTTTTCTACAGTTTCTTGTGATCCACACAGTCAAAGGCTTTGGCATAGTCAATAAACCAGAAATAGATGTTTTTCTGGAACTCTCTTGCTTTTTTGATGATCCAGGAGATGTTGGAAATTTGATCTCTAGTTTCTCTGCCTTTTCTAAAACCAGCTTGAACATCTGGAAGTTCATGGTTCACGTAATGCTAAAGCCTGGCTTGGAGAATTTGGAGCATTACTTTACTAGCATGTGAGATGAATGCAATTGTGTGGTAGTTTGAGCATTCTTTGGCATTGCCTTTCTCTGGGATTGGAATGAAAACTGACCTTTCCCAGTCCTGTGGCCACTGCTGAGTTTTCCAAATTTGCTGGTATATTGAGTGCAGCACTTTCACAGCATCATCTTTCAGGATTTGGAATAGCTCAACTGGAATTCCATCACCTCTACTAGCTTTGTTCGTAGTGATGTTTTCTAAGGCCCACTTGACTTCACATTCCAGGATGTCTGGTTCTAGGTGATTGATCACACCATCGTGATTATCTTGGTTGTGAAGCTCTTTTTTGTACAATTTTTCTGTGTATTCTTGCCACCTCTTCTTACTATTTTCTGCTTCTGTTACGTCCATACCTTTTCTGTCCTTTATTGAGCCCATCTTTGCATGAAATGTTCCTTTGGTATCTCTAATTTTCTTGAAAACATCTCTAATCTTTCCCATTCTGTTGTTTTCCTCTATTTCTTTGCATTGATCACTGAGGAAGGCTTTCTTATCTCTCCTTGCTATTCTTTGGAACTGTGCATTCAGATGCCTATATCTTTCCTTTTCTCCTTTGCTTTTCTCTTCTCTTCTTTTCACAGCTATTTAATAGGATTAAAATTTTTTAAAAAAGAAAAGAAACAGAAATACAATATATTTTCTTTATGAAAATGGTGACTGCAGCCATGAAATTAAAAGATGCTTGCTCCTTGGAAGAAAAGCTACGACAAACCTAAACAGTGTATTAAAAAGCAGAGACATCACTTTGCTGACAAAAGTCCATACAGTCAAAGCTGTTTTTTCCAGTAGTCATGTATGGATGTGAGAGTAGGACCATAAAGAAAGCTGAGCATTGAAGAATTGATGCTTTTGAATTGTATTGTTGGAGAAGACTCTTGAGAGTCCCTTGGACAGCAAGGAGATCAAACCACTCAGTCCTAAAGGAAATAAATCCTGAGTATTCATTAGAAGGACTGATGCTGAGGCTGTAATACTTTGGCCACCTGATGCAAAGAGCTGACTTATTGGAAAAGACCCTATGCTGGGAAAGATTGAGGGCAGGAAGAAAAGGGGGCAACAGAGGATGGGATGGTTAGATAACATCACCAACTCAGTGGACATGAATTTGAACCAATTTCAGGAGATGGTGAAGGACAGGGAAGCTTGGTGTGTTGCAGTGCATGTGGTTGCAAAGAGTTGGACAGGATTTAGCCACTAATCAACAACAACAACAATTAGACGATGATCCGAGGTGTGGGTCAGTTTAATCACTAAGTCGTGTCCAACTCTTGCAACCCCACAGACTATAGCCTTCCAGGGTCCTCTGTCCAATGGGATTCTCGAGGCAAGAATACTGGAGTGAGTTGCTGTTTCCTTCTCCAGGGGATCTTCTTGATCCAGGGATCAAACCCAGGTCTCCTGCATGGCAGGTAGATTCTTTATTGACCAAGCTACAAGTGAGGCCCAAGGGATGAATTACAGTTTTAAGACAAAATCAGATTTGTGTGTGGCTGAAGGACAAGAAGTCCATTTGTCTTCTGTATACTGACATGTCCGTTTGGCTTCTCGAGTCTTATACTGGTCATCCCCTGGCTCCCCTGAGGCTCCTAGAACATCCGTTCAGGGCCTGATTGATATGGTGAAGTGACTTCTGGCCACCTCATGGAAAGCCTTTTTATGGTAGTATAATTGGCCTATAAAAACAGAAAAGTGAAAATATTAGTCTCTCAGTCATGTCTGACTCTTTACAACCCCATGGACTGTAGCCCACCAGGCTCCTCTGTCCATTTGATTTCCCAGGCAAGAATACTGGAGTGGGTAGCCATTCCCTTCTCCAGGAGATCTTCCTGACCCAGGGATTGAACCCAGGTCTCATGCATTGCAGGCAGATTCTTTGCTGTCTGAGACACCAGGGAAGCCCACAATTGACCTATAGCATTATAGCATTATATCAGTTTCAGGTGTGCAACATAAAGATTTGACATTTGTACACATTGCAAGCTGGTTACCACAAGTTTAGTTGCCAACTGTCACCATACAAAGTTGCATTTTTTTTCTCATGATGAGAACTTTTAAGATTTACTTTCTTGGCAGTTTTCAAATATGTGCAATATTACTGACTATAGTCACCTTGCTGTACATTATACCCCCATGACTTATTTACTTTATAACTGGAAGTCTGTACCTCTTGACCTACTTCACCCATGCCACTCACCCCTCAACCCCTCTTCCTTCTGGCAACCATACTTCTGTTCTCTGTATCTATGAGTTTGTTTTGTTTTTATTCATTGGTTTTGTTTCTTAGATTCCACAAAGCTTTTAGAAGATGGCCACACCTTTAATGCTGCTATCGCCACTGATATTGCTGTGATGGCATCCATAAACAGATTGGCTTGAACATTGAATTATTCATCACTCCAGTTAAGCTCGGTGTCTGTCTGTCCCTCCCCCACAGCCCCCAGTCCTCTATTATTGTCTCATCTAGAGCACCTCCCTCTGATTTTTAAGTTGCATCTCAAACTGCCAGGGCTTCTGGAGTCTCCCACTGTGGCTCCCTGACTTCAGAGTAGCCATCTCATTGACACCATCTCTGTTCAATGCCACGCCAAGGAATCTTGGCTTCTTGAAGCAGTGGAGAGTCTCTATTAGTCATGTGTTTTCACCGCCAAGCTGCAACTTTAAGGATTTTCAGATATAGGAATCTATGTGCTTTGGAGAAGGGCTTGCAGTCTCCCAGGGGACCATTTGGGGGGAAAAGAAACAAAAACAAAAAAATGTGTGATCACTGCATTTAAATGAACACCCGTGTTGGTTCAGAGCACTCTGTCCTATATTTGCCTACTTAAGGCAGAATGCAGCACTAGAACAAAATTGTTGCCTCTCTTCCCTTTGTGGCTTCTGAAAAAGGATATTTATACTAACAGTACATTTTTATTCAACTTGGAAAAATATGCTAGCCTTTCATTTTCATGCAGACCACGGAACTATTTGCCCTTTAACTTTAGATCTGCTAGCAGGTGGGTAGTCTTCTGGGACACACAGAGAAAACAGTCTCCCATTCATTTGATCTCTTAAAGAGCACCAACTTTGGGGGAAAAAAAGAAGAGTGGGGAGCATTTCCCTATGGATCTACTTTCTTCTGCCTCTGTCATGCCTTCCTCTCCATGCCTCCTTGTTTTGCAGTTCCTGCCCAGATTCTATGTCTTCAAGCTGCCCAGAAGCCCATGGACCATCTGCTAGGTCCAACAGTATTTCCCCTCCAAGCCAATAAGCTATTTATCTTTCTCTGCAGCAGTAATACTGAGATTTTTTTTTCCCCCAGCTTATCCATCTGAATTCAAGTTCACACCAAAACGTAGGCATATATTTACAACTGGAATTCTGTTCTCCAAAGTGAATAGTCATGCTTTCTCGGACTACAGTTTGATCTGGGATGTATAGTCAAGAGCTTTGGAGTGGGAGTTCTAGCGATAATTGTGAAATACACAGAATTTCTCTATTCATATGCCACCCCTCAGGCTGTAATGATCACCCACACATTTCTTCCCAGACTGCTCTTGAACATATCCCAAAGTTTCTTACACATATTACAGAAAATATCCATCTTAGAAACATAACATCTCTACTATTGTCTTATTCCTGGTGCTTCTCATTGTGACCCTAGCTGATGCCCAGAGTGGCAGCAGTGCCCCCAGAATCCCAGATGTGCATCATCACCATTCCTGTGCTTGGTGCTCAGTTGTGGCTGACTCTTTGCAACCCCATGGACTGTAACCTGCCAGGCTCCTCTGTCCGTGGAATTTTCCAGGCCAGAATACTGGAGTGGTTTGCCATTTCCTTTGTTGGCTGAGCTTCACCAAAATCCCCATGGCTCCTGCTGCTCCCCAAGTCTGCATGATGGCTAGTAGACCTGATGTTTTTGGCGAGGGGTGTGTGTCAGTGTCTGGGGTACACCTGCTGTTGCCATGCTGCCTCTTGTATTTGCCAACTCCACCCCTTTGATCCTTTTGGTGCTTCCACCAACATTGCTTCTGCCACCACCAAAACAACTGATGCTGCTGGCATGTGACACTGCTTCCCCCTGCTCTCTTACTGCTGCATTGCCCTAAGCAGCAGGCAAGGGTCCAAGGGACTGAGCCATGTGACACAGTGCCCACTTGTGTTTCTCTCTCCCTGGAAAATGCAGGCTGTCCAATAAGGGGGCAAGGGGCAAAGGATTGAGCACTATAAAAGGTAGTGAGCAGTGGGCAAGATAATTCAGGTTTATATTTCTTGCCTTTCTAGATTGTGTTTTTGTCAGATTGCACTGTCTGTGAGTCTTTGTTGGAGACCCAGGACCTCTGAGTGAATGGCCTAAGGCAGATGGCATAACTTGTGGCAGATCTTAGAGGAGAACCAAGGCCTCTTGACATTTCGATCCATGATATCCCACGTGCCAGCCTATACTCACAGCCATGCAGGTGCTTGTGCGTGTTTCTGTGTGTGCGTGTGTGGTTTCTGTGTGTTAATACTACAAGTTTTTCAGAGCAGGGGCTAGCACTAATTGTGATTCTGTGAACCCCTGAGCTTGTACTCTGTTACCAAGCTGTGGAGTTGCATAAATGTTTGATGAAGAAAATCTTTCTTCAATTTTTCCGTTCAGAGCACTTTTCATTATTAAAAGCTCCAAATGATTAGGAACAAAGTGCTTAGTACTCTACATCAACTCCACCCAGTCAGCACATCAAAAATTACCAAAAAGGACAAGAGAAATCAAAGAAATACAAATGAATATGATGTCATCACCCTGTCTTTATTGTGCTTATTTTTTTTATTTTTAATTTACCTCTAACACAAATGGGTTTTGTTGCTCTTAAAATATTGGTGAGGTGGAGAGGAAGTTGGGACCTGTATCTCTACCAGATCTCAGCCAATCTGTAGCTACTTTTAGAAGTCAGGAATCTTTGGGCATGATTGTTACAAATTAAGTAAAGACAAACCCCAAATAATTGAATTTGCATTGCTTTTGCTATACCTGGAGGCTTCCCAGGCAGTGCAGTGATAAAGAATCTCCCTGCTAATGCAGAAGGCGCAGGAGATTTGGATTTGACCCCTGGGTTGGGAAAAGCCCCTGGAGGAGGAAATGGCTACTCACTCCGGTATTCTTGCCTGGAAAATCCCATGGACAGAGAAGCCTGGCAGACTACAGTCCACGGGGTCGTAAGGAGTCAGACACAACTGCGTATGCATGCTGGCCCTCCTGTACCTTTCCTGTAAGAACTCCAGCCCCTTATATTCCTTCCAGATTGCTGGAGAAATCTCCAGCTCAGCTGAGCTGTGCTTCTAGTTCCAGCCATTTGGAACTACATGGCTCTTTGATATTGCCCCCTGCTCCCTGAGATCACTTTGTTGAAATTCTCAGCCACACCCAGCACTGCAGTTGGCAGCAAGGCCACTGGTACATCCTGATGGCAGTGCCTCTGATGCTTGTGCATAGAAGATAGTGCTTCTGGCTTCTCTGTGTTTAGTATACACCCACGCGAAAGCCAGGTGGCTCAGTGGTAAAGAACTCATGTGCCAATGCAGGAGACCTGGGTTCGATCCCTGGGTCTGGAAGATGCCCTGGAGAAGGAAATGGCAACCCACTCCAGTATTCTTGCCTGGAGAATCCCGTGGACAGAGGAGCCTGGCGGGACAGAGGAACCTGGTGGGCTACAGTCCATGGGGTCACAAGGAGTCAGACACGACTAAGCGACTAGACAACAACAACAATGCGAAAGCCACTGATGCTTAAGGCTTAGCTGCTGTCATCTGGATCGGCCAATGTTCCCAAAGGGAGCTGGGATGTCTTCTTTCTGAGAGAAGCCTGTGTTCTTGTCCTTTCTTAATATTTTTCATCTGGCACCTCTTGAGAGCCATTTTGCCAAGACTAAGACAAAAGCTGATCAGTGGCTTTAATTAGATTAAGCCAACCCCTCCTGGAATATTACCCTCCCGGGTAAGATCATTCCTCACACTGACTCAAGTGTACCCAGTGGTCTTTTAAGAACAGTTGTGGGATTTCCCTGGTGGTCCAGTGGTTAAGACTCTGGGCTGCCAATGCAGAGGGCGATAGTTTGATCCCTGGTGGGGAACTAAGATCCAGCATGGAGTGTGGCACGGCCCAACAAAAAAGTCTATGCCTACTTTGGAGGAAGGAATCTGTCCTTCCTGAAAATGGCAGGTGCTTGTTTAATTTGTACTGCTTCCCCTTCTGTTTCCTGTTCCTTCCTGCTTCCCTTTTCCCCGACTTCCATTCCTGTGGACTAGACCATCAGAATAGCACAAACCACACGAATGAGGCTTTATCCCTAGGGTAGAAGGAGCAGATGAAGCAGGAAACATGGAGAGTAGTCCAGGTAATTGACAAGGGGAAGAGAAGAAACAGAAATTTCCCTTCTGCTTCTGGTGAGAAAACTTTGAATTTTTTCATGAAGGTGTTAGAGATTTAGGAAGCAATGCAGGAAAAAGCAGTAGTATTACTAAGTTCAAATTGCATAGATTTCCCTGAATAATGAGAGGGGATTTAGTGTAATGGTAAGGACACAAATTCCCACCCTGACTCTCCACTTCTTAGCAGTGCAACCTTGGACAAGTTACTCCGCTTCTCAGTGCTGCAATTTCTTCTTCTATAACATGGAGATGATACTAGTGTCTATCTCATAGGATTATTAGGAAAATTTAAATGAAGAAGGGCCTAGAATTGTGCCTGGCACACATAATTAGCACTTGTTGAATATTAGCTATGACTCTGAAATTTTCTATTATAATCATAATTATTTAGATTATTTAGGCACTGAGTTCTGCAGTTTACTTGGTTTGATTACTTTTTCTGTAGAGAAAGCCTCTGGCTTTTTAGCTCTGAAGCATATTTTTCTTCCAATGATATTTTAGAAAGATATAAAATGACATCTCACAGTGGCCTCTAGCTATTGGAAAGGTGAATCGCCTGGTGTTTTAATTAGAAGAGATATTTTCAGGTGGAGCCCTAGAAAATGAGATGATGTTTTTGAAGAGCTGCTTCTAACCAAGCTATCTTATCAAGGTGTGGGTTTCCACAATGCTGGGAGCCAGGTTCCAGGAATAAACTGAGCAAGGAAATGTATTTTGAGACTGAGTGTGGTTATGACCTAAAGGGAGCTTGAAAACATGTGATATGAAAGTTATTTTTTAGAGATGTAAGTGCATGCATGCATGCTCAGACATGTCCAACTCTGCTACCCCATGGACTGCAGCCTGTCATGTTCCTCTGTCCCTGGGATTTTCTAGGAAAGAATACTGGAATGGTGCCATTTCTTTCTCCAGTGGATCTTCCCAACTTAGGGATCAAACCTGCATCTCTTGCTTCTCCTGCATTAGCAGATGTGTTTTTTACCGGCTGAGCCACCAGCTATTCTGATGTGACATGTAAATATGATGGTTTTCAGTTTTGCCTAAAGCTGCCCAGAATCTGATATGATGAATCCCCCTATCCTGCTTTGCAATAACTCTTGTAACAAAATTCATCAGAGTCGATACTTTTTCAGTCTCCTTCATTCACTCTAAAGTAAAAACTTTGAGTTTCAATCTTCTATTTGCTTCAGAGAGAGTCATCTCTCCCCATGGCAGTTGAGGCTTAAGGGGAAAGGGAAAAGGGCATCTTGGTCTAGCTTTCAACAAAACATGTCTCTTTTTAATCCTGGTGCTGGTGGACTGCAGAAATTGAAGTAGAAACAGAACAGTCTCCTCTCTTGACCTGGCTGAATCTCAGTCTGTGTGGACTCACTGTCTATAGAGCCAACACAGACAGAAGATGGATGCCACACATGCTGCTGATGAGGGGTGCTTCTTTGAACAGCTCCTTGATTGCAGTAATCCCTTTGCCTGTAGCCTCTGGTTGGGAGCACGCATCTTAACCCTTGAAGCAGGTCTGATGTTCCTGCTTCACCAGAATGAGGAAATCGAGGGAAGAGAAAGAAGATCTGCACTTCTTTATTTGCAACTCCCCATCATGTCTTCCGTCTCCAATTCCAGTTTCCTCATTCTGCTGGTACAAGTGCTGGTCAGCTAGTCCACTGTCTAAGTATGTTTTATATATATGTGATTGTGCTTAGTCACTCAGTCGTGTCCAACTCTTTGCAACCCCATGGACTGTAGCCCGACAGGCTCCTCTGTCCATGGGGATTCTTCAGACAAGAATACTGGAGTGGGTTGCCATGCCCTCCTCCAGGGCATGGCTTCCTCCATGGCATCCCAACCCAGGGATCGAACCCAGGTCTTCCACATTGCAGCTGGATTCTTTGCTGTCTGAAGCACCAGGGAAGCCCATGAATACTGAAGTGGGTAGTCTATCCCTTCTCCAGGGGATTTTCCTGACCAAGGAATAGAACCAGGGTTTCCTGCATGTATATGTATGTGTATATGTGTGTATGTATATGTGTGTATGTATGTATATATATATATATATATATATATATATATATATATATATTCCACATATATATATGGAATAAAGTATAAATCTATACTTGTTGCAGTCTCCCAGTATTTCTGGGTTGTTCTCTTGCTTTCAGAGTAGGGATACATATTCTTCCATCTTCCACAAGATGGGATGAATGAAGCAAAGAACCACTTTAATGAAAATTACAATTTCCAAAAATGATCCTTCCTTTTCCCCCAGTCACAGTTATGCCGAGCAGGGAGGTGGAGGGGTGGTTTGTGTGAGGGACAATTCTTTGGCAATTCTCAGTAAGGCCAGCAGGAATGGGATGGTCCTATAGGTGATAGGTTCCTGAATTTCAACTCCAGGGATCTTGGTTCTTTTATTCTCAATATTGGGCCTTAAATATGATT
This sequence comes from Bos taurus, assembly GCF_002263795.3. Lineage (NCBI taxonomy): Eukaryota > Metazoa > Chordata > Mammalia > Artiodactyla > Bovidae > Bos > Bos taurus. Next base: position 55,363,334 of record NC_037338.1, on the reverse strand, counting down.
GTAAGACAACTGGAAAAATTCCAGTTGACTGCCTGTTAGATATGCGTATGCATTGCATCAGATCTGAACATCAGTCATGTGAAAATTCATGACCATTTTTTGTTTATTTGTTTGTTTGTCAAAACCCATATCAAGCAGAGCTTTGGGCGAATGAATATTTTTTTTTTTTTCTCAGCTGTTCTGGTGCTGTGTACACTGCCGGAATCAGACCAAGGGAAGGTAGTTATTTTAATTTGCTAACACCTGCTGTGTCTGCAAATGTGTGATGCACCCACAGAGAGAAACATACACTTTAAAAAAAGATATGGCGTGTCTGTGACATTTGCTCTTATTTTATACATTAGTGTTCACAGATGCAGTTTACTGTTACCTCACACTTCAGTTCTGCAGCTGCTTAAGCTGATGAGTATGGGGGCTGCATGGCCTCAGCTATTGTTTCTAACGGAAGGTTAGGGATAGAGACTGGGCAGAAAGTTTAACAGTCTATTTTCTGTTTACATCCATTGGAATTCATGCTCTCTTTTAATCAGATTCCCTTTTCTTTCTATGCTACATAGTTTGCGGAGCCTCTCATGAGATTTCAAATATGAAATTGATCTGTCAGTCATTTAGGTAAAAAGCTGTTTTAATTTTTTTCTTAACTCAACCACTTTATTTGACATCTCTTCAACTGATAGGCTTTTGAATACAAATGTCAGAAATAGCTTCTTCCACCTGCTTAATTAGGAACCATAGAGGTCATCAGACAGCAGGTTTGCTTCTGGGTCTCAGCTCCATCTCTGCCTCCATCCACCAATTTTCTGGATCATTGACCTTCAAGCATTTTGACTCAAGCATACCCCTAGAAAGAGTCTTGAAATGCTTTGTACTGTCTCAAACATTTTTCTGAGATAATTATAGATTTCACATGTAAGCAATAAAACAAAAAATCCTTCAAACCCTTTATCCAGTTTCCCTCAGTGGTAAAGTAACAGTGTGATGTCACAGCCAAGATGCTGGCATTGATATAGTGAAGAGATAGAATCTTTCTATGATCACAAGGATCCATCATGTTGTCCTTTTATAACCATACCCACTTCCCTCCCAGCCCTGGTCCATCCTTTATCCTTGGCAAACACTAATCTTTTCTCTATTTCTGTAATTTTGTCATTTCAAGAATATTATGTAAATTAAGTATGTATTATGTAAATCATACAGTATGTAACATTTGGGGATTGGCTTTTTTTTTCACTTAGCATAATTCTCTGAAGACTCATCCATGTCATTCTGTGTATCAGTAGTTTGACCCATAGAAGAACATGTGTGTTGTTCTCTGATTTAGGTTGCTATGAATAAAGCCACTAAAAACATTTGTGTCCAGGTCTTTATCTGAACATATCATTTCTCTGGGGTAAATGCTCAAGAGTGCAATGTGCATGTTTAGTTTTTTAAGTAATTGCCAGAGGGCTTTCCAGATTGGGTATAACATTTTTCATTCTAACCATAATATATAAAATGATACAGTTTCCTCTTATTCTCAGCAGAAGTTGGTATTGTCACTTTTTTTTTTTAGATTTTTAGCTGATAGATATATAATTATATGTCTGATAGATATATATTTTTCTGATAGATATATAATTATATCTCAAGGTGATTTTATTTTGCATTTTCATAATGGCCAATGATGTTGAACATTATTTCATGGGCTGATTTGATCTCTGTATATCCTCTTGGTTGAAATGTTCCTTCCTGTCTTTTGCCCATTTGTAATTAGATTCTGTTGCTTTTACTATTGAGTTTTGAGAGTTTTTAATATATTCTAAATATTTATATATATATATATATATATATATATATATATATGGTTTCCTGGTGGCTCAGACAGTAAAAAAATCTGCATGCAATGCAGAAGATTCGAGTTTGATACCTGGGTAGGGAAGATCTCTTGGAAAAAGGAATGGCTACCCACTCCCAGTATTCTTACCTGGAGAATTCCATGGACAGAGGAGTCTGGCAGGCTACAGTCCATGAGATCACAAAGAGTTGGACATAACTGAATGAATAACACACACACACACACACACACACATATAGCTTTCAATATTTTCTGTTACTTTATAGCTTCTCCTTTAATCCTCTTAACAGGGCCTTTTTCAGAATAAAATTTTTACTTTAAGTCCAACTTATCATTTTTTTCTTTTATGGATTGTGCTTTTAGTGTCAACTCTACCTCTGCCTGGTTTTAGATCCTGAAATTTCTTCCTCCATTTTTTTTCTGAAAGTTTATGTATTTTCATTTTTACTTTTGAGCCATGATGCATTTTGTGTTAATGTTTTGCATAAGGCCTCAGTTTTTTCCAGTGAATGTCCAGTTGCTCAGAACCTTTTATTGGAAAAGTTGTCCTCTTCCTATTGAATGCTGCTGCTGCTGCTGCTAAGTCGCTTCAGTCGTGTCTGACTCTGTGCGACCCCACAGACGGCAGCACACCGGGCTCCCCCGTCCCTGGGATTCTCCAGGCAAGAACACTGGAGTGGGTTGCCATTTCCTTCTCCAATGCATGAAAGTGAAGTTGCTCAGTCGTGTCCGACTCTTAGCGACCTCATGGACTGCAGCCTACCAGGCTCCTCCATCCGTGGGATTTTCCAGGCAAGAGTACTGGAGTGGGGTGCCATTGCCTTCTCCACTTCCTATTGAATAGGTTTTGTATTTTTGTCAAAAATCAAATGGACATATTTCTGTGTGTTATTTCTGGGTTCTCTGTTACATTCCACATATCTGTTTCTATCTCTCCACCAATACCATATAGTCTTAATTATAGTCTTAACTGTTGTTCCACTTTATTTATTTTTATGTATTCATCAGTTTCAAAATGATTTTAGCTATTCTGGTTATTTTACCTTCTTGTACACATTTTAGAATAATCTTATCTGTATCTACGAGAAATTTTGCTGGGATTTTGATAGGAATTGTGTTAATCATTATATCAGTTTGGGAGAATTAACATCTCTATTATGTTGGCTTTCCAGTAATCAGCACAGTATGTCTCTTATTAGATATTTCAAATTTGTTTTTTTAACCAGTATTGTAGTTTTCAACATACAAATTCTATATACGTATGTTTTGAAATATTTGTATCTAACTCTTTTGGTAAGTAACTGTAAATAGTATTTTAAATTTCAGTTATTGATTATCACTAGTATAAGAAATGGAGAAGGCAATGGCAACCCACTCCAGTACTCTTGCCTGGAAAATCCCATGGATGGAGAAGCCTGGTGGGCTGCAGTCCATGGGGTCGCTGAGGGTCAGACACAACTGAGCAACTTCGCTTTCAATTTTCACTTTCATGCATTGGAGAAGGAAATGGCAACCCACTCCAGTGTTCTTGCCTGGAGAATCCCAGGGACGGGGGAGCCTGGTGGGCTGCCGTCTGTGGGGTTGCACAGAGTCGGACACGACTGAAGTTACTTAGCAGTATAAGAAATACAATTTTTGTGTGTCTTGTCATACAACCTTTCTGAACTCACTTATTAGTTCTAGGAATTTTTTGTATAGGAATTATTCAGAGATATTGGGGCTTTGGTTCCAGACCACCACAATAAAGCACCTATTTCAGTAAACCTAGTCACATATATTTTGTTTGTTTTCCCAGTGCATGTAAAAGTCATGTTTACACTATCCTATGGCAATGGCACCCCACTCCAGTACTTTTGCCTGGAAAATCCCATGGACGGAGGAGCTTGGTAGGCTGCAGTCCATGGGGTCTCTAAGAGTCAGACACGACTGAGCAACTTCACTTTCACTTTTCACTTTCATGCATTGGAGAAGGAAATGGCAACTCACTCCAGTGGTTCTTGCCTGGAGAATCCCAGGGACGGGGGAGCCCGGTGGGCTGCCGTCTGTGGGGTCGTACAGAGTTGGACACGACTGAAGCGACTTGGCGATAATCCATTAAGTGTGCAATATCATATGTCTAAAGAAATGCACATAATTCAATTAAAAACACTTTATTGCTAAAAAAAAAAAAATACCATCATCTGGGCCTTCAGTAAGTCATAAGGGTAACATCCAAGATCTCTGATCACATATCACCATAATGAATATAATAATAGTGAAAAGCTGAAAATACTGGGAGAAATACCAATATGCAACACAGAGACACAAAGTGAGAAAATACTGTTGGAAAAATGGCACAGATAAACTTATTCAAGGCAGAGCTGCCACAAACCTTCAGTCTATAAAAAATACTATAATCTGCAAAGTGCTATAAAGTGAAGCACAATAAAATGAGGTACGCCTGTAGATAATTTAGGATTTTCTAGGTAGACAGTCATATCATCTGCAAATACATGTTTCTTTCTTTCTTTTTGACCTGCATGCCTTTTCTTTTCTTTTCTTGCCTTAATGCACTGGCTAGAACTTGCAGCACTATATTGAATAAGAGGGTCAAAACAGACATCCTTACTTCCCAATCTTATGGAAAAAATGAATTCAATCTTTCAACATTAAATATAATGTTAGTTGTAGGTTTTTTGTAGATACTGTATCCAGTTGAGGAAGTTCCTCTCTATTCTTTTTCTGAAAGTTTTTTATCATGAACCTAGTACTTGTCAGTTGCTTTGTCTGAATGTGATTAATAATGGTATAATCATGGGATTTTTTTTTTTCTTCTTTAGCTTGTTGTTATGGTGGATTACATTAATTGATTTCCAAATATTAAGCCAACCTTGTATCCCTGGAATAAACTCCACTTGGTTATTACATATATATTTTCATTATACACTTTGTATGTTGCTGAAATATATTTGATAATACAGAAGTCCCCCCTTAATCTTGCAGGGGATACATTCCAAGACCTGCAGTGGATGTTTGAAACTGCAGATAGTACCAAAGCCTAAATATACTGTGTGTTTTTCTGTGTATCAGTTCAGTTCAGTTGAGTTGCTCAGTCACATCAGACTCTTTGTGACCCAATGAACTGCAGCACGCCAGGCTTCCCTGTCCATCACCAACTCTGGGAGCCTACTCAAACTCACGTCCATCGCATCAGTGATGCCATCCAACCATCTCATCCTCTGTTGTCCCCTTCTCCTCCCACCTTCAATCTTTCCCAGCATCAGGGTCTTTTCCAATGAGTCAGTTCTTCACATCAGGTGGCCAAAGTACTGGAGTTTCATTTTCAGCATCAGTCCTTCCAATGAATATTCAGGATTTATTTCCTTTAGGACTGACTGGTTGGATCTCCTTGCTGTCCAAGAGACTCTCAAGAGTCTTCTCCAGCACCACAGTTCAAAAGCGTCAATTCTTCAGTGCTCAGCTTTCTTTATGGTCCATCTCTCACATCCATACAAGACTACTAGAAAAAACCATAGCTTTGACTAGACAGATCTTTGTTGGTAAAGTAATGTCTCTGCTTTTTAATATGCTGTCTAGGTTGGTCATAGCTGACCACCTGACCTTCTTCCTGAGAAATCTGTAAGCAGGTTAAGAAGCAACAGTTTGCCAGTCCAGGTTCAATGCACGATACTGGATGCTTGGGGCTAGTGCACGGGGGATGACCCAGAGGGATGGTATGGGGAGGGAGGAGGGAGGAGGGTTCAGGATGGGGAGCACATGTATACCTGTGATGGATTCATTTTGATATTTGGCAAAACTAATACAATTATGTAAAGTTTAAAAATAAAATAAAATTAAAAAAAAAAAAAGAAAAAGAAACCAAATCTTTACCAGTCTTCATAAAAAAAAAAAAAAAAAGAACTAGACATGAAACAACAGACCGGTTTCAAATAGGGAAAGGAGTACATCAAGGCTATATATTGTCACCTTGCCTATTTAACTTTTATGCAGAGTACATCATGCAAAATGCTGGGCTGGATGAAGCACAAGCTGAAATCAAGATTGCTGGGAGAAATATCAATAACCTTAGATATGCAGATGACACCACCCTTATGGCAGAAAGTGAAGAAGAACTAAATAGCCTCTTGATGAAAGTGAAAGAAGAGAGTGAAAAAGTTGGCTTAAAACTCAACATTCAGGCTTACTTCACTCTGTATAATAGGCTCCAGTTTCATCCACCTCATTAGAACTGATTCAAATGTATTCTTTTTAATGGCTGAGTAATACTCCATTGTGTATATGTACCATAGCTTTCTTATCCATTCATCTGCTGATGGACATCTAGGTTGACATACATATGGAATTTAGAAAGATGGTAACAATAACCCTGTGTATGAGACAGCAAAAGAGACACTGATGTATAGAACAGTCTTATGGACTCTGTGGGAGAGGGAGAGGGTGGGAAGATTTGGGAGAATGGCATTGAAACATGTAAAATATCATGTATGAAACGAGATGCCAGTCCAGGTTCGATGCACGATACTGGATGCTTGGGGCTGGTGCACTGGGACGACCCAGAGGGATGGTATGGGGAGGGAGGAGGCAGGAGGGTTCAGGATGGGGAACACATGTATACCTGTGGTGGATTCATTTTGATATTTGGCAAAACTAATACAATTATGTAAAGTTTAAAAATAAAATAAAATTTAAAAAAAATTAATTAATTAAAAAAAAAAAAAAACTCAACATTCAGAAAACTAAGATCATGGCATCTGTTTCCATTGCTTCATGGCAAGTAGATGGGGAAACAATGGAAACAGTGACAGATTATTTTGCAGGGCTCCAAAATCAGATGGTGACTGCAGCCATGATATTAAAAGACATTTTTTTGTATACCTACCTATGATAAAATTTAACCTATAAATTAGGCACAGAAAGATTAGCAGTAACAACAGAATAGGACATTTATAACAATATACTACTGGAGGAGGAAATGTCAACCCACTCCAGTATTCTTGCCTGGAGAATCCCATGCACAGAGAGAGGAGCTACACTGCATAGGTCACAAAGAGTCGGAGCAACTGAGCAACAGTACAACAGTACACACACACTATAACAACTGAGCAGCAGCACACACACACTATAATAAATGTTATGTAAATGTGGTCTCTGTTTCTTTCTCTCTCAGAATGTTTCATTGTTCAAATGTAATGTGTTTTCCGTCTTAACTAAGCATTGATCGTATACCGTGGCAATAACTTTTGCAAGTTTGAAATGTGACAGCAAAGCTAGCAGGGATTTATTTTTCCTTCATAATTTCACAGATGAAAGACTCATTCTTATTGTAGATCTTAACAACCTTAGCATTCTTTTTTTTTTTTTTTTTTAAGTTCAGAACTTTCACCTTTTCACCTAAGGCAAGCACTTTATAGCTTCTCTTTGACATATCTGAATTACCAGCATCATTACTCTTGTGCTTTGGTACTATTATTAAGTAAAATCAGGGTTGCTGGAACACAAGCGCTGTAATACCACGACTGTTGATCTGATAGCCAAAAGAACTTCAAAGATACTCAAAGTGTTAAAAGAGAGGATTCGCTTCCCAGGCAGGATGGAGCTAGATGCCACAAGATTTCATCACAGTACTCAGAATGGTGTGCTGATTTAAAACTTACAAATTGTATATTTCTGAAATTTTCCATTTAATATTTTCAGACTGAAATTGACCATGGGTATCTGAAACAGCAGAAAGTGAGATCATGCATAAGGGAGAACTACTGTCTTTGTTAAGTATTTTTCTTATATTAATGATGGATATTGTTTATAGTTTTCTTCTACTTCCTTGTCTTAGTTTGGTGTCAGAGTAATACTAGCTTCATAAAATAACCTGGAAGTGTTCCCTTTCCTTCTGTTTTCTGGACAAAGATATGTAGCAGTGGTTTTAATTATTCTTTGAATGTTTGGTAAAATTCTACAGTGAAACTATCTTGGTCAAGAATTTTCCTTAAGACTTTGATACATTATATTTAAAAATGTGTTGTTTAGTTTCCAAGTGTTTGAATATTTCACACTTTTCACTCTGTTAGTAATTTTAGTTGGATTCTACTGTAGTCAGAGAACACACTCTGTATGATTTCAATTCTTTTAAATGTGTATAGGTTTGTTTTGGGACTCAAGATATGATTTAACTAGGTGTATGTTCTAGGCACACTTGAAAATAATGTGCATTCTACTGTTACTGGATGAAGTGTTCTAGAAATGTTGATTAAATCCTGCTGATTGCTAGAATTGTGTCATTTTTCTATAGTCTTGCTTATTTTCTTGCCTAGTTGCTCTATCAATTGTTGAGCAAAGGGTGTTACAATCTCCAGCAATGATTGTGGATTTGTCAGTTTCTTTTTTCAGTTCTGTCAGTTTTTGCTCCACATAATTTGCAACTCTGTTTTTTAATACAAACACATTTAGAATTACTTTTTTTTTTTTTTTGGTGGATTAACCCTTGATACAACATTTCTCTGTTTTTGGTAATTTTCTTCACTCTAAAGTCTATTTTATCTAATATTGATACAGCCACTTTTGTTTTTCATTGGTTAATATTGACATGATAAATATTTTCTAAAATATTACTTTAAAATGACTTCTGTTATATTTGAAGTGAGTTTTTAATAGACAACATATAGTTCATTAATATTTTTTATTCCACTCTGAGTGGGGTAAAATATATTAGTACTTAAGTCCACCACTTAAATTTTAGAATTTAAGTTCACTGTATTTTTCCTTCTCTTTGCTTTCTCTGTTTGCCCTTTCTATTTTCTTTTTCCTGCTTTTTTGTTTGTTCCTTGAATTTTTTAAGAATTTCATTTTTATTTATTTATAATATGTCCGTTTGTATAGCATTTTTAATAACTGCTCTAAGCATCACATTGTTTACTCATAGATTATTATATAATTTCTACTGGTATTGCCATTTTATTAGTTCAAGTGAGTTAAAACACCTTACTTCCCTTTATGGAGAACAAAAGTTTATTGTATTTACTCATATTTTTACTTACTGTGATTTTTCTTCCTTCCTAATAGTCTAAGATATTTAGCCCTTATTTTAGGGTAGATGACAAACTCTCCTGCTTTATCTCCAACTGAGCATGTCTTGATTTCTTCTTCATTCTTAAAGGATTAATTTCACTAGGTATAGGATTCTAGTTGACAACTCTATTTTCAACACTTGAAAAAAAAATGTGGTACTTATTTCATTCTGATCTCCATGGTCTCTGATGAGAAATCTGCTGTTATCTGAATAGATTTTTCCCTGTTGGTAAAGTTTCCCATGGCTTCCATGATGGCTCAGTGGCAATGCAGGAGATGGAGTTTCGATCCGTGGATCAGGAAGATACCCTGGAGTAGGAAATGACATCCCACTCTAGTTTTCTTGCCTGGGAAATCCCATGAACAGAGGAATCTGTCAGATACAACTTAGCAACTATGCAACAAAGTTCCCATCCCCTGGCTGCATTCAGGATTCTTTTTCTTTTCCTTTTCAGGATTGTAATAATCGTGAGTCTTGGTCTGGATTCCTTAGGTTTTTACATATTTAAGGCTCACTCAGCTTCTTGAACTTGTAGGTTTATATCTCTGGACAAATTTTGGAAGTTTTCAGCTATTATCTCTGAGTACTTTTTTAACCCCACAATCTTTCTCCTTGGACTCCAATGACGCAAATATTGACTTTTTAAATAACCCCAAAGGTTCCTGGGGCTCTTTTAGTTTTTATTTTGGGGGGTCTATTTTTCTCTGTTGTTTACATTGGCTGATTCTATTTTTTCCCGTCTTTTGTTTCACCTATTCTTTGTTGTGCATCTGAACCCATTCATTGTTACCACCTATTGACTTTCTTTTTCACTTACTTTGATATCCTCCTGGTTCTTAGTATGTGTGATTTTCTGTTGACATCTGGACATTATTATTTTAAAATTATGAGAATCTGCTGCTGCTGCTTAGTCGCTTCAGTCGTGTCCGACTCTGTGTGACCCCAGAGACAGCAGCCCACCAGGCTCCCCCGTCCCTGGGATTCTCCAGGCAAGAACACTGGAGTGGGTTGCCATTTCCTTCTCCAATGCAGGAAAGTGGAAAGTGAAAGTGAAGACGCCCAGTCGTATCCAACTCTTAGCGACCCCATGGACTGCAGCCTACCAGGCTCCTCCGTCCATGGGATTTTCCAGGCAAGAGTACTGGAGTGGGGTGCCATTGCCTTCTCCAATGAGAATCTAGATCTTGATTAAACATTCTGTTTTCCTTGGCCTTTTCTGACACCACTCCAGGAGGGGAATTGAGGGTGCCATTGTTACCGCCAGGTGGAGGCAGGAGTCCAGATTTTCCTCTCAGCCTCTATCCGTATCCTCTAGGGGAAGACTCCCCATTACTGCTGAGCAGGCTTGGGAATTCCGGCTCCCCATGTGGTCTGCACTGACACTTCAGTGAGGATGACCTCATTACTGCTAAGTAACAGGAAAGACCTGACTCCCCACAGCCTCTCTGACACCACCTCAGTGGAGAGGTGAGGACGTCTCACTATTGCCAGGTAAGGTAACAGTGCAAACTCCGAATGTATTTTCCACTAAGACCACTGTGGCTGGGGGGAGTGTTGAGACAGGTCATATTCCTGTGTAGATCAGTGTCCTGGCTTCCTACTTGGCCTTCTCTGACACTACCTCAGCATGAGTGTTGGAGAACTCATTCCAGCCTCATAAGAGTGTAGGTCTCAACTCCCCACGTAACCTTCACTGACCTAGATAAATCAGAGCCACAAATTTTTATATAGTGTTTGCCTGGAGTAAAGTGTTTTGTTCTATTTTTTGTCTTCAATTTTCCATATTACTAGGTTAGGCCTTCCACTCTCTGGTCTTTTGGATAGAGAAAGTGAACTTTGATTGGGACTTTTTTTGGGGGGGTCTATTCATTGTTTTTTGTTTGTTTATTTGCTTGTTTGTTTGTTTTATATTTGCCAGCTCCTTCAAGTCCAGATCTAAGATGTAAGACACAAGAGACCCAGGGACTTTGCCACTGTATTTCTTCTAGTCCTGTAGGGCCTTGGTCTGCCCTCTTCCTAATTTTCACAGTGTTATATCATATATTTGATATCTGATGTCCATAAATTTTAGTTTTTTTTTTTTTTTTTTTAACAAGGAACAGTAGAGAAACATGTAAGTACTACATCCTCCTAGAAGAATCCTGTATCACACATTTTTAGGTTAATAACTAAATATTTTAATCAACATTTGCATATGATTTTTCTTCTTATTAGAAGCTTATACATATAAAACATCTTACACAGTGAAATAATGGGAATTATGGTAATTGGAATAAATATTTGATGTTATTATTTGACAATAGGTTTTTAATTATATTTTAAATGAAGTGTGCTAACTTTGAAAGGAATTATGTAGATTATTTATAATTTCATCCAATATTATTTAAAAAATGTGAATATATATGATAGCCCTGCAAGTATTCATTACATTTAAAAGAATACATATCACCCTAATGGTTTTGGCATTTCAAGCAGGGGATAAAATAACCTTTGTAATGCCAAGCTTCATGTTTCAAGGAAATATGCAAAAGGCAGAAGAAGAAAGGGATATATCTTGATTAGTTATTAATGGGAGCTTTGGGAACTTCCTGGAAAACAGTAGATTCTTCCCTTTGGTGCACAGAGGTCTTTTTAGTCTTAAGACAAAATGATAATGATATTTAGGTTAGCTAAAGAGTGGAAAGAATATTGTGAAAAGAGACATAGTCTTAGGGTAATCAATTTTGAAAAAGGGTGAATATGAATAATGAGCGTATGGAATTGTCCTTGACTGTGGACCAAAGGGGTATACATATCCATGATTGAAGGTCATTTGTTCAAAACAAAGTTTGCTAAATTGAAATATCTGTCTAGACCTTCAGCCTAGAAGATAGATAAAGGTAAATATTTTTCTGACTGTATTTAGAGTTTTTCTTAACTGTTGATCCAGAATGATATTTATAGTGCTTGATATTCACCTTATAATTTCATTCACGTATAAAGATTGAATTTTACCTCCAGCTATTAGAGAAAAAAGTTCCTGAAAAGAAAATAGCTAATATGTGATTATAGCTTAAGTTTCTAGTAGATTCTTTCAAAAGTTGTGTTTTAATAACACTGGTAGACATGACTAGGGGATCTGTGGCTGTTTGTGAGGAAAGCATTTAATCAGTGTAGATTTATGTGCTTAAGTGGCCAAAACACTTTTCTCCACTTTTTATTTTTAGTAAATAACCAGTCTTCCCTTGATGACACAAAAGCAATACCTTGGTGGAGAAGCAGGAAATGAATGTGTATATGTTTATTCCATTACCTCGATAGACATCATAGAAAAGCAATCAGGACAGGTGTCTTAATCCATTCAAGCTGCTATCATATAACACCATGGATTGGATGGCTTATAAACAAGAAAAATGTATTCGTCATAGTTCTGAAGGCTGGGAAGTCCATGATCAAGGTGTTGAAAGATTGAGTGTGCCAGGAGCCCATTTCCTGGTTCATAGATGGCTGCTTTTCACTGTATTCTCACATGGTGGAAAGGGGCGGGGATCTCTCTGGTGCCTCTTTATAAGAGAAGCGATCCCTTTCATGAAGATGCCACCCTTATGACCTAATCACATGCCAAAGGCCCCACCTCCAAGTACCATCACATTGGGGATTGTTTGAACATATGAATTTGGGGAGGGCAACAGGACAGATGTTCAGTCTATAGCAGAACAGGAATGGCTCAGCATAGTATGGGAGGAAGAGGCAAAGGGGTCTGTCTTCTGCTGTCCTTGCCTCTCCTGATATAGCTTCTCAGGTCTCAAGAAAAGAAGGTCAAGGCTGTGACATGAACTGAAAGCCAGTAGTTTGAAATAGGTGGCACATGAGGTGCAAGTATATGGGAGGTAGTTTGAAAGAAAGAGAACATCTATGAAAACTAAATAAACTAATCTGGGCCCTGAGCTGCCCAAAGAAATCACATAGCTTTACTCTTGGATAAGTGCTGAGGCATCAGATGCATGGGCAGAGCCCTGCCCCAGTGTCTGGCCTGTGCTCTGGGCCTCCTTCTCCTCTCCTCTTCCTGATCATCTTCCTCCCATTCTCACCCTCCTCCTTAAGGAACCATCAAGGTTTTTCCAACATGTATGTGTTGAGGGTAAGGTAAGTTGTTTTTAGGCTGTAGAGCATCTTCTTTTATCTCAGTGACAGTGATTTGAAACCTTAGTTGCACATTGAAATCCTTTGAATAGCTTCATAATTATGCAATGCCCAGACCCATCTCTATACCAACTAAAGCAGTTTTCTAAGCAAGGGAACCAGTGTATGTATTTTTTTTAATACCTCCTTAGGTAGTTTGAATGTATAGAGGGGATGTGAACTGATAATCTAGAACATTTCCAGTCCAGTTTGTCCCTACAATCCAAATTTCCTCCTTCCTTTGTGGATAGAAGAGTGTGGCTCTCATGGAAAGGACCTTAGACTCAGGAAGGAGGGACCCTGCCTTGGGCATGTGAGGCCTTGCTATGGCCATCCTCTGTACTCCTCTCCATTATCCGTGGAGAGATAAGATCTGATCTTTGGGGACCTGCTTCCCCATTCTGCACTGCACTCTAGGTCCCAAGACTTTTGAATTGACTGTCCAGATGGCTCCAAGTCTGCTTCTGGGGTCCCTGAGGTCTCTTGCCTGGAGCCAGACACATAGTAGTGCTTTGTCCCTTTAGGGATTCCAGAAATACAGTCACTTCTGGTCATGTGGTTGGAGCTCAGACACTGGGGCTAGATGTCCATGGACATGGGCACAGAGCCCCGCTTGATGGGCTGTGCTCTGGGACCAGGGATATGAAGAGAAGGGAAGCAGTGGGTGAGGGACCTGGTCCCAGGCTAACTCTCCAAGGATGGCACTTTGACAGGTTGAGGAAATTCCAAGTTAGAACTTGGCCTTCCCAGCTGATATCAAGCTGTAACTGTTAAGAAAGGAGAGGATATCTTATTTAACTGTTTGATTTATAACATTTAAGTAATTTAAAATATAGTATTTGTACTTCCCACTTTTACGCTCTTCAGGGTCCTAAAAATGTGAGGGTCTGGCCTGTGATCACCCCCATTGCAGCTATGGGGCCAGAAGTCTATTTCTGTGGGCCTGTATCCTAGGATTTGAAGATGCTGGTCTGAGGGATGCTTTCTGACTTTCTGGTACCTTCCTTCTGTTGCCCACATGATCTCTGCCCAGTTAAGGCTCAGCCCTTGCTTCCTCTCTAGTTTCCTGGCAGCTTGGTTGTGAGCTGTTTCTGCTCTTGCATGCTATCAGACATAGTGGGGTCATATAGTACGGGATGCATGGGTTTGGAGGACAGACAGTTATAACTTCTCATTCTGGATCTGCCACTTGTATGACTGACCTTAGGTGACATTATTAACCTTTCCAAACCGTGGCTTCTTCCTCTGTAATCAGAGTTAACAATACCTGCCTGGCACGGGAATGGAGCAGCTAAATGAGGAAACGTGAGCATGAACTCAGAAAATAATTGCTTCCCTTTCTCAAGTAAAGCCAATCCATTTCAAAATAACACTTCTCCTTTACATCCCTCATTTATATTTTCTGGACTTAACTGACTTGTTTTCATTTTTCTTCTTGTGATGCATTTCTAAGTCTTCTTGCTTCTAACTGCACATGTGTGTGGAAGAGTGTGCCCTTCATATATCAACATGACAACTAGCCTGCCATGAGGAGGCTGAGCACTTTGAGATTTTTTATGACAAGACCTTGTTAATATTTCTCCTTTGCCAGCATCTCTTCTTCTCCCCTCACCACCACCCTGTCTAGTGTCCTGCAGTGTGGATGTGAAATAGGTATGTGGATGAGCTTGGTCACTGAAGCCCAGGCTACTCAGACAACCACCCTAAGTAGATGCTGGTGTCCTGAACCAAGATTGACTCCATGCTCTGTTACAACCTACTTTCAGTGTTTCACAATGAGTCTATAAGCTCCTGGTTCGAAACCCATTCCTGGGTGTATCAGGCCTGCATAGCAAGTGTTTAGTAAATGTCCATCAGATGGAAGAATAAGTAAGTGATGGAAAATGCAACCAGGAGTTGAAGCCCTGTGTTTGTCGTGGGCCTGTTTGACCTTCAGTAACAGGCAAGCCACATACGCATTTATTGACTATTTTAGTAAACTGTAAGAATAAATAAACACTGACTGGATGGTGAGGAAATGTCTGTTGAGTGGATAGAGGGCTGCACTCGGGCATTGAACTGCTCTATACACTGAAAGTATTGAACCTTCCTGTCTATCCATTTCTCTTTCTATAAAGTAGACCTATGATATCTGCCCAAACAAGGAAAAGTATTTAATACATTGCAGTACTCTTGCTGACTGCTGTGAATTCTTTGGGATTTCTGTTACTATAAGTCAATCAATAACATTGATTAACAGGAAACTTGAATGGCTACCCATTCCAGTATTCTTGTCTGGAGAATTCCATGGACAGAGGAGCCTGGTGGGGCTCCTCTATGGGGTGGCAAAGAGTCGGATACTACTGAGAAGCTACTGCTGGCTGTGCATATATGAATTCTTAAGAAGAGATATATATTTCTTATTATTTGAAATTCTTCTTAATTATGCAGCACTTATGTTTGCTTTTGTCCCGGGCTTGTCTTTGTTATGTGTTCACCTGTGCATAGGTAAGGATGAACTGACACCGGCTCTGAATTTGGACAAGGGCTGTCTCAGTTCAGGCATTGTAATGACCAAGGCCAGCACAGTGACTGGAAGCAACCCTGAGTGCTCAGTCACTTCAGTTGTGTCCGACTCTTTAAGACCATAGCACACCAGGCTCCTCTGTCCATGGGGATTCTGAGGATCTTGCCTGCCATGTCCAGGCAAGAAAACTGGAGTGGGTTGCCATGCCCTCCTCCAGGGGATATTCCCAACCTAGGGATCAAACCCACATCTTTTCTGTCTCCTGCATTGGCCAGCAGGTTCTTTACCACTAGCCCCTTCTGGTAATCCCTGAAAATAACCCTGCAGCCCTGGCTAAAAATGAGGCTGCTGCTGTTCTGGCAAGGCATGGACACACGCATCACTTCCTAGCTCGTGAACCTCCAATAAAGTAGAATGGAGCTGGCGGACCATGGCTTCGAATTAAGACAGCAGCCTTCCTTAAAAGCAGAGCGTCAGCGAAAAGGTTTCAGTGATTTTTTTAGGACATATGTTAAGATGCCATTAACAGAGAAGCCTCCAAAATATGTGACAACTCAGAGCACAGTGAGCGATCTTGGGCAGGGTGACAACTATGCTCCAGGGACCCAGGCCTGGGAGGTGTGATGTGCTTTCTCCTCTGTGGCTTTCATCATGGGTTCAATGTGTGTTGCTCTTGTTGCCATTTCCTGGCTGTGGGAATGGAGGAAAAGGAAGTTCAGGGCAAGTTCTGTCTGTGAGGATATGACCCTGAAATTCTGCACGTCATCATTGCTCCAAACTTTGTCTATGGCTACACATGCAGAGGGTGTTGGGAAATGTATTCTCCAGCTGGGAGATGTTATGTCCCCAGAAGATTTGTAAAAAGGAAAAAAAGAGTATGACCAGTAGGAGACCACTGAGAGTCTCTGCTAGAGGGGATAGATGGTAGGAGGCAGATGTATTCAGTTTTACAGGGTTTTTTTTATGGCTTCTAATGTGTGTTGTATGCTCAGATGCTCAGCCGTGTCCAATTCTTTGCAACCCCATGGACTATAGCCTCCCAGGTTCCTCTGTCCATGGGGATTTTCCAGGCAAGAATACTCGAGTGGGTTGCCATTGCTTTCTCCAGGGGATTTTCCCAACCCAGGGATCGACCCTGCATCGGAAGGTGGATTTTTTACCACTAGCGCCACCTGGGAAACCCTATGTATTCTAATGGAACATTTAATTACAAATAGTGAAGAAAAGAGGAAGCACACTTCAGGGGGAGGAGAGGGTATGACACATTGAGAGAGAAGCATTGAAATATATACACTAAATGTGTAAAATTGATAGCTGGTGAGAAGTCGCTGTGTAACACATAGAGCTCTGTCTGTTCTCTGTGACAGCCTGGAGGGGTGGGATGGGGGATAGTAGTGGGAGGGAGGCTCAAGAAGGAGGAGATACATGTATACTTTCAACTGATTCACATCGTGGGATGGCAGAAACCAACACAACATTGTAAAGCAGTTATCCTCCAATTAAAGATAAGTGAAGTGAAAGTCTCTCAGTCATGTCTGACTCTTTGTGACCCCATGGACTACTCAGTCCATGTAATTCTCGAAGCCAGAATACTGGAGTGGGTAGCCATTCCCTTCTCCAGAGGATCTTCCCAACCCAGGGATCAATTTGGAGTGAGTAGTGGTTCCCTTCTCCAGGGGATCTTCCCAACCTAGGGATCAAACCCAGGTCTCCCGCATTTCAGGCCAATTCTTTACCAGCTGAGCCACCAGGGAAGCCCTTAAAAAAGAAAAGAAAAGAGGGAGCATCATGAGAGTCCACATAAAACAGCAAGAGAGAAACCACAGAAGCCTAAAGGCAGGTGTAGCAGGATCAGACCCCACAAGATTGTGGCAGGAGTTGCTTCCATGTCTGGTGCTCCTCAAGGGGCCCCTGCAGTTAGAGTTCACAGATCTCTCACCTCTTGTACTGAAGTGAGCTTGGTTACATCTGTTACATGTGTTTTTTCCCTACCTCATCTATTAACTGGTTATTCCCCTTAATTATCCCCCTTGTAGATGAACTTTCTTGGGCTTCACCCTTACTTTAAACCCTGCAATTTCTTCCTCCACTGCTGACTAGAAACTTCTTTCACTATTTTGAGTCAGGTTACACAGGTTCTGAGCCAGTGGCCAGATGAAGGGGTTAGTTGCTAAGTCCCGTCTGACTCTTTGTGACCCCATGGAGCACAGGGCACCAGGCTTCCCTGTCTTTCACTGTCTCCCGGAGTTTGCTCAAACTCATGTCCATTAGCCCCTTTAGCTGGTGCTTTATAGAAAGAGTACGTGTTCCCTAGGAAGAGGAGGAGGTGGCAGGTACAGTGGCATTTCTCTTATATGCTATCTCCTTGCTACTCAGAGTGTGCTCCAAAGACCGATACTATCAGCATCATCTGGAAGGTTGTTAGAAATTCAGAATCTCAGACCACACCTTGGACCCACTGTACTAGTTTCCTAGGTACTTTGCCTTCACAAAATACCACAAACCAGGTGGCTTAAACAACAGAAGTGTGTAGCCTCACAGTGGTCAGGCTACAAGTTTAAGATCAAGGTGCTCGAGCTGGTTTCTTCTGTCATTTTTGAAGTTAGGTCAATACCTTGCCTTTCTCTTAGCCTCTAGTGCTGTGATGGCAGTCTTCAGCATTGCTTGCCTTGTATGCATCACCCTGATCTCTGCCTTCATGTTTCCCTGGCCTTCTCCCTGTGGGCGGGTATCTCTCTTCATGTGGCACAATATTGTAAGGACTCCAGTCATGTTGGTTGAGGGACCTAAACCCAGGGTGACTTCACCTTAACTAATTGCATCAGCAATAACCCTGTCTCCACGTGAGGTCATCGTCTAAGGCTCTGGGGGTTAATACTTCAGTATGAATTTGGGGGGACACAGTTCAACCCACAATAAGCAATGAATCAGAATCTGTGCTTAGATATGTAATTTGTTAAAATGTGAGAGGAAGTGCCCTGAAGTTTTTCAAACACTGATATGCCACCAACACACTTACTGTTACCCTAAGTGTGTAATAGAAATCTGGACTCCTTGATTCTGGCTCTATCTCAGCCATTTGACTTTTAGTCACAGCAGTTCTTTGGGTCCATGTTCGCCACTCAGTAGATATTTATTGAATTAATGACAAAACTGGTCCAAGGAGTTTTCATGTCTAACATGAATATACCCACTTCACAAGAATATTATAAAGATTATATGACTTAGCAAATATATTTGTAAATGTGAACGTGTAGCTGTATTAGTAAGAATTCAGCTGGGAAACAAAAACACAGTTTATTTGAACAGGGGGCGTTTAATGAATTATTATTTATAAGAGGGGAGTTGTATAAAGAGAACTCTAAAGAAGACTTTAGGGATGAGAGAGAGTATGCAAGGAAGGAATAAACACAGAAAGAAAGATCTTGTGCCCAAAGTTTGGATTCAGATTTCATTGGAAAAATGTGGTTGCTCCAAATTGGATGGCAAAAATATATATATATATATATATATATATGGATTGCCCTCAACCAGAGCTGGTCCACAGTTGCTGGGCAGAAATACTCTCCCAGGGTACAAGCTGATGGATATTGGTGCATGAAGTGCTGGAAATCAGTTGTCAGTGGTTTCTGCATAGGACAGACTGCAGTAAGGTGGTCACTAGACTGGGGTCAGTCCTGAGCTCAACAGGGGAAGGTATGCTCCACTGGATACCCTCTAGTAGGAAAGAAAAAAAGAGAGAGAAAACCACAGCAGAAACAGAGAGAAAAGGCCCTTCCTTCTGCAGTGTCCCTCCAGCGCCCTCTTCTGACATAATGCAACGTCATGTGTATTATCGCAGAGAAGAAATGCTAAAGGGCCCATCTCACCAGAGCACAACAGCTAGTGAAGGGTGAATTTAGAGCTGCAGCGCAGTAACTGGCATGCGCTATGCAATTAGAAAGTTTCTGTCCTCAGGACTAAAGCCAAATATGGTTTCAGAGAAGAAAGGAAATTAAGAAAGTGGAACTCTTGATGCCTTATCAAATATATTGGGAATTTAGTCTCCCCAGCCTCTCTCTAATTCCCACATGTACACTGATTTTTCCACCCATATTACCTCATATGATTTTTTGAAAAGGGTCGGGGCATTACTTTTGAAGAGAGAAATTTAAAAAATTGTAAACTGAACAAGTCTTGATGATGGTGCCCACCTATCCGTACCCTTGTGATGTCATGCATTCAGGGGACTCATGCTGTTCCACATTATTTGGGACCCTTTCCTCTGAGCTCTCCTCCATGGGCTGTTCTTCCTGCGCTCTGAGCCATTTCTTCCCTAACTGAGCTCATCTACACAATCCTAGCTTATGCCATCATTGCCCTGTAATTGCCAGCTCTGTGTAAGCAGATAACTCATAAACACATCCCCCTGGCCAGGTTGCTCTTCTGAGCACCTGTACAAAAGTCACTGATGCTGATCTTGAATGTTTCAAAGGTATTCCACACTAAGTATGTCCCAACAAAATTCGTTTATCTTGGCACACTCACCTTTAATTTGCTGCACCTTTGCATTTTCTCTCCCTACCTTCCCTCCTCCTTTCTCTCAAAAAAATGGCAACTTGTGTTTACAATAGTTTTCTCCTTTACTTTCTATATTATTTGCACTGCCCAGTCCCTGGATCTTATTCCCTACATTGCTTTCTAGGGAATAATCTTAACTGATTTTAGTTCTCTTCATATCAGCATCAACTATATACACATTACATCACATATGATGTGGATCACAGCAATAGCCTCCCATCTACTCTATTAGTAACCATTCTGGTCTCTTTCTTAATGTGCATTTGACTACAGAACACACACACCCTCCCCCTCCATTCATCCTCACTGCTTAAAGTGTCATTGGCTTCCCATGGTTTTCAGGGTGTCACTAGCTTACCATGGTGTATAGGATAAAGATGAAAGCCCTTGATGTGACTTTCAGAGTCCTGGCATGTCCAACTCCTCTCTCCTTCTCAAGCCTGACTTTATCTCTGGCTTCCCTTTATCCTTTCTGCAGCAGCGAGGCTGGGTTTTTTCCAGGTCTCAGTCTACTCCTTCAGGCTGTGGGGCATTTGAACATGCTGTTCCCTGTGTCTGGAATACTCTTTGGATCTCATTTCAACCATTCTCTGGTCACTGTATCCAATTCAAATGCTCTATTATCTGCTCTCTCAGTGGGAGCTACTTCTACCTTACTGCACTTTTCAGAGTTAAATCTTAAATTTATTAGTTGATTATACGGTTGATAATGTCGATCCATTCCTGTACTGGAAGATCTACTTGAGTAAGCTATACATCAGGGGTTTTTTTCCCCCTTTTAAAAAAAATTAATTAATTCATTTTACTTTACAATATTGTATTGGTTTTGCCATACATTGACTTGAATCCACCATGAGTGTACATGTGTTCCCCATCCTGGACCCCACTCCCACCTCCCTCCCCATCACTCTAGGTCATCCCAGTGCACCAGTTTTTTTCTCACTTATATCCTAAGTGCCTCACCCTGTGCCTTTCATTTAAGCAAACTAATATATCTAAAATATTTAAAATCATGTGCTAAAAATTTGTGTTGAAATTCAATCTGTCACTCACTTATTCATTCCTTCAACAAATATTTATGAAGCAACTCCGTATGCCTGTCCTTGTATTAGGGATTGTGCTTGGAGGTGGATTATTCCCTGGTGACTCAGTGGTAAAGAATCTGCCTGCAATGCAGGAGACCTGGGTTTGTTGGGAAGATACCTTGGAGAAGGGAATGGCAACCCACTCTGGTATTTATGCCTCGGGAATTCCATGAACAGAGGAGCTTGGTGGGCTATAGTCCATGGGGTCTCAAAGAGTCGGACTTGACTAAGCAGCTAACACTTTCACTTTTTCACTTTTTTCAGAAAAGACAAAGAAAAACATAAACACATACATGAGAACATAAAGATCACAATAAATTTAATAAAGAAAGGAAAATCAGACAGTATGATAGAAAATGAGACTTAGAAACTGGCTTTGAGGAAGGAGTTGGGTTAATAGAGCAGTCTTTTCTGAGGAGGTGTGTTTTAGATGGACTTCCAGGCAAGAAAGAGAGTCAACTCCATGAAAATGGGAGTGATAAGTTTCAGGCAGAAGAAACAATACATGAAAAAGTCCTAAGATGAGTAGGAGTTTGGTGTATTTGGGCAAGTAAGAAAAATATACAAGTCACTACTCCTAGAATTGATATAGGAGAGACTTTTACCCAAAGGCATTATGTCTTAGAATCAGAAGTGTGAGATTAGAGGATGCTTTAGAAAATCGAACTTTTCAAAGAGGGAAAAGTTGGCACTTTGTTGGGATAATTTGTTGTACAGGTCTGTTTTCACACTCCATGGTGTTTATCATTCCTAACTTCACTGCTGCACTCCAGGGGGCACCCTTACATAGACTACAGCTTGAATGGTGTTCCAGGAATTGGACTAGGCCAGGAGAATCCACATTGTTCATCCAGAAACGCCAACACCCTCTCCTCCTTACGCACACATATACTCTACCACATGCCAAAAACGAGTAGCGCTGACCTTGATTAATGTGACTGAAACTTTCTCATTTTACTGATATGAAAACCGTGGCCCCAAAAAAAGAAGTAAATAAGTGTCAGAACATGGTCTTCCCTGACTCCGTGCCTAGTGTGCTTTTACCGTCTTTTTTTTTTTCCGAATCATAGTTGTTTTTGGCAAATGAAAAGCAAGCACACCAAAACCATGAAAGTACTGTGTAGAAAAAGATTCTTCACCTAATTTTCCTCTCTGATAAATTCAGATTTCTATGGATGACATTTTCTTTTAATGAGCCTTATCTGTACTTAGAAGGAAGGTAAACTTGAAAGCCAGCCTTCTGTTCACTGCAGCTTCAGACAAGTTTAATTTAATGCAATACGCATTTGTCAGTTGCTCACCGCAGCCTGATGCTGCTGGTAATATTTAATCTGCCAAAACACATTGTATATTATCATTCAGATACAAAATAACTTATGGCTTTAACTCCCTATGTATTTGCAAGAGTCAATCACTTGATATTTATAAGAGGATATGATTGTTGTTTCATTTTTTACTTTGCTTAGCTTTTTAAACATCAATACAACTTCAATTTCATATCTGTCTTAGATTAACCTTGCAATTAAAAAATGAGAGTTGGAAGTGTGTGCTCTGTGTGTGTATGGGTTTGTGTGTAGAAATATTTCATGAGCTATCTTTGGAAGAACCTTGCTGTTGTTCGGGGTCACCAAGTTGTGTCTAGCTCTTTTGAACTCCATGTACTGCAGCACGCCAGGCCTCCCTGTCCCTCATTGTCTCCTGGAGTTTGCCCAAGTTCATGTCCATTGAATCAATGATGCCATCTAGCCATCTCATCCTGTGCCACCCTCTTCTCCTTTTGTTCTTCAATCTTTCCCAGCATCGGGGTCTTTCCTTCACCCTGATGCTGGGGAAATCTTCAATGATAGCAAATCATCAATTTGTGAGCTTTTTTGAAACAACCAAGAATCATTCAAAGCAAATTCTGTTGAGTCAAATGGATAATAAAATTGAACTTTACTATTTGAGCAAAATTCAAAAGGATACAAAAAACATTGACTGATGGTAGCTTCATGAAAAAAGTGTAGCGTTGTTGAAGGTGATTCTTTTAAAGGCAATGATGCTCATTGCTTTTGTACATTTTGTACATTTATGAGGAAATCAGACTCACTAGTTTTAGCGTGTCACTGACAGATATGTATATATTTATGTTTGGTTATTTTATATTCAGTAAATGTGATAAAAAGCTAATGATGATAATACTACCATTTAAACATGTGTTATGTGCCATCATAGTGCTCAGTGCTTCAAAGTTATTCTAGCATTTTTTATGCCAGTGAGACCATGTAATATGGAATCATAGTTTCATGTGGCAGAGCAGTTTCAGTGATTTGCAAGCCTTTCTTGAATCAAGGACGTGTTAGATAGAAGAGCAGTCTAAACAAAATGTAATTTTAGTATTCTGAGTTTTGAGACCAAAACTGACCTGAAAGTGTGTGGACAAGAAGAGGTCTTTGGAGGACCTGCCTTAATGTATATTTTCATTTGAGATGAGCATTCCCACAGATTGAGGGATATCCAAAGTACTAGAAAAACCTTTGCCTAACTTTTCCATACTTTAGTTTTGTTTTGTAGATTCTTTCTCATTGACAGTGAAAAGGCGACTCTCAGCTCAGTCTTTTTAATTTAGTGACAATTGAGTTTATAATTTAGACTTATGTAAAGTTTTCTCTATGGCATTTAGGAAAATCTGTTTTCCAGTGATTGGCTGTATCTCATACATTTAAAAGATATCTAAGAAATAATCTTTATATCATCAGCACTTTCCAAAGTAAATTTTCCATAGAGTAGTTCTATATGCTATTGTATTGATACTGCTAATTGCTATGTAGCAAATTATCTCAACAAATCAGTAGTTTGAAACAAGTTTACTGTCTCAGAGTTTCTGTAGGTCAGGGATCCAGGTATGATTTAGTACATTCAGTGTCTCAAGGTGCTTCCAAAGGCTGCAGTCAAAGTATGAGTAGGGCTACAGTCATCTTGAGGCTGGACTTGGGGAAGACCCACTTTCGAATTCATTTATGTGATTGTTGGCAGGATGTAGTTCCTTGCTGGCTGCTGGCCAGAGGTTGCCCTCAATTCCTTGTCAAATGCTCCATAGGTACATGACTTGAACAGATTGGGAAAGTCAGGAGGCAGGAGAGGGAGTGTTAAGAAGATAGAAGTCCCAGTATTTTTTTTTTTTTTTGTACTTTTTATTAGAAAATCATTTTCTCCAAAGGAGAAAAAATTGATCAAGCAACATTAATTGAAAAGTTGGTTACTGTGACGTTGATGCAAAATTGACGTTTTGTCAAATATGCCTTTTTTGTATAGTTGGGTCTACTTTAATTCTTCTTCTTCTTCTTTCTTGTAACCTTTTGACTTTCTTCACCTATTTCTCCCACTCCCAACCCCTGCTTCTGGAAACCACTAATCTGTTCTCTGCATCTATGAAGTTAGTCATTTATAAGCTAATCTTGAAAGTGATACTCCATTTCCTTTGCCATATTCTATTCATTAGGACCTAATTACTAGGGCCTGCCCACATTCAAGGGGCAAGACTACCCAAGTGCATGAAAATCGTGGAGTGGGGATCACTGAGAGTCGTTTTAGAAGTTATCTATCACAGGGAGTAACGTTATGAGAGTTTGAAGATCAGAAAAGATTGCAAACCTCCAGGGTTAGGTCAGGTTTTCCACAGGACCTTTCAGTCTTGGGCATGTTAATTTGTGAATTTGCAAGTGGGAAGGAAAGGGGGAGGGAATATGAGTGTAGTGATTCTCAACCCTGTTAATCCGCTGAATCCTTTTTGTTGAAGAATGGCAACAGACTACCCTTCCTCAGAACATTTGGAGAACCTCTGCCCCACCTCGTCGCTTGACACATGGTGCTATTGAGGACTAGAGTGTTGCCTGGCCCCTGGCCGCAGAACATGGCAGGTCTCCTGAAGCTCTGAAACTCTTTCCACCTTATTGAATTGCTACAGGTTTTTTGTTTTCTTGTTTTTAAAATGCCACCACTATGGTGTCTTCTGTTGGCTCATCTTCTGCATTGGCTGATGGAAGCATAAGCTGTATAAGTGAGAGGTAGTGCATGACTTGATGTTGAGCCCATCTACGGGAGCTGTTGTGAGCCAATGTGTTTATCAGCCCAAGCTTGTGCTCTCGCTTCAGTCTCTGTAGATGGCAAAAGCCAAGCTGTGGCTGATTCTACCACTTATGTCCCTAGCTCCCCTCCCCCATCCTTGTAGGAGTTGAATAGTCACTTGAATCCACTTTACTCTAGAAAAAAGATGTTAGACCCTTCACACTTCACTTTTAAAAAGACTGTCAACTGCTGCTGGAAACATCTTGACTCAGCATTTTTACTTGTTGCCCATGTCTCTGCTCCCCTGGTGGCTCAGTGGTAAAGAATCTGCCTGTAGTGCAGGAAACCCAGATTTGATCCTCGGGTCAGGAAGATCGTCTGGAGGAGGGAATGGCTACTCACTCCAAGATTCTTACCTGGAGAATCCCAAGGACTGAGGAGCTTGGTAGACTACAGTCTGTGCATTTGCAAAGAGTTAGACATGACTGAGCAACTAACACACTGCTTTAAACATGCATCTTATGCTGGGTTGCAATCGTTCCTGTAAGGAAGAACTATGTTACCTTTTAATTTCTTTTTTGGACCTTTGATAGCCTAGTCACCTGTCTGAACATATTAAGAACGTTCTTTTGTATTTCAGGCTGAAAATTATTCACTTTATCATTTTCTGCCCCTTGTGAAATTTATTTTACATGTCCCTGAGGTAGAGGCAGAGGGGTAGGAGAGAATATTTAGACATTTCATATTTTTTGATGCTTAGTCTTATTCTTTGTAGTCCTTGTAGTTCACAGTCGAATCAGGTTAAATCTTGTTTTGTGTAAATGTGTGTGGGTATACGTGTGTGTGTTTTGTCTATCCACATCTGTGCTTCTTTCCACCTCGTGACTCCTGCAACTCCTCAACATAACACAGTGTGAGTCTTATAAAACAAGTCACCAGAAATCTGAAAAAGCACGGTTCTTGGGGGAATATTGCTTTCATGCTAATCAATAGGTGGTTGATGCATCTAG
This sequence comes from Bos taurus, assembly GCF_002263795.3. Lineage (NCBI taxonomy): Eukaryota > Metazoa > Chordata > Mammalia > Artiodactyla > Bovidae > Bos > Bos taurus. The sequence continues at coordinate 55,337,068 of NC_037338.1, read as the reverse complement.
AACTTTATCTAGATGTGGTACTAGAAGCTGTAGTGAATTAGGGTGCTTGTTCCTGATGCTTTTGAAAAATCTTTATTAAAATAAAGAATTTATTATTTGAAGATGAGCAGACGTGTTCATATAGATTCACGGCCCATTTAGCAATGGGTATCATAGTCCAGAAATGTCTATATTTTCATATATATGCATATATATCATGTGGTTGAATACATTAGAGAAAGAGAATGTTATAATAAAAATATCCGATCAGTGACAGCAAACAGTATGCCTGGAACTTGTGGCGACTTCAGCATTATCAGAATGTTGATCGCATTACATCTGTTGTGTCTGAAAAGTGCCAGGATATGGTGCTAATTTATAATGTAGGAGGAGGAGGTGAAGAAAGATAAGGCAATGAAAAATAGTACGCAGTAGGAGATAGTCGACTAAATAGTAATTTGTTAAGTTTTATTCACACCATATAACAAAACTGCTGTCACAGATTTCTGGTTTGGTTTATAAATCAAATATGTGTGTTGCTCATCTATTCTTCATGTGGACTTCTCTACATAGGGCCTTTCCCTTTTGTCTTAGAGAACACATTTTTGTATTTGTAAGTGTTACGTGGTCTGGTCCAAGGATCTGAGTAAAGGGAATAAAAGAGGGCTTCTGGCTACCAGTGAACTTTTCAAGGCAAAGGGAGGGCATCAAGCAGAACCCAATAAAGGGAAAGAGAGCATCATAGAGGAAGAACAGTGGGAAAGAGGCAGATGGTAGGGAATGGTGGAGAAAATGATTCTTGCAGTTATCACAGATGCGTCTCAATTTTTAAAGCCTTACATGCCTACGTCTCTGAGAAGTTTAAACATTCAGATTAAACCAGCCTTTTCTTTTTTTCCTTTGTTCCCATTCCCTTTCCCCACCTTTCGACCCTACCACCAATATGTGTTTTTCTTTCTCCCCTAAGTTTGCATTGACAGTTGAGCGCAAATGATTAAGTTACTAGGTTGGACAGAGTATGCCCTCAAGACAAAAAGCAACAAAAGTATACAGGATGCCTAAATGTAGCCTTAAGAATAGAGAGAGTTTGTACCTGCCTATGTGGGTACTTTCAAAATCCTGAGAAGGGCTCCGACCCCTGCCTTAATCTTTCTCTATCACTGGCTGTTCTTTGAAAAAAAAAATTTAAAAAAGGAAGTTTATCTCTTATCCCAAGGCTTTGATTGATTAATAAAATGAAATTGCATACTTGAAGCTGGTGGAAGTTACTCATATGCTTATAATCTAGTGGGAATTTCTAGGTCCTTTTCTGAGTTTGAATTTGTCGATGTGAAAATCCTTGCAAGGGAGATAAGTTGTCAATTAAGAAGTGAGTAAAGGAAATACCTTTGCTGTTTGAAGATGTTCTAAGACCCTAAACACTTTCCTGAGACACTTTCAGCCAGCTTCGCTGTATTAGGTTTCTATTGCTCCTGTAACAAATTACCAAAAATGTAGTGACTTCAGACAATACATACTCATTATTATACATTTTTGAAGGTTAGAAGTTCAAAATGAGGGCTTCCCTGATGGATCAGTGGTAAAGAATCCTCCTGCCAATGCAGGAGACATGGATTTGATCCCTGGTCTGGGAAGATCCATGTGCCATGGAGCCACTAAGCCTGTGTGCCACAGCTACTGAACCTGTGCTCTAGGGTCTGGGAACCACAGCTGCTGAGACCACGTGCTGGATCTACTGAAGCCCTTGTGCCCTAGAATCCACGCTCCACCAGAAGAGAAGCCACGGCAATGAGAACCTGTGCACTCGCAGCTAGAGAGTAGGCCCTGCTCACCTCAACTAGAAAAAAAGCTGGCACAGCAATGAAGATCCAGCATAGCCAAAAAATAAATAAATAATTTTTTTAAGTCCAAAATATGTCTTATGGGGCTAAAATTAAGGTGTCGATAGGGCTGCATTCCTTACTGAGTCTCCAGGGGACAGTCCAGTTTTTTTTCACCTTTTCCAGTTTCATGAGACCACCTACATTCCTTGGCTTATGGCCCCTTTCTCCATCTTCAAAGCCAGAATCATGGGGCCAAGTCCATCTCACTTTGCCATATCTCTTGTTCTCTGCAGCTGGGAAAGTACTGTGCTTTTAAGTACTCTTGTGATTTAGTTGAGCCCACCTGGATAGTTCAGGAAATGTTCTCATCTTACAACCTTTAATTTAATCACACCTGTAAGTCTATTTGGGTTTCCAGGTGGCGCTAGCAGTAAAGAACCCGCCTGCAAATGCAAGAGATCCAAGAAACTCAGGTTCGATCCCTGGGTTGGGAAGATGCCCTGGAGGAGCACATGACGACTCACTTCAGTATCCTTCCCTGGAGAGTCCCATGGACAGAAGAGCCTGGCAGGCTTTAGTCCATAGGCTCACAAACAACTGGACATGACTGAAGTGACTTAGCACACACAAGTCCATTTTGCTATGTTCAGACATAACATATTCACAAATCTGAGTCAAATCATTGACTCCTTCCTGATGCTTGTAAAATCTTGTATCCCACCCTTCCACCTTTCACAGACCCTTAGATTTTTTCAAAGACTGGCCCTCCAGAGGGCAGTAGCATGTTAGAGTCTCAAGACATTCAGCAGCAAATTGTTCAGGTCTCTCCCTTTCATCAAGAAGCAATCTAGAACACAAAGAAGGAAAATACATTGCAAAGATCATGCAGACCTAAATCTGCAGGCTTCCAGGTGCAGGCCTCGGCGTATGCGGTGTACTTCTGCCACAGGGTACCAAACTGGAGAACCTCAACCTTTAAAGGAATCTTCATTCATAGGCAGATCTTCCAGATGGAAGTGGAATGTCAAATAGCTGGGGAGCATTTGTACTGCAAGAACTAAGTAAGAAGGCTTTTTGTTTTTTTAATTAATCCTTAATTATTCAGATTATGTAGTGGGAATACATCTTTGAGGTCAGAGGAATCATGAATAGGGAAATTCATAGGAAAAAATCTCATGACACATGCTTTTAAGGTCTGGTCCTAGAGATTCAGTTTTCCAGTGATTCACTAGTGTAACTGGTGAAGTCAGTGACAAAAGGTAAATATCCACGGAACCATGGTGGTAGTTTAGTCACTTAATTGTGTCCAACTCTTGAGACCCCATGGACTGTAGCCTGCCAGTCTCCTCTGTCTGTGGGATTTCCCAGACAAAAATACTAGAGTGGGTTGCCATGTCCCTCTCCAGGGGATCTTCCTGACCCAGGGATGGAACCCATTTCTCCTGCATTGCAAGCAGATTCTTTACTGTTGAGCCACCAAGGAAGCCCTAGGGTACCATGGATTCTGGCCTAAGTAAGTACAGTCTTCATGAGAAGCAGTGTATTTGACTATCTTGTGAAGTTTTTTCCTCTAGGATGCTGCTTTTATGGTCCCTTAATTTCTGAATTATAAAAACTCTTTTTCAGCAGTGAAAAAGTACACATCTCTGAGAAACCTGGTTATTCAATTGTTGTCATTGATTGTTCTTTCCTATATGAGTTGACCAGGGAGAAGATGGGAAAAAAATGACCAGTTTTCATGACCTGAAATGCAAGTTGTTCCAACCCATTTAATATAGGCTACAACTGTTTTGGTGTATTGATTGCAAGACTTTTAAATGCACAGTGGCCTCAAAACTTTTACCCTAGTGAAACAATTTTTTTGATAGTCAAATTTATGCCATTGAAAATGTTAAATTAGATAGTGTTTTCCTAGACTGCCAAGCCATGCCGTGAGCAGTACTGTGCTTCATGGGATAGAGACAAAGTATACACATATATGGGAGCTTCCCTGATGGCTCAGATCATAAAGAATCTGCCTGCAATGCCAGAGACCTGGGTTTGATCCCTGAGTCAGGATGATCTCCTGGAGAGGTGAAAGCCAACCCAATCCAGTATTTTTGTCTGGAGAATTTCATGGAGAGAGGAGCCTGGCAGGCTACAGTCTATGGAAATGCAGAGTCAGACACGACTAAACGACTAACACACATATACACCCCAGAAGCCATAAAAATATACTTATATACTATATTTTTATGGCTTCCCAGGTGGCACAGTGGTGAAAAATCTGCCTGCTAATGCAGGAGACACAAGACACGTGGGTTCAATCCCTGAGTCAGGAAGATCCCCCGGAGTAGGAAATGGCACCCCATTCTATTATTCTTGCCTAGAAAATTCCATGAAGAGAGGAGTCTGGTAAGTACAATCCTTGGGGTCTCAAAGAGTCAAACACAGCAGAGCATGCACATGCACACACGCACTACACTTACATACGATAGTATACATGCATGCATGCTAATTCGCTTCAGTCGTGTCCAACTCTTTACGACCCTATGGATTATAGCCCGCCAGACTCCTCTGTCCATGGAATTTTCCAGGCAAGAATATTGGAGTGGGTTGCCATTCCCTCCTCCATACTATAGTATATTTATATGCTATATAAATATAAAAGAGAAAGGTAGGAGATATGCATCTAGTTTAGGAAAAAATAAACCTCAGTAAGATTTTACTGACATTTCATATCAGTTCAGTTCAGTCTCTCAGTTGTGTCCGACTCTTTGCGACCCCATGAACTGCAGCACACTGGGCCTCCCTGTCCATCACCAACTCCCGGAGTTCACTCAAACTCATGTCTGTCGAGTCGGTGATGCCATCCAGCCATCTCATCGTCTATCATCCCCTTTTCCTCCTGCCCCCAATCCCTCCCAGCATCAGTCTTTTCTAATGAGTCAACTCTTCACGTGAGGTGGCCAAAGTACTGGAGTTTCAGCTTCAGCATCAGTCCTTCCAAAGAAATCCCAGGGCTGATCTCCTTTAGAATGGACTGGTTGGATCTCCTTGCAGTCCAAGGGACTCTCAAGAGTCCTTTCCAACACCACAGTTCAAAAGAAAGATCAGAACAAATCCCAGCATTAGTTACATCCTCTTTGACTTGTTGGCTGAATTTCTGGATTTAATAGCTGTCATTCCCTCCAAAAGCTTTTACTCAGTACTTACCATGTGCCATAAATGCTGCTAAGGACAGGCTAGACGTGGTCCCTGTGAGACTGTTTAAGGGATCGAATTCCATTTGGAAGAGGAAGTGAGTTTCCCATTGACCCTTTCAACTGTCCTTCTTTGACCGTCCTTCACCTTTTCCTTTACTCCTCATTGGTTTCAAATAGGAGAAAAACTGCCTCATGCTTAGTCACTCAGTCATGTCTGACTTCTTGCAACCCACTAGACTGTAGCCTGCCAGGCTCCACTGTCCATGGAATTCTCCACCAAGAATACTGAAGTAGGTAGCTATTTGCTTCTCCAGGGGATCTTCCTGATCTGGGGATCCAACCCAGGTCTTCTGCATTGCAGGTGGATTCTTTACCATCTGAGCCACCAGGTAAACAACTAATACAGTATATTCTCAGCTTCAGACACATTTCCTTGATTCATCTTTGAGCTGGGACTGGGACCGTAAAGACAATTTGAAGAATCTTAGAAATATTTAAAATGTTCTTTGGGAACTAAAAATGCCTTACAAATACTCCTTTTGGGGGGAGGAATGTATTATATTTTGCCATTCAGTATACAGTATGGGGCCTAGATGATACTCTGATTAGAGTATCTCAACTGCAAACAATACCTTATTTGTTTTCTTGACAACACTCAGAGTTAAGAGTGTGGTTAAATATAACCAAACATAGCCATCTTTCTCAGGGGTAGGCATAAAGCCCTGGTACAAGGGAAACATAATCAATTATCAAGTCAGGATCCCTTCAAGAAAAGCAGAACTGTTCAGAGCATTGTTGTTTAGTCGCTGAGTTGTGTCTGACTCTTCTGCGACCCCATGGATGGATCCTGGGTTGGGAAGATCCCCTGTAGAAGGAACTGGCAACCCACTCGAGTATACTTGCCTAGGAAATTCCATGGACAAGGGAGCCTGGTGGGCTACAAATACAAAAATTGAGCTTTGAAAATAATAAGTAGCCTGCCACAGTACTAGTAAGTACAAGAGACAGGATTCAAACATAGATTTTCTGGTTCCATATTTCAGACCAACATCTCCCCCACTGGATAGTGGTGCTTTTTTGCATTGTGTTCTTAGAAAAATTACTTGACTTTTCTGGACCTTGGACTTCCTCATTAGTCAAATGGCAATGTTGAGTTCTTATCATTTGTAAGATTCCTTATGGCTCCGGGGATTGGAAAAGGTCATTTTCCCTTTCCACCCCACCCCCTGCTCCTTTGGCATTTACTTGTCCTCTGGCCAGCTCTTGATCATTAAAAATGAAGATGACACTCAAAGTAATGTCTGGCCAAGAGGACACCATCCAAATGTTTTCCTTCTGACCTCTAAATCAGTCTGCACATCTCGCCTGTAGAACAAAATCCAAGAACGAGGCAGAGGGAGGGACTGGGGACTTTAATTATATTTTTAAACAATGGCTTTCCATTAAAATTGTATTTTTCTACACCTTTGGAAAATTACATTGTAGATGAGATAAATGCAGCCTCGCATTTGAATTAAGGTTATCTTTAGACTGGTAATCTCATTTGCTGTTTAGCAATTTTAATTCAAGTCAAGGCAGTGTAATTAGCACCCTCAGCCAATTGCCATTCCTCACTGCTTTGTAGCTGTATTTACTGCTGTTAGGACAAGACTACTCGTGTGGAAAGTATAAGTCAACACACTAAATTATTGAAGGTGGCATACATCGACAGATACTCCCTGTGCATCCTGATGCTTCAGATTCCGAGGCCTTACATCATCAGGCCCAGGGAGGACCAGTGCCTTGGCTGGCCGTAGCGGAATGTCACTATTTTTTATACAGAGAGAAATAAACTGGAGATTTTGTTCTATAGCAAATATGCCAAGTTTAGCAGTGCTTTAAAGTATTTTTTTTTATTTTAATTGGAGGCTAATTACTTTACAATATTGTAGTGCATTTTGCCATATATTGACATGAATCAGCCATGGGTGTACATGTGTTCATGTACAAAAATAAAGTATTTTTAATTGGAGCTGTTTAGCATAATTTAAAAATCATACTTTATGACAGATTTCTTTTTCACACTAAGGTATGCAGGTCATGGCAGGGGGAGGGCGTGGGTAATGAGTGGGTGGCTGCCTGCCTGACTGTATATGTTTATGTGTGTGTTAGTCGTTCAGTTGTGTCTGACTCTTTTCGACCCCATGGACTGCAGCTCACCATACTCCTCTGACCATGGAATTCTCCAGGTAAGAATACTGGCATGGGTAGGCATTCCCTTCTCCAGGAGATCATCCTGACCCAGGGATCAAACCCACATCTGCTGCATTGCTGGCAGGTTCTTTACCACTGAGCCACCAGGGAAGCCTGTACCTGTTTATATTATAGCTTAAAACCTGTAGGTGAATATCTACAGGTGGTTAAAAAACAGTTAAGAAAATTAATGAGTTAAGCTTCTGTTTACACTATTGAGATGACAGGTAATCTTTGGTTATTTGAATAAAATTTTCATGCATTAATATAGCTAACATTTTTATTAATATTAATTATAGAGATTAATCATAATATATTGTTATTGGTACATCAGTTTAATATATATGCTCTGTATTTATATATGTGTGTATATGCATATATATTATTTAACTTCCAATTCCTGATATGAAGAGTGACTTATATTCAAATTCAAACATAATTCAAACTAAGTTTATCTTTTCTGGTACCTACTAATGACTTTAATGAAGAAAATCTGTATTTTATTTTGCTTTTTGCATTTTAGTTCCTTGAGAACAGGGAGCTTTATCAATTTGTATTCCTTGTGATAATCAGAGGACTTAGTTGCAGACTCTTGGTAAATGTCTGTTGAACTCAGTTATCTGAAGAGATAGTTGACTATTCTTGACAATAGCTTTCTAATGTATGCATGTTCTCCTGGTTTTATAGGCTGTATATTTAATTCAGCATGCCTACTTCTTTTTCTCCACTCCAGGAGGACTATAAGCATATTTACAGACAGACAGATCTGTTGCCTCTTTGCAGAAAAGTATATATCACTTAGAACTTTCTTAGAGAAATGTTAGCATTGTAAATTTGACTTTCATGCCTTAGGAAAACAAATCTAACAGCATATAATACATTCATGTGAGGTTTTGGTTTGTGAATCTTGATGTAACAATTTTGAAAGGTAAACTTAAAGGTTCCATTTGGGCAAAGCTAGAAGTTGTTTATATTAACAACGCAAGTTAAAAATTATAGGCACGTGTTAAACAGAGAAAGTAAGCCAGAAAGAGAAAAACAAATATCATATTTATGGGGCTTCCCTAGTGGCTCAGATGGTAAAGAATCTGCTTGCAATGCAGGAAACCCGGGTTCAATCCCTGGGTCAGGAAGATCCACTGGAGAAGGGGATGGCGGCCCACTCCAGTATTCTTGCCTGGAAGAATTCCAGTATTCCATGAACAGAGGAACCTGGTGGGCTACAGTCCATGGGGTCCCAAAGAGTCAGACACGACTGGGCAACTAACACTTTCACTTTCATGGACTCTAGAAAAATGGTATTGATGAACCTATTTTCAGGGAAGGAATGGAGATGCAAATATCAAGAATGGACTTGTGGATACTGTGGGGGAAGGAGAGAGTGGGATGAATGGAGAAAGTAACATCAACATATATACACATACCATGGATAAAATTGATAGCTGGTGAGAAGTTGCCGTATAGTACAGGGAGCCCAGTCTGGTGCCTAGAGGGGTAGGATGGAGGGAGAGCAGGGAAGCTGAAGACAGAGGGGATTTATGTATAATTATGGCTGATTCACATTGTTGTATGGCAGAAACCAACATAGCATTGTAAATTAAAAAAATAAAATAAAAATATAGTAAAAAAATTACAAGCATAGTTCTTCTGATTGGTCATCAGGGACTTCTAGAGATAACCAAGTGTAACGGCCCATCTAAGCCCACAGTGGGAAACCCAAACCTCTTCTCCTGGTATCACAGTAGGATTTAGAAAATATAAAAAGCAAAACAGATAAGGGAAATATTCTTTTGTTTTAAAAACAAGCAAAGGAGGAAACCTAAGTGTTTTTCTTTTCCCTCGATACTAATGAAATGACATGAAAGATATAGCTCATTATTTTGCCAGCTGGATTATAAGTAGCACTGTGTTGGGAATAAGCCACCTTGAAATGGTATAGAAGACAAGGTCCAAACATTGTAATACCCAGAGCTCTCCACAGTCTTGAGAAATTGGATTTACATCATTCTGAAACAGTGAATGAAAAATCACCATTCTACCGAATAGTAACATGTCATTTGTGTGTGTGTGTGCCAGGGTTCTGAAATTGTATCTTTGTCCATGTCTTTCTTTATAGTCTACCTAGTCTTGTCTCCTTTTTTTGTAAAATGTGTGTAATTATTAATTTCCCTAGCTAGGAGAGTGTTAGTAACATAATCTGGATTAAGTTAATAAAGAAAAACAATGTGCCTTTTGTATTTCTTTGGTTAGCCAGGTCCTTCATATTCCTAAAATTGTGTCTCAGAACTGTCACCTGCTGGTTGGTTCAGCTCTCCTGGTGTCTGAAACCAATGCTATTCCTAGTTCTAGGTATTAAATGAATTCTAAGCCATGATTTCAGACGGTTCAGCATAGGGCAAACCGTACTATTTCCTGTGAACCTGTGCTCCACTCCCCTGACTTAAAGACTATGCCCCACCTTACTCACAAAGACTTGTACTTCTCAGCTAAGTCCCTATTTTGACCTCTTTGCACAGATCAAGAAGAAAATGCTCTTATGCACACTAATTTGGCTGTGGCACTCCTGCCAATTTCCCAACAATCCCAATGTCTGCTGTCTCTTACTTTGGTTTCCTTATTACTTGCCTGGCTTTGAGTGTCCTGTTGAAAAATTTTATTCAGCTGCTGGAAGAGCCAGTGATCGCTCCTTGCTGAATTTAGAAGCTACCTGCCCCCACCTCAGTCATCATCCTCTCTGAGCTTCTGCAGTCATCTCGTTCTTTCTCTCTTACCATCCAGCCCAATACCTTCCTCAGCTTCTAGAAAGATCATTCAAAAAAAATAAATTAGATTGTGTGCCTTCTCTGCTCAAGACCACTCCACTGGCTTCCCAGGGTATTGAACTGTTCTTTAATATGATCTTGAAAGCCATAGCTAATCTTTCCTGTGACTAATTCTCCCAGGTCATTTTCCCTCTTAGTCCCTAACTGCTTTCAATCCTCATACCCATTGGCCTTTTTCTTACTGTCTTTCTTTGTACACACAATTTTCCATCTCTGAAGACCTCTTCCTTATAAGCTCTTATATTTAATGCCTACTCATCTTGCAAGGCTCTGGAGTATGTTATTTCTTTTGAACACACTGTTATTTTCTCTCTGAGGTTTCTATTCAAAGCACGTAGCACAACCTGTAATTAATTATTTATATGTATGTTTCTTACTTAATGGTTGCTTAGTTTATAGAATGTGTGAAGTCAGGGCCTTTGTTCACTACCAGAAAACCCAAATCTTAGCAAATTGTCTTAACTATAGAGTAGATTAGTTTGTAAACTGCATGTCTAAATGATTAAATGAACAAATTATCTGCTTGGATCATAATATATGGACTCTTTCTCTCCTCGCCTAATAATTTGTTGCAGTTAGTCTTATGTACCAAGAAATCTGCATGCCCTGAATGTTGGCAATCCCAGTATAAGATAAATATTGTGATTCCCATATTAAAAAGCAGGGGACTTCCTTGGTGGTCCAGTAGTTAAGACTCTGTACTTCCATTGCATGGGGTGCAGGTTTGATCCCTGGTCAGGGAACTAAAATACCTTGATGTGTCCATCAGCTCTTCTAGGTCCAGTCTGCCCCACCTCTCGTCTCTTGCCCTGACATGGAATTATCTTATTGTAAAGGAAATCTCAGTAACTGAACCAGAAGCCATTGTACATGCTTGCCATTTGTCAACTAGGGGTGTAGCACCATTTTGTTTAGTCAGGCAGAGCCTGGGCCTCTCCTATTCTGGTTGTAACTACTGTCTAAATGTACCTATGATGTGAATGGGCTCATGACTGCCCCACCCTTATGTATATCCCACACGGTGAACAGCTATGACCGTGATGGCAGTCCCCCTGAAATACCAGCAGGTTTCCCACTATGAGAAAACATTTAGGGAAGGGTGATATTTTCTACTACACAGTTTGAGATTTCGCATGATTGCTCTGCCCTCTGATCACCACTCGTGCACATGGACAAAGCTGTGTAAAAACAACAAGCTAATGAAAATGTGAGCTGGGGTGAGCCCATGATAGAATCACCATTGTTAAAATTCAAGCATGATACCAGAGCATCTAAGACTCCTCAGGAAGTGAGCTCGCCAGTTACATCATGGCCCTGTTCTGCTTATTACCCTTCCTTGAGGTCTTTGCTGTTTCAGACTTATAGGAACATGGGGACTTCAGAAAGGGGACTGCTTTCAAACCGATTAAATTCTGGGCAATCACATCCATGAGGAGGTGAAAGAAATTAGCACCAGTGAGTCTAAATCAGTGAAATGAGTGAAAACTGACCTCTGGTAAAATATAAATCATTACTATGTAAAGATTATGACTTTGTGGGGTAGATCTAACCTATGCTTAATTAGTCATAATGTTCACCTCTTTTCATTTTATGATATTTTAACTTACTCTGATTTTTTCAACATCACATTTTTCAATTTTAAATGAGTGAGACTGTTTTTAACCAATCAAATTACAATCAAATTTGCAATTGAAATGCTATAAGACAGAGCAGTATATTCTCTCCTGAAGTTGAAATATGAAATATCTTTCATTGCTGAATTCACTAATTTTATGACCCCATCCCAAAGTGCTTGGAAGAGGATTTATGTTGACTATATCTATGAGGCTTATTGCTCATGATGTCATTGCTCATTATTGTGTTTATAGATTTATTTCTCATATGCCCAACATCAGATTTTTTTTTTTCCTTCAGTGAGTGAATCTGCCCTTTAGAAGTACATAGTTCCCAAGAACAGTGCTAAACTCTTTAACTTGGAAAATCAGGGCATGTCTGCCATGCTTTTTCAACTGTCTGATCTAGCTGTGTGGTTGGACAGTTGGAGAGATGATCCCTTGAATTCAGCAAAAGTTAAGACTAAGAGAATGTTAAGGGGCTTCATGACTGCCCCATTAAACATCCTTGTTAATAGGGCAATTTAACTGCCATTTCTAAGATCATCTCTATCTGGAACATTTTAAGAAATGCAAATATTCCTGAGGGCAGTAGCCTGTTAATAAGTCTGTGGTCATAAAGTTCCCAGATTAATGTAGCAGCAGCAGCTGCCCCTTAGAAATGAAAATAGAATGAGGGAATCGGCAGGTCATTTCAAAGGAGAAAGGCAAAGGAAAACATCTGAAGAATGAGTTGCAACTAGTACCATCTCTCTGGCCAAGCTTGGTGTCATGGTTGGGTCTCTCATATCTTAAGTTGGAGACCTGTTTCGCTTTGGTCCATTCAAGGACAATGGTCAGGAGGATAAAAGAAGGTTGAATGTGGTAGGTAAGGTCCTACCAGACAGGTCCATCAACAGATCAAAAGGGGACTGTTGACGCTTAACCTACTTAGAAAAAGTATAACCAAAGTTGATCTAGGGGATAGAGGAACCCTGAGCAGTCCCCTTCCTCTTCCTGTGAGCAGAGGGCAAGAAGTTCCACCAGGTGCACACCAGACTGCACTCTCAGGCCTTAATTCAACATTAATTTTCCTTAGTGTCTCTGACTTCCCCTGGGAATATCCAAAAAGCTAAGCCCCTGCCCTGAAAACAGTTTGAATGTTCTAAGCAAAGCAAGAGCTTGTTTGTTATCCCTGACTGCCTCTTTTTTGTGGGAGATAAAAATGCTCCTGGGGCTTTCCTGGTAGCTCAGCTGGTAAAGGATCTGCCTATAGTTTGGTTCCTGGGTCAGGAAGATCCCCTGGAGAAAGGATAGACTACCACTCCAGTATTCTTGAACTTCCCTGGTGGCTCAGATGGTAAAGAATCTGCCTGCGATGAGGGAGACCTGGGTTCAATCCCTGGGTTGGGAACATCCCCTAGAGAAGGGCATGGCAACCAACTCCAGATCCTTGCCTGGAAAATACCGATGGGCAGAAAAGCCTGGTGGGCTACAGTCCCATGGTGTCTCAAAGAGTCAGATGTGACTGAGCGACACAGGACAGCACAGAAATGCTCCAGAAGAAAATTTAATCTACACCATTTTCCCATTGAGAATAAAAGAAAGGGAATCAATATTTACTAAACAATCTGCAATGTGCCAGACCACGTATTGTGTACTCTATATACATTATCTCCCAGCCATCTCTTTCTCACAGCTATTCCCTTCCTACAGATGAGAAACAGAATCTGAACTGACATATGATGACTAATTCAAGTTTGTGAGGCTCAGAAGGGGTGAAGCCAGAATGCAAATCCAAGTTATCTAATTCCCAGCTCTGGGTCCCTCCCTATTATCATTATGTCATTCTGCACTGAAATCCATAGTTCATGAAAAATCAGCATACCTGATTCCACTTTGTATGAGAATAGTGTATATATATAAACCTGTGCATTGTTCTTGTTCAGTTGCTTAGTTGTGTCTAACTCTTTGAGACCCCACGAACTGCCGCCCGCCGGGCTTCCCTGTCCTTCAGTCTCTTCTGGAGTTTGGTCAAACTCATGTCCATTGAGTCAGTGATGCCATCCAACCATCTCATCCTCTGTCACCCTCTCCTCCTACACTCAATCTTTCCCAGCATCAAGGTCTTTTTCCAGTTAATTGGCCCTTCTGAAAGTATTAGAGCTTCAGCTTCAGCATCAGTCCTACCAATGAATATTCAGAATTGATTTCCTTTAGGATTGACAGGTTTGATCTCCTTGCAGTCCAAGGAACTCTCAAGAGTGTTCTCCAGTACCACAGTTAGAAAACATCCTATGTATGGACATATTGAAATGAACTCTTATGTTTACCAGCCTTGGCTTTCCTTCCTGTAGCTTCCCAGAGTTCTCTTGGATGGGAGCCCTAATACCTGCAGACATAACAAAGATTATATTCCCAGAGAAGAAAACGAAGGGAGGTATTTCTGCCCCAAACATATTCAGCTTTTGCATTTAAGAATACCTGGACATATTTTACCAGATCCACAAGATTTATTTTTATAATCATAGAAAAGTATTCTGCAAACATGTCAGATTCCTTAATATCCCAGCCTAGAGGACTAATCTTGCGGTTAATATATATTCATTCTCTTCCTGAGCTGTTTTTCAGGAGGTGTTTTTGCCTAGTCGTTGTTATTTTTCTAATTGCCTAATTTTCTTTTCTCTGTTAAACACTAATTAAAGAATAAGCCCAGAACTGCCACCTTTTTGGAGACATTAATCTCCTGCCCTCTCTACATTTTAATGGGCCTAATTTATCCCTATTATCTACTCCTTTCACCATCCCAACTAAGGGAAGAAAAAATTCTTATCTCTTTCACCCTTTTCATCACTCAACTTTTTTGCATTTTATTTTCCCTTCTACAAGTGATTCTGCATAGCATTGTTTATGTTTACTTTTCATTACCAGCAGGATATGCATATTTACCATAATAATCTCCTCTTTTTCTTCCTCCTTCCCTGCTTGATCTGTTCTCTGTTGCTTCTTTCTCCCTAGCTCTAATCCTCAACGTGACTGTGATCTATTGACAGGTTAATTAATCAATCAGACATAACTCAGCATCTACCCTGCTGACAATGAAGCATGAACCCAGGTCTCTAGTATCCCACAGTCTGAAAGCATACTAATTGTAATAAAAATGCAGCACAGACAAGAGTCCAGACTAGAAGAAGTTGTGGCAAGACCAGGGCAGGAGCTTGCAGTGCAGCCTAAGGGACATGTAAGGCCTCCTGGAATGGCTGACATTTGGAGTGATTGGCCGTCTAGTTGGTGAACCAATGGGTTGAATCCCATAGTTCATTTACAAACTTGAGTTCATACCAAACTCGATTATCAGTGATAGAAGTAAAATTTTAATTAAAAAAAAATTGTAAGGTACTTTGAAATGCCCATATGAAAAATAGCATATTAATTAAAATAGAGCAAAGCCCAGCTAATTAACCCAGCCACAACCTCTGGAGCAAAGAGCTTTTGCTTCTAAGTGACTTAAAATAAAAAAGGCTGCCTATAAGCTACAAGCCTGGAACTGATGGTACTAGTTTTTAAAGCCTCTCTCTTCAGAGCTTATCACACTTAATTCTGATACTCTTGTCTTTCTGATATCTTGGACTACTTTCAAATTCAAAATAGCCAAACCTATAGGGTTCTTTGAAGGAACATATCCTCACTCCAGGGAAAAGTAATCTCTGATACCTGAATAATGAAAGCAAATAGACATAACTATCCACCCCCACCCTCCTGCCATTGGAGTGTAATTGATTTACACTGTTGTGTCAGTTTCTTCTGTACAAGTAAGTGAATCACCTATATGTATACATTTATCCCCTCCCTCTTAGACCTCCCACCCACCTCCCTACCCCATCCCTCTAGGTCATCACAGAGCTTCCAGCCGAGTTTCCTGTGCTAATTTATCGCAGATTACCACTAGCTACCTATATTTTAGTCATGGTATTGGGGAAGAGAATGGCAGCCCACTCCAGTGTTCTTGGTTGGAGAATCCCAGGGACGGCGGAGCCTGGAGGGCTACGGTCCATGGGGTTGCACAGAGCCAGACACGACTGAAGCGACTTAGCAGCAGCAGCAGCAGCAGTGTATATCTGTTAATCCTAATCTCCCAGTTCGTCCGCCCTCCCCTTACCTGCTCTGTGTCCACATGTCTCTCCTCATGTCTGCGTCTCTTCCCCTCCCCTGGAAGTAACAGAACTATTAAACAAGTTAACAAATGCTATGAAAACCAACAGACCCAGGGAATAAAAACAGCAGTAGATATTTGGCTGTCTCAGTAATTGTCACCGTTGCCACCTGTTCTGAAGAGCACCGGGACTGGTGTGAACGGTGAAGGACCAGAGTCAGCAGATAAACGTTTATTTAGATTCAGGAAGCTTTATTTCAGAAAATGAGACAGTTGGATAACTCATCATAGAAACAGTTCCATTTTATAACATCATTCTCTTCTTGTTAATGTATCACATATGTTGAACGCATCCCCATGGTTGATGGTGGATGCTCATGGTTTTCCGTGTTTTTGTGTTAATTTACAGTCACTCTTGCAGTTTTCCAGAAAGACAGACATTCATGATTGAGACCCTTCTAGATTGCTTAAGGCACTCCTCAAATAGAATGTGGCCCTGATGCATTTGAGTCAGCTCTAATGAAGTAGATAAACCTGGAGCCTATTGTACAGAGTGAAATAAGTCAGAAAAACAAATACTGTGTATTAACACATACATATGGAATCTAGAAAGATGGTACTGACAAACCTATTCGCAGGGCAGCAGTGGAGATGCAGACATAGAGAACAGACTTATGAACACAATAGGGGTAGGAGAGGGTGGGACGAATGAAGAGGGCGTGAAAACATATATACTACCATACGTAAAATAGATAGCCAGTGGGAATTTGCTGTATGACTCAGGGAACTTAAACTGGGGCTTTTCGACAATCTAGAGGGATGGGATGTGTTGGGAGGTGGGAGAGAGGTTCACGAAGGAGGGGGCACGTTTGTACTTATGGCTGATGCATGTTGATGTATGGCAGAAACTAACAATATTGTAAAGCAATTATCCTTCAATTACAAGTAAATAAATAAATAAAAAAAGAAGCTGGCCCTGATTTTTTGAAGGGGATAATCATTTCTTGTGGGACCCGTATTTTCTTACTACTTAACTTTTTTTGTTTTTACAGTAACCTTCTAAGAAAGGTGAAATGCCTGTTTAAAAATCCAAAGCTCTACCATCTTAAATATGAACAATAGCAAGCACTAGGAATTTTCATAATTGATTCAAGACAATGCATTCAAAACATATTTATAAAGTGCTTTATGCAGATCTTCAGGCGACCTTAGATGTAGCCTTTCACATTATAATGAAGTATGTTTTGTTCACCTTTCTTGTCATGGTAATCCATTTCCTTTTCACAATTACCATAATAATCTGACTCATCATTGCCTTTTCCCATAATTACTATCAGCATACTCTTCTTAATAATACTGAAATCTATTATTTCTGTGCTCACAGCATTACAGAGATATAAGAATCTGAAGATATCCTATGTCATTACAGGTGAAGATATGGGTTCTTCCTAACAGAATGTGTATTCTTAGGAATTTATTGATGGTGTTTTCAACTCTGATCGAAACATCATCGCCATATAGACCCCAAGTAATCTTGGATTTCATGTAAAACCTTATGGGGAGAGATGTTCACACACTGGCATTTAGAACAATTTGAAGTATGTGCTAAACAATATGTTGCTATCACACATGTAGAGAAGATCTTTGTATTTGTAAAATGCTGCGACATCATATTCAACATTTTTTAGTTAATCCTAATCAGTTTTGAAAGTCAAGTGTTTGATAAGCTTTCTTGGAGAGGAAACGAAAGTGTGCAGTTTTTCAGGTGATGAAAGAGAAGAGGAATCTGTTTTTGTTGAAGATCAGGGAGAAGCAAGCATGTTTTAAGTCCACGTTTTATCATCTGCATTTTCTGGCTTTTGGACTTACTCTGTTTTGGTTGTCACTCTTTCCCCCCACATTTCCCACATTTTGAGTGCTTTTAAAAGTCTGTCACATTTGCCTGAAAACATTAAAATTGATAAGCCATTTTGTTATTTTTTATTAATCACTAATTGCTTTACTTGGTGTGAATAGATTACTTCTAAATGCGGAGTTTATGCTTTGTCATTTGATTCTCAAGTTGGCCTGAGGAGAGGTTGGGGCTCCCTCCTTCAGTGTTTTGCCTTCATAATAGCTAATGTTATATTATTAAATATTATTATGTTAATTTATATATTATATTAATGCATGGCAATAAACATTAATCAGATCAGATCAGATCAAATCAGTTGCTCAGTCGTGTCCGACTCTTTGCGACCCCATGAATCGCAGCACGCCAGGCTTCCCTGTCCATCACCAACTCCCGGAGTTCACTCAGACTCACGTCCATCAAGTCAGTGACGCTATCCAGCCATCTCATCCTCTGTCGTCCCCTTCTCCTCTTGCCCCCAACCCCTCCCAGTATCAGAGTCTTTTCCAATGAGTTAACTCTTCTCATGAGGTGGCCAAAGTACTGTAGTTTCAGCTTTAGCATCATTCCTTCCAAAGAAATCCCAGGGCTGATCTCCTTCAGAATGAACTGGTTGGATCTCCTTGCAGTCCAAAGGACTCTCAAGATCTTCTCCAACACCACAGTTCAAAAACATCAATTCTTTGGTGCTCAGCCTTCTTCACAGTCCAACTCTCACATCCATACATAACCACAGGAAAAACCATAACCTTGACTAGACAGACCTTTGTTGGCAAAGTAATGTCTCTGCTTTTCAATATGCTATCTAGGTTGGTCATAACTTTCCTTCCAAGGAGTAAGTGTCTTTTAATTTCATGGCTGCAGTCACCATCTGCAGTGATTTTGGAGCCCCCCAAAATAAAGTCTGACACTGTTTCCACTGTTTCCCCATCTATTTCCCATGAAGTGATGGGACAGGATGCCATGATCTTCGTTTTCTGAATGTTGTGCTTTAAGCCAACTTTTTCACTCTCCTCTTTCACTTTCATCAAGAGGCTTTTTAATTCCTCTTCACTTTCTGCCATAAGGGTGGTGTCATCTGCGTATCTGAGGTTATTGATATTTCTCCCGGCAATCTTGATTCCAGCTTGTGTTTCTTCTAGTCCAGCATTTCTCATGATGTACTCTGCATAGAAGTTAAATAAACAGGGTGACAATATACAGCCTTGATGAACTCCTTTTCCTATTTGGAACCAGTCTGTTGTTTCATGTCGAGTTCTAACTGTTGCTTCCTGACCTGCATATAAATTTCTCAAGAGGCAGATCAGGTGGTCTGGTATTCCCATGTCTTTCAGAATTTCCCACAATTTATTGTGATCCACACAGTCAAAGGCTTTGGCATACTCAATAAAGCAGAAATAGATGTTTTTCTGGAACTCTCTTGCCTTTTCCATGATCCAGTGGATGTTGGCAATTTGGTCTCTGGTGCCTCTGCCTTTTCTAAAACCAGCTTGAACATCAGGAAGTTCACGGTTCACATATTGCTGAAGCCTGGCTTGGAGAATTTTGAGCATTACTTTACTAGCATGTGAGATGAGTGCAATTGTGCAGTAGTTTGAGCATTCTTTGGCATTGCCTTTCTTTGGGATTGGAATGAAAACTGACTTTTTCCAGTCCTGTGGCTACTGCTGAGTTTTCCAAATTTGCTGGCATATTGAGTGCAGCACTTTCACAGCATCATCTTTCAGGATTTGGAATAGCTCAACTGGAATTCTATCACCTCCACTAGCTTTGTTCATAGTGATGCTTTCTAAGGCCCACTTGGCTTCACATTCCAGAAGGTCTGGCTCTAGGTCAGTGATCACACCATCGTGGTTATCTGGGTCATGAGGATCTTTTTTGTACAGTTCTTCTGTGTATTCTTGCCATCTCTTCTTAATATCTTCTGCTGCTGTTAGATCCATACCATTTCTGTCCTTTATCGAGCCCATCTGTGCATGAAATGTTCCTTTGGTATCTCTGATTTTCTTGAAGAGATCCCTAGTCTTTCCCATTCTATTGTTTTCCTCTATTTCTTTGCATTGATCACTCAAGAAGGCTTTCTTATCTCTTCTTGCTATTCTTTGGAACTCTGCATTCAGATATTTATATGTTTTCTTTTCTCCTTTGGTCTTCACTTCTCTTCTTTTCACAGCTATTTGTAAGGCCTCCCCAGACAGCCATTTTGCTTTTTTGCATTTATTTTCCATGGAGATGGTCTTGATCCCTGTCTCCTGTACAATGTCATGAACCTCATTCCATAGTTCATCAGGCACTCTATCTATCAGATCTAGGCCCTTAAATCTATTTCTCACTTCCACTGTATAATGATAAGGGATTTGACTTAGGTCATACCTGAATGGTCTAGTGGTTTTCCCTACTTTCTTCAATTTAAGTCTGAATTTGGCAATAAGGAGTTCATGGTCTGAGCCACAGTCAGCTCCATACATGGTATTAAATATCATAATATTAATGATATAAATATTATAATAGTACTGATTCACAATAAGAAGAGGCAGTATAGGAATCTGAAGGCTCCTGTGTTCTAGGTTGGAGATTTGATGCTTGTTTCATAATGTGCATATCTGGCTGGGAGACTTTGCCAAGCTACTTAATGTTTCTGAGGCTTAGTTTCATCACTTGTTAGGTGAAGGATTTTTTTTTTATAGGAATATTTCTGAAGTGGCCATGTGAAATCAATTGGGGAATATTTTAATATACATTTTTAAAATTAACTAAAATAAATTTTCATTATTCATTTTTTTCATTGCAGAAGATTTATTAGAGACTTATTGTATATGACATCTATAGAAACAGAGGGAGGTGGAATGGAGGAGGGAGCCCAGATGGAAGGAAATGAGATGATGATACTATTTCAGAGCTAGTAGGGCCCTTGTACTCTTTGCTAAGAAGTTTGGAGTTAATGCTGAAGGCAGAAGGGAGCCCAGAATTTATATGCTTTAAGGATCCGTCTGAAACTGTGTGGAGAATGGAGTAGAAGGTGAAATGGAGGCAGGGAGGTATGGTAGGTTGTTTTCTAACAATCCAGAGGAGAGGTGGTTAACCTGTCTGAACTAGGGCTTTGGCATCGGGGATGAGAAGGCTAGGAGACGTATAAGGAATAGCTTGGGTGTAGAAATGGTGTGCCTTGCCAATTGATATATGAAGTGAAGGAGCTGGAAAAGATGCTAATTTGAGTGAGACAGGTTGAGTTTAAGGGTGCATTCGCAGGGCCAATAGTTTTCTGTAAGTGTTTGTAGCATGGGAGAGGGGTTAGAGAAGTAGCTATAGACCCACAGCTCACCATATATATTAAGTCAGACCATTTGGGTCACGGGATTGTGATCGGCCAAGGAGAGAAAGGAAAAGACAGAGAATAAGACTCTGCATAGCAGTAGAGCCTAGGGAGCAAATAAGAAAAGGTGCCTAAGAAAGATCTGAGAAAGAGGAATCAGTGAGAGGACAGCAAGAAGGGTGGAGTCATTGGAAAAAGACATTTGTCAGCAGTAAATACAGAGATAGATCGGATAAAACAGAACTGAAATCATCTGTTTGTGGATATGTATGAGCAACTGGAAAAGTCTTATGTGTTTGCAGAAGGTATCCATTGCTTAAAGCAAGCTGCATCCATGTCCAGGGGGCCCTGCAAATGTTTCTGGATTGACTTTAGTTACAGAAAGATCACATCTCTACAAACATACACAGGTCAACCAACCCATTCCTTTTTTTGCCAAAATCATTATACATACGTGCTCTGTTGTGTCCAGCTCTTTGCAACCCCATTTACTGTAGCCCGCCAGTCTTCTCTGTCTATGAAATTTTTCAGGCAAGAATACTGGAGTTGCCATTTCAGGATTGGCATTTCCTATTCCAGGAGATCGTCCTGACTCAGGGATCGAACCCACATCTCCTGCATCTTCTGCATTGACAGACATGTTTTTTTTTTTTTTTTACCACTGAGCCACCTAAGTCATTATGACCTCTACTCTTATCTGCTTTATTTTTAAATAAGAGTGTTGAAAATTAAACTAACAAGCCAATTTGGTCATGTACAACTGTTAAGTTTTATAGATAGAAGGGTGGGTGGATGGGTGGGTAGATAGATAAATTAATGATAGATGGACAGTAGCTACCAAACTGAGGTGGATACTGTTCACAATGACAATGAAAGCAGCCCTAAGAATGAATATATTAAGAAATTTATATAGTTTCCTGTCCTAGCACCTAGCTTTAAATACTATTTTGCATGAAAGGTTCACTTGAGGTAAATACCACAGCCTTGGAGAGGTGTGATGGTTACCTCATAGAAGTCATTAAGCAAGCAAAAATTCTGCTTCCCTGTCTCTGTGATCAGAAGCTTTTGGAGCTCAAGCTCAGATCTCATTCCTAAGGATCCAAGCCTCAAGCCTCGCTATATGCTCTGTTGTTCCTAAAGTTGAGGGCAGTGTCTATAAGATAGGTGAACCAATCCATAATGTTGAACACCAATGTTTTCTCCAGTGAATCATCCATCATGGTAATTAACAAGCTAGCAATTTACCAATAAACACCCATTTCTAGTATTTATTATATAAAGCCCCTGATGTTGACTGAAGTATGGCTCAAAGCACTTGCAGTGGCCTCCTCTGACATATGATCTTCTGCTGGGAGTGCTTGTGACCATCCTGAGTGGATGGATTCCTGATGAACATGACAGATTGCCTCTTGAGTGGAGCTTAAACTAAAGAACACATGCAAAATCTCACTGTCTTTGCAGAAGGGAATTTTAAAGTAAATGACAAACATTGTAGCAAGGAATAAGGAAACCTGATGTTTCAACTCATGAAACACCAACAGCATCTTTGTGATGAATTGAAAATATCATTTGGTAAAAATATACTAGCCTTTCAGGTTATTTTTATTCTGCCCACAGTGTTTTTGGAATCCTCTGTGTAGCCAATATTCAGATGTCATTCTCTCATGAATCTTATTGCCATAGCTCACCCAACAATGGTAAAAACTGTGTGATGTCAAATTGCCTGTAGCAGACCATCAGAGTATTTCACATCCATGGTTACGCAATATGAAATGTTCCAATGCTCTGAAGCCAAGTCGCTCAGTCGTGTCCGACTCTTTGAGTCCCCATGAACTGTAGCCTATCAGGTTCCTCTGTCCATGGGATATTCTAAGCAAGAATACTGGAGTGGGTTGCCATTTTCTTCTCCAGTGCTCTAGTGACATGCACATTACTTTAATCCATTAGTTGCCTCAGCTAACAACCTGGGTAAAGCTGTTCATGATAAGATCAGGATCAAGATGCTAGCATAGGCATTTAATAATATGTCTATTTTTTTCCTGATTATAAAGATATTGGTATACATATTATATAAAGGTAAAACATACAGAAAAACATCATCTTGAAAATGAATATCCCCTGTAATTCTATCTCCAGAGATAGCTATTATTAACTGTTTGTCATAGGTTGGGGGCAGAATTTTTCCTATGCAAGAATAAACTATCTATATGTATCTTTTTGAATTCCAGTTTTCTCCAGATATATGCCCAGGAGTGGGATTGCTGGATCACATGGTAGCTCTGTTTTTGTTTTTTTAAGGAATCTCCATACTATTTGCCATAGTGCTATACCAATTTACATTCCCACCTGCAGTGAAGGAGGGTTCCCTTGTCTCCACACCTTTCCTAGCATTTATTTTTTGTATATTTTTGGATGAGAGCCATTCTGACTAGCATGAAGTGATACCTCATTGTAGTTTTAATTTGCATTTCTCTAATAATTAGTGATGTTGAACATCTTTTCATGTGGCTCTTGGCCACCTGTATGTCTTCTTTGGAAAAATGTCTGTTTAGATCTTGCCCATTTTTTGATTAGGTTGTTTATACACACACACACACACACACACACACACACACACATAGAGAGAGAGAGAGCTGCATGAGCTGTTTGTATATTTTGGAGATTAATCCCTTGTTGGTTGCTTCATTTGCAAATATTTTCACCCATTTTGTGGGTTGTCTTTTTTTTTTTTTGTGGTTTCCTTTGCTATGCAAAACCTTAATTAGATTCCATTTGTTTATTTTTGTTTTTATTTTTTTTTTACACTAGGCAATGGATCAAAAAAGATCTTGCTGCAATTTCTGTCAGAGTGTTCTGCCTATGTTTTCCTGTAAGATATTGCCATTTTCAGCAACATGGATGGATCTAAAAATTGTCATACTCAGTGAAGTAAATGAGGTAGAGAAAGACAAATATCAAATGATTTCACTTATATGTGGAATCTTTAAAAAGGTGGTACAGATGAATCTATTTACAAAACAGTAATAGAGTCACAGATGTAGAAAACAAACTTATGGTTACCAAGGAGAAAAGTGGGGGAAGGGATAAATTTGGAGATTGGGATTCACATATACATAATGCTATCTTATAAAATAGGTAACTAAAAAGAATGTGCTGGGTAGCACAGAGGACTCTACTCAGGACTCTGTAATGACCTGTGTAGGAACAGAATCTAAAAGAGAGTGAATATATGTGTAACTGATTCACTCTGCTGTACAGCAGAAACTAACACAACATTGTAAATCAACTATACTCCAATAAAAACTAATAAAAAAGAATAAACATATATAAATAAATGTTTAAGTATTGTAACCACTTATTTTGTTTTGCAATTTTCAAGCAATATATCCTGGACATATTTCCTCATCAATATATAGAGGTTGTTTTAAAAGCAACAATAGTGTTTTCCACATCCAATGTCAAAGCAGAGTCATCCTCTTCATTGCTGGATTCTTTTTTTGTTTGTTTGTTTTTATGCTAAGTATAGTTGTATGATATTATATGTTATAGGCAATTGCTTCATGATTTTTAAAGGTGTACTCCACTTACATTTATTATAAAATATTGGTCATATCACCAATATAATATAGTGTTGAACAATATATCCTGATAGCTTATTTTATACTGGTAGTTTGTACCTCTTAATTCTCTACTTCTATATCACACCTCCTCTCTCCCCACCAATAATCTTTAGTTTATTCTGTATATCTGTGAGTCAGCTTCTTTTTCTTTTTTTAAATTCACATCATTGCCATTTTGAACACATTCTTTCTGGCAGGTAGAGCAGCTTAAATAATGAGGAAAATAATAACAACAGTAGTAAAATAATGAAAACCTTCACAAGCACAAAAGAAGAAATGTTTCTAGAAGACCTGGCTTAGCCTGAGCTGTTCCCACTTCTTAGTGGCTCCACAAAATGATAAAGACCCAGGAAAACAGTTTCTATGTGATTCTTTAAGCAAATGAAGCAGGGATGCTTGTCATACACACTTCCAAGAAGGCAGAGCTTAGATTACTACTATCGTGTACCCACCTTTACGGTGCTCTCCAAACCTGTAAGTTTTCTGTCATCCTCAGAGTCCCAATGGCTTGGGACCCAGAATAGCTTAGGTTGAGTCCCAGTTTTACATACCCATCAGCTTTGTAACTCTGTAAATTCTTTAACCTCCCTAAGCTTTATTGTGATTTGTAAAATGGGCCTAATGCCTGCCTCACAGAGGATCAAGCAAAGTACTAAAAATTAAAGACCTTGCCCAGTGCCTGACTCCTAGCTGGCTTCAAGAAATGTTACTTCCTTACTTCCCAAATCCACACCTGTTCTGAGGGAAAGATAATCATTTTTGTTATTTTAGGCAGTCTAATTCAGATTTTATAGTCTTCCCAGTATATATCATTTCCATTTTTTTTTAAACTGTAGAGTACTCTTATGGTTGCTGTTTATTTGTTTTCACCAAAATGAAATGCAGAGCCAAAGCTATGAGCCTTTGATCCTATATGTAAGGCAGCAAAAGAGACATAGATGTAAAGGACAGACTACTGGACAATGGGGAGAAAGTAAGGGTGCGAGAATAGCATTGAAACATGTACATTACCATATGTAAAATAGATGACCAGTGCTGATGGAGGAAGGGGGGCACTCAAAGCTGGTGCTCTGGGACCACCCAGAAGGATGGAGTGGGGAGGGAGGTGGGAGGGGGGTTCAGGATATGAGGGGGGTACATGTGCCCCTGTGGCTGATTCATGTCGATCTGTGGCAGGGGCCATCACAGTGTTGTGAAGTGATTGTCCTCCAATTAAAATAAATAAATAAATAAATTTAAAAAAAAGAAGGAGAGCTGCATGGTTGCAATGGGGAAAGTGGTGTGAGCTGGCTGGCTTGATGTCTTGAACACCTGAGTTCCCTCTGAAGAGCACATTGCTTGCTGCCTAGAACACAGCTTGGAAACCTCTGCATCGGCCACCCTGCTTCTCACAAAACTACTGCAAAGGATCACTTTCATTAATGAGGCCACATAAGAGGTTAATGACACAGGCATCTTATCCTCTCAAAGTGTTTGCATTTGCTCTTCAGTGCCTAAATTCAGAAGTTAGTATTTCTAAATATGGATATTTACACATAATGCCAATCAGCTAGAGGTTCTTCCGTTTAATTTTGGGATGGAGTTGTAAGGGTAGGGAGGTGGAGGCACCGAGTTCTTCCCAATAGCTTCCCTCATGAACTATGGGAAATTTCCTCTCTCCATACCCAAGAATCAGGCTCTACTGTCAGGGGATGAACTGTTTGGGGATTCAAAAGGAAGAAGAAAAGGAAAAGACTGTGGGTTTCTATCTGTACCCCATCTTATGGGAAGAGGGGGAGGGCACTCCATACAAGGGAAATGGTCTTACAGGGCTTGGACATTCTAATTGACAGCAGTTTAGGGGTTAATGCAAAGATCAGACAATTTACATTTGAAAGGGTTTCCCTTTATGATCCAAGGTGTTAAAAGGTGAGTAGAAAAACCCTATAACAGAGTAGTTGAGGGCAAGAGCTCTGGCATCAGAAGCACTTGGAACTGAACTCTGATAAGATTAGTTCTGTGACCTTGAGCATATTTCTTACTCTCCATTAGATTCAGTTCTCTGGACTGTAAAATGAGAATACTTATAGTATTTACTCACAGAGTTGTTGTGAAATTTAAAGGACAGAATGCATGAAAGCCTTTAGCCCAGAACCTGACACATAGTAAGGACTCAATAAATACAGCTATTAGTATTTATTTGGTATCCTTATGCACTCAACTTTCTTGCCATTTGACAAGGTGAAAATATATTTAAGAGTACTTAGTGTCATTGGATTAATACTACAATTTAGTTAATGCTTGCAATCCTCCAAGGTGTAGGATAATATGTAGTAAAACTATTTAATTTTATCATTTAGTAATGGATGATTACACACATTAAAACCTCAATTGAATATTATGTAGAATCATATGCTAAGGATCCACAACCAGAAATATAATCACCTGTGTATACTGCATTTAGGTTATCTGACTGTGCTTCTATTCAGTATGAAGATGGTGAAATCCACTTTCTGGAGCTACAAAAAAAAAACACACACACACACACACATACCACGACCATATTTAACTTAGAGCAACCTGAGACCTTGTCTTCTGCTGCAGTGTAATTTTAATATAGCCTTTGTAATGCCATTTTTTATTCCAGTGTGTGTGTTCAGTCGCTGAGTCGTGTCCAACTCTTTGCGAACCCATGGACTATAGCATGCCAGGCTTCCCTGACCTTCACTATCTCTGGAGTTTGCTCAAACTCATGTCCACTGAGTCAGTGATGCCATCCAACCATCTCATCCTCTGTCATGCCCTTCTCTTCTTGTCTTCAATCTTTCCCAGCGTCAAGGGCTTTTCCAGTGAATCAGCTCTTTGAATCAGGTAACCAAGTAATTGTAGCTTCAGCTTAAGCATCAGTCCTTCCAATGAATATTCAGATACTTTGTTCAATATCTCACTGTATTCCTAGGATTCTGCATAGTGAGAAAGGATCTAGCTCTATTTAATGCAGCCAAATTATTGAGAACCTACTGAATTTAAAGCACTGTTAGATATCAATAATGTCTTAATATAAAATATATATATAAGATATCTAGTAATTTTTAAGGAATTTTTATTTACATTTTCTCATTTGATTCAACCTCATTGAATTCCTGTAAGTTAACTAGACAAGAACCAGAATTTTTATTTTATGTTACTTTTGTTTTAAGCGTGCACCAACTAATGTGAGATACTGGTCTGAGTCAAAAATATTCACCAAGCCACCCACCCACTCACATACCTGGTGATACCTATTGTGCTGAAGAGTCAATATCTGCACTTTGTTCATTTTCACTTGTTCTGTATGCTTAATGCCTAGATTTAGAAAGAGGTTTGGTTAACAGAAAGTTCTCTACATAATAAATATGAAGTTTATGACTAAATCTCACTCTTTTAAGTGTCTGTAATCCTAGTTTTTATTTCTAGCCCTTTAGTTTCTTAATCAGCACTCTTTTCATTAAACACCTCTATTTTCTCTCCATTTAATGTAACTGCGTAAGTTTCTCTATTCAACTTTACTTTTAATTACTCCGCATCTTATGTCTTCTGTTTATATTTTTATGATATAACAGATGTATGTTTATTCCTTGACTTACAGTCCATTAAGCTGAAAGAAAACAAAACAAAAACCCACCAACCCACAAATGAGCAGGAAAATATCTTCCAAAATTTCCTCACTTTAATACCTTACCTTTATTTCAACTGAGGTAATGCTGAGAGTACATTCTACATCCCTTCCTGTAAAACTGTTTTTAAAAGTTGACTGTTTTAATAAATTACTTTTTCTCTTCTTCTGGCATCAAGACTCTAAGGCATAAGTCTATGCCTGACACCTGGAAAGAAAATTCACAGTGCTTCTGCATCCCCAGCCACCTGGAATCATCAAACATTTTTGACGCATCCAAGAGGTTATTTATTATATATAATATATAAATAAATTTTAATACAGTACAGCGGTCTACTCTATTAATATATATTGCATAATATATGTATCAATATACATATTAATATATGTATATTACATAATATATATTAATACCATAGACCTATAGTACGTTTATATATGTTAATACAATCTAGTATAATTTATTATGATAATATATATGTTGAAAGTGAAAGTTGCTCAGTTGTGACTGACTTTTTGCAACCTCATGGACTGTAGCCCACTAGGCTTCTCTGTCCATAGAATTCTCTAGGGAAGAATATATGAGTGGGTTGCCATTCCCTTCTGCAGGGGATCTTCCCAACCCAGGGATCGACCTGGGGTCTTCTGAATTGCAGGCAGACTCTTTACCAGCTGAGCTACCAGGGAAGCCCAGTATATGTGTTATATATATAAATATTTTTATATATTGCATCATATATATTAATACAGTAGACCTCTTTAATGTGTCAAAAATGTTTAATGATTCTAAGAAGCTGGGGATAGAGAATACACACACATACACACACACACACGTAGAGAGAGAGGGAGAGCTCTCAGTTGGCCACGGTTTTTTCCATCCTTGGGATGTCACCCATGTTTCTGGGCACTGCCGTCACACCCTCTAGTGGATTCTATTGTGTGTTTGCTGCATCTCTGGGGCCCTTACTCCTGGGTGGTGGTGTCTGCCATGTACCATGTACATGTCTCTCATCAGAAGTAGAAAGTACAGAGAATGCTTCCATAGTCTTCTAAGGTTACACAATTTCCATATGACAGTATCTCAATATCAGTACCTTAAGGGTTTGTTATCAGTCACATCTCTTTCTGTTTTGCTTGTTTGTTTTAAGCCCACCAGGTCCATATAACTGTGAATCAAGTTCACAAGTTCTGAAAACTAAGTATAGAACTGCTCTTCTCTTTCAAGGACAGAGGCTTTCTTACTGTGATCAGGTGGGCTGTCTGAAGTTCTTTTTACCTCAGAATGGGTTCCCTCTGAGGAATCTCTCTCCAGTTCATTTTGCAGAGAGACTGCTCTCATACCCTCCTCCATCATGCTATTAGAAATGCCCAACACAACTGAATTCCACCATCTTTGATCTAAGTTGAGATGCCTACAAGAAGTTGGGGAGGAAAAAAATTTTGTCTAAGGTTATTACAGCCTAGCAGAAAAAAAAAAAAAAAAAAAGAAACGTACTTAATTGCAACATAAGATAGTGAAAATGTTAGTTGCTCAGTCGTGTCTGACTCTTTGAGACCGCATTGACTGTAGTCGGTCAGGCTCCTCTGTTTTTATGGAATTCTCCAGGAAAGAATACTGGAGTGGGTAGTCAGTCCCTTCTCTAAGGGAACACAATATAGGTAAATGCTATAAGAGAGTTGGAGAGGTATGTATTTTCTCTACTGATTTTCCAAGATGGCAGAGACTATGGCCATCTTGAAAAATCAAAGGTTTGTCGTTAAGAAGCTGACAGGCAAATTGGACTGTAAAAGATGGACATGAATTCAGTTCAGTTCAGTCGCTCAGTTGTGTCCGACTCTTTGCGACCCCATGGACTGCAGCACGCCAGGCCTCCCTGTCCATTACCAACTCCTGGAGTTTACTCAAATTCATGTCCATTGAGTTGGTGATGCCATCCAACCATCTTATCCACTCTCTTCCCCTTAAATATATGTAAATATGAAGAAATTAACCTTGTTAAAGAGACTAACATTAGGAAAGGAAAGAAGTCAAAGAAAGGTTGATCACTGGGGAAGGGGAGATGGGTGGATGTACATCCTAGAAGGCTTTTAATGTCTGGCTAGGGAGTTTGAACTGGATTCTGAAGCATTTAAAAAAAAAAAAAACTTTTATTCCTTTTATTAAAAGTAAAATAAAATAAAAATAAATACCCACCCTTTTTAATACAACTTAATATTTTGATCATCTTAACTGAGGTTGAGTCTCTTGATGAAGGATTTTCAGACTCGGCATGACAGCATTTCTAGATCCAAGCCTTCCCCCTTTACCTCTCCCCCAACCCTTTCTCAGGAGTTTTTAGGGAGAAAAAGGCCCCCTGTTGCCTCAAATCTCCCGAACAAACACAGTTAAAGTAACACTGGTGGCTTTGCCATGTAGATGTAACTTCAAGACAAGTCCCCTGATCTACATCAGTTTTCCCACAAAGATCCCCAAGTGAAAATCTAAGTTAAAATTGTGAGCTTACTATGTGAGCATTGTTTCAGGACAAATTACTCAAACACTCTCTCCTATTGCTTTCATCCCTCCAACTTAACTGGTAGCTCTAAACCCTATAGGGAAAAATCTGGAGCTCCCATAGACTCTTAATGACTTTAAAAATATAATTATACTGTGTTTCATCAAATCTAAGGGACATGAATTGTGAGATGCTCTATTATTTTATGATTATGAATAAAAATTAAAATAGTGCCTATAATTATGAATGATTATGTCTTCTCTCCCCATCTATGGCTCTTCTTCCTTACTGACTATTCATTTTTAGAGCCTCATCACCTTTAGGGATGGCTTGGATTTAGATAGTGCATCCAAGCATTTGGTTTGCCATGTACACTTCTCCATTATTATAGGAGGAGCTGCAGATTTTTGGCTATTTGCTCCAAGGCTCCAATCTGCTTTATCTTGCCATTGGAGTTAGTATGGTGATCTCAGGTCAGCTCACAGGTTGGACAGGAATTTCTCACAATGCTTCTCCCAGATGGGGGCTTACAATTCTGCTCAGCCTCATGAGGTCACTATATCTCAGGAATGATTGAGTGAAAGATGACTGCCAATCCATTGACTGTTAGAAAAATTCAGGTTAAGTGTAAATCTCTTCTTTGTAAGCTGCTCATTCCTGCTAAGCTAATTTCCTGGCATCCAGGTCCTTTCTTGCATCTGTACCTCTTCCCTTGAATTGTCAAAAATTTCATGAAACAAGGGAGAAATGGATCAGCCACTGTGATACCTGAGTTTGATTCTCCTTGTTGTAGACATCTTATCAACAAGGTGAAGTGGTATCGGTCAGCTAAAGAGCATTCAGATTGATGATCAAAATGTGTGCAGGAAAAATCATTTTGCTAGACTGCTTTTCATAGGTTTTTAATTTCTGGAACTTAATCATACAGGTTTAATCATCCCTAGTTGTATGGCTTTATATGGAAGGAAGTTTACTTTTTTCCCAAATTGCCTTATAATAAAACCAATGCTTTGGGGGAAGGCTTAGTCCTCAGATTCCTGGAAGGTTTTTCCCTCCCCACCATTTCTACCCAGTGTGCCTCTGACACACCATGATCATGGAGAGAAAACCAGTGGCAATTTACATTGCCTGAATCAAAACATTAAGGACATTTGTCACTTGGACAACAATATGATGAGATAGGAAGCAGGAGAAAAGCATGGATGACAAAAGCCAAGCTAGAAAATCAGCCACAGGTACCCCTGATCATCTGACCACCTTGATCTAGCCTTTGTATTTTTCAGTTAATTTCACCTCTGCCTTCCAGTGTCCCCAGTTCTATTCATGGCATGTATGTGTGCTAAGTTGCTTCATCCATGCCTGAGTCTTTGTGACCCTATGGATTGTAGCCCTCCAGGCTCCTCTGTCTATGGGATTCTATAGGTGAGAATACTGGGGTGGGTTTCCATGTCCTCCTCCAGGGGACCTTCCTGACTTAGGGATTGAACCAGCATCTCTTATGTCTCTTGCATTGGCAGGCAGGTTCTTTAACACTAGCACCACCTAGTTCTATTCACATGCAAAGCAAATCTCACCTTGACAATAAATCAAACTCATAGAAATCTTTCTGATTTCAAATTTATCTTTACTATTCATCAGTCACTTACACTGCCCTATTCCAAAGATAATTTCCTTGTTTATTATTTAGATATTAAATTTGTTGTCTATGTTATCATATTTGCAAATTTTATTTCTAAATGACAAAATGAGGTTGTGACTCAGAATTTACTCCTAAAGACTCAGATCTTAAAAATTAGGATGAAGCAACATAAACCCCTCTGGAGAGCAGGAAATAGCATATGCTATTTCATGATTCCCCTGAAATAGCATAGCTAGTCAGTGGCAGAGACAAAACTAGACAAAACTTCCAAAATCCAGTCCTGAGTTCTTTCTACTGCTTGACTCTGTTGTCACAAGTGAATTACTAGGCTGTAGCATAAACCCTAAGAAGCTGGCTTTGTTAAAGGTGTGCAAGAAAAGCTCAAGGGACAGTGTATGCCATCCCTTTATCATACGACGTTCCCTATTGGGCAGGGATGACTTTATGCCTGGATCTCTAGGGCCATCGTCTCAAATCTCATCAAATGACCTTCTCTGAATATGTGTGTGTATAGCATCAGTGCTTCTTGTTGTTGGTTGGTGAGTCAGTTAGTCCCTCAGTTGTGTCTGATTCTTTGCAGCCCCATGGACCCCCAGACCCCTATGTTCATGGAATTCTCCAGGCCAGAATATTGGAGCTGGTTGACATTCCCTTCTCCAGTGGATCTTCCTGACCCAGGGATCAAACTAGGGTCTCCTGCATTGCGGGTAGACTCTTTACCACCTGAACCATTAGGGAAGCCCCCTTAGAGATAGTGAAATGTGAGAGAATGAGATTTTGTTTCTTGGTGATTTCATTTGGACTGATTCTTACTGACACTTTGGGGGTAAAATTTGCCTGGCTTGGACTCAGAAAAACCCGGTTGTTTATCATACTCATGTGGCTGTTCCTAATCTGTCTTTATCCAAATCCCAGGTTTCAAATGCCCAAATTGGCCATCTTTTTATCTGTCCATGGAGTTTGTAAATTCTGTTGTCTCTTCAAAGCACTGGAAAGATCAGACAAGTAGGCTTGAAGTTAGTGCTTCTCAATATGTAACTGGAAGGTTTTGTTTTTTTTTTTTTTGAATGGTCTTTTTTTTTTAATTGACATATAGCTTACTTACAATATTATATTGGTTTAAATGTATGACACAGTAATTTGATATTTTAATAAATACACTCTGTACAAAGTTATTATAAAATATCGACTGTATTCCCTGTGCTGTACATTACATCCTTATAACTTAGTTATTTTATACCTATTAGTTAGTACCTCCTTATTTCTGGATTTTGGTCAGTCTGTTTGTGGGGTGGGACAGTTAGTCAAGACATGGGATAGAATAAAAGATCAGAAAGTCGAGAGAGAAAAGGGAAGGAAGGACAGCAATTGGCAAGATAACTTGCCACCGATTTTTTACATTTGTACTTTTCTCATTCACAGATTCCTTGAGCAGCCGTGTTCCAGAATCCTCAGAGTAAACTAGCAACTATTCAGGCTGTCCATTGGAAACAGAAAGTGACCAGTATTGGGGATATGTCCTGAAAGCAGTTCTGCTTTTCACAGAATAAGCTGAGCCCACATCGAGTTTGTAGAATTTGACCCCACTGCAAGGGTTTAGGGCTTTGGGTCAATACCCATGACTGTCCACTTAGATGTGGTCTTAGAAAGAGACATCTTTCCAGCTTTCCCAGTGTTATGATTTTACAGACACATGGATGTCATAGATTTTACAGCTGGGCATTGGCATTACTAGATGAGAGAGTCAATGCAGAGGAACTAAGTGAAATGAAATTTATTAGTATACTGTTGGTCTCTAGTCTACTGTAGGCTGCCAGTGCTCTGAGATGGCCCTCGGTTACCCTACCCTTCAAGCCAGAGCACTGGCATCACCTTCTCACGTCCCTAATCCCCTTGCTATAAAACTTGTCTTCTCTTGTGCTCTTGTATCCCTGGAGCTCTGCCTACATCATGAGGAATGCAGAAGAGTATCTACTTTTTGCTGCCACAGAGAACCCCAACCACCATCTCATCATTCCTCAATTTAGACCCATCACATGGTCTGCATTTGCACCCACCCTTTTTCTTTTCAATTATGTAAAATGGAGAATATTTCCTATGGGGCAAGACTCTCTCCACTTTAGTCTGAGAATCTGGGATGATAATTGCATACTCATGGTGTCTGTCTCTTCACTGAGTGCTCACATCTGGCCTCACCCATGTCAGTCCACCACATCCATGTTTACAGATGCTACCAGCAATCTACCTGTTGGTTGCTAAACTGTTAGATGTTCATCAATGAGTTGATCACAGCCTCGATCATAAAGCTTCTTTTTTCTTTTCCATACCTTTCTGGCTGTGGTGACTTAGATTATCCACACTAAATCTAACCCTTCTTTTTAAGTGAGAGCTATTAAAATAGAAGGGTCATTCTTACCTTCTACCCCATCATCTATCCTCGTGCAGAGTGAACAGCCTAAACTAATCCAGCTATCCCTTGCATCAGAATCCCATAACTTTCACCATCCTGATCATTATCATGTGGACCCTGTTCTAGCATGTCATTATCTTTCTTAAAGAGAGACACACAATCCAATAAATGTTGGCCTCCATGAATGACCTGACAGGGGGAAGGCTTCGCTTCTCCTTTGGAAAATGTGTCACTGTTCCCAGGCAACAGCATTTGAGTGAGTCCACTCCCAGATTTCCACCTTAGACATGACTTATGGTTGTACAAAAATTTTTGAACGTTTTCCTAAGTGGTGGAAAAGGTCAACGCAGTTGTCATTTTCTCAACTTTGTTCCTTTTAATCAAAGCTGCACACAGGTCACAGTTTATGGGGAGAAATCTCATTTGTATCTCTGAGCACTGCTTTGGGATTCAGAACTTAGGTTCTTAAGATTTATGCCTGCCTAATGCTGTGAAATCAGTTGTTTCTGGCTGCAAATCATGAAATCAGTACTGAGTTGGCCATAAAAAAATGAAGGTTTTATGGTAAGTGGTTTAAGAAAAATGCAGAATATGAGTCTTTTGCGATATATATGTTTTATAGCAGCAATTTCCTATTTTTAATTTTTTTGAAAAAAAATTCTCCATTGCTATGGAAGGAAAACATCTTGAAGTAACTTCAGTGAAAATAGCTATGTATATAGAATAACATATAATGGCTCTGTCAAACTTATTCTCTCACTAACTGAGGCATAAATCTAGAAAGATGATTTTTTTACCCCTGCAGAATTAGATTTTATTAAAATAGTTACTTTGTTTCCCATCCAGCCATGAGTCAAAGCAACAGGATCCTACATAAATGAAATTTGTTGATCCTAGTGCCTTCTAGAACAGAATCAATTTCAATTTCCTTTGGATGTACTATTAGTGTTTATCTGATGGTGGATTCCTGTTGTTTTAAGTAATAGCTATAACAACAAACAAAAATACTGATTAGATTCTAAGAATCATTCTTGATCTCAATTCAGAAAGTGTATCACTAATCTTTTCCTGTATAACAAAATTTTTCTGTATCGTGGTTTTTAATTGGTCATTCCCAAGTTAAGTCCTTCAAAAGTTGAATACTTTTTTCTGTGACATCCAGTATCAGTTGAGGATTGAGCTATTCCTTCCACGGCTTTTGGTGGCTTCAGCTAGTGGGGATATATGCTTCATGGACCATGCCTAGACTTCAGGTTAAAGCCAAACAGCTCATTGTTTTTCTTTCTTGATGGGTGTGTGATTTTACTCTAGGTCCAATTAGACAGACAAACAAAGAACTGTGATTTCATGACAAAGAGATGCGGACATGGTTAGAATAGAACTCTTTCTCTCCATACTCTATGATGTGTGGATCCTGGGAGTATTTAACAGAGATCCAAAGTCACAAAGCAGCCCTGAAGCCGGGGGTGCTGGTTGATCAGATGCATTCATTAGTGGCAGGCACCATGTTGGCACAGGTGTCTCAAAGTATCACTGGCAATTTACAGGACCTCTGTTGGTAATTATGTACAAGCAGATCCACCTCAGTAGGAGTGCTTTTGATGTGCACTTTAATTAGAATGCTCCTCCTGGAATGATACAGTGCACCCCTTGCTTAGCCACATGCAGCAGTCACGCTTCCTCTGCATTATTTTTCCTCATATCTCTCTCTTTACCCTAATTTCTCTCTTGAGCTTGAATTTGGGAGCTGTGTGAATAGGAAAGTTTTGATGAGTGATCCTGAGTGAAGCAGTTCCCCAAAGATGCTTCCTGACACTGGGAATCAAAATGACCAGACACTCAGATGAGTGATTAAAATATTCGATATAAGCATGTCTCCTTTCTATCCCACCTCACACCTCTCCCCTGGATACTGCATTTTTAAAATCATCTCCGGGTTGAAGTACCTTTGTTCTCCTGCTCTCCTCCAAGCACCACTCCACCTTACCTTTGTGTGTGTTAGTCCCTCGGTCGTGTCCGACTCTTTGCAACCTCATGGACTGTAACTTGCCAGGTTTCTCTGCCCATGGAATTCTCCAGGCAAGAATACTGGAGTGGATTGCCATTCCCTTCACCTTTATTTTATTTTAAAAATCAACCCTGGGGACTTCCTGCTTATAGAAGTGTATGTGTATTACCATTATTGTGGATGCTAAGAACAGTTTTAGGAGATTACTTATTCATTCACAGGGTGACATGGGCACAGCCATTGTCAAATGTCACCCCTTTTTAAGGGTGACACAATATTTGAAAACAGGGGTCATCCATCCCATGCCTCCTCTTAAGGATCCCTTTTTATTTCTTATTGCCTAGTCAGTAGAAGTTAGTTTAATTTCACAATCATGGGTGAATTATCATAGGGCTGTGTCTTTAATGAGGGACATTTTAGGCATTATTTATCAAAATAATAATACTACTCTTCTGAATGCCGACCAGGTCAGAGGCTGAATGGTGAATTTTTAATATATTATCTGACATTTTTCCCCATGCAGTATTATTAGGGGGATACAATCATCTTCATTCTCTAAGTTTGGTCTGACTCCTGAGTTTTTGAGCTTTTGTCTGATGGTGCGATGCCCCTCTACAATGACATTCCCAGGCACTGACTCATACTTTCAGATATTAATAATTATTCTTCGTGGTAGAATAACAGACATAAGCTGATGCTTGACTTTGCTGGTGGCTCTTTTTGTCCACGGACGTGAGCCCAAGTTTTGCCTTTGGTGCTGATTATCCACGAATGTTGCCTGGGTGCTCATCACAGGCACGGGGCAGCCTTACCCGCTCTCAGCTCTTCCACAGTGGTTCTGCTTCAATGGACTGCAGATGTGGACAGGGTTGATTGATGAAGAAACAGAGTGAAGATGACATTTGTGACTTGTCTGAGAGACCCAGGAAAAACTTGAATGTTTGGCAGTTTACCAATGTATGAAGACAAAATCCCAAAGTTACAGCATGTATTCCAAGACCCTTGTGGAAGAAGATCTACATACTTTAGTAAATTATTAAATTCTTGTGTGGCCTGGACACTGGAAATCTTGAAAAGTTTGGAGAAAAGGAAGTTGCCTGGGAAGAATTTTTTCCCAAAATATGCTCTTTGATATGTATCTGTTGCTTCAGTGGTTAGTACACAGAGCATCATGTGTTTGCATTGCAAATAGGTTGAGCTGTTTTTCTATCAAGACTGAAGGCCAATCTTTCCATGAATGAACATAGTCAGGACCAGTCTTCAGTAAGTTGGTGTCATTTGTAAGGTTGGCCGTCATGTCCCTCAGGTTTTGCTCCAGTGGGTCTGGACACCTCCCTTCATCCTTTTAACTTGCCTTTGAGGTGTTGCCTCATGGATGATATCACAAAAAAACTGATTCCCAAGCCTGTTGGGGAGGACTCATTACAAGGGACTCCAAGGTCACTGACAGAGCCATTGTTCACTGTGTGTCAGTGACCTTTAGGAGAAAGGAACACATAAACGGAAAAAAAAAAAAAAAAAAATGGGGATAAAGTTGCTCAAAGTCAGAGCAGTACTGAAGACAAGGGTAGGCTGTTTAGATTATGTCACTATTTAGTGTTTTTGTCGTGCTCCGTCACTTGTGACGGGGCTAGCCCTGCATATCTTTGTGACCGCATGGACTATAGCCCACAAGCCTCCTCTGTCTGTTCTTGCCTTCTCTAGGCAAGAATACTGGAGTGAGTAGCCATTCCTTTCTCCAAGGGATCTTCCCAACCCGGGGATCAAATCCGGGTCTCCTGTATTGCAGGCAGATTCTTTACCGTCTAAGCCACCTGGGAAGCCAATATGGTACTTTATTTTCCTCCTATTCTTTCTCATTGTTGTTGTTGTTTTTAAGTTGCTTAGTCATGTCCAATTCTTTGCAATCCCATGGACTGTAGCCCACCCACTAGGCTTTTCTGTCTATGGAATTTTCCAGGCAAGAATCCTGGAGTAGGTTTCCATTTTCTTCTCCAGGGGATCTTCCCAACCCAAGGATTGAACCTGTATCTCCTGAATTTTCAGGCAGATTCTTTACCACTCAGCCACCAGGGAAGCTCCATTCTTTCTCATTCTGTAACAGCAAATCTAAACTCCTGAATTTCATGTTAGTCATTTTTGTCTGTGTGCTCATGTTTTAAATGCAAATGTTCAGCCCTGTTTTCTGAAAGTAGATGGACATTATTCACTTCATGCTACAGGAATTCCAGGTATAATTGATGGGAAAGGATTATTTTTTAAAAAAATAGCTTCCTATTTTCTTAAACAAATGGATTTTGCTGTGTCAATTATAAGAGGAATCAGATGGCTGAGGATGTATGACGGGTGTTGGGGATGTTTTCATGTCCATTCTCATACCCTTGTGCCCCTCGACCGGTGTAGGAACCCAGGTATAAGCCTGCCAGTTTGTGGCATTCGTCAGTTTCTGATCACAGGAATAATTCATGAATGAGTTCTAATTTGAAAAAGCACATGTAGAAAGGAAGGTTTTGGGGGACTTCAGGTAAACTTTACTCTCTATTAGGAGAATGTCTCAGGAAAAGACATCTTCTCTTTTTCTAGATGTTGTACTGTGTGGTTACCAGGCTTGAAACCACTGCATCAGATGTTTTGTTATTGGACGGAAGAGAATGCTCACACATGGAGACAGCAGAGAATTTCAGGGAGCCAGAATTGGAGCCCCTAGTTAGAGTTTATTTCTAAAGCCTGCCTTGCCCTCTGTATGTCCAATTCTGTGAGCCAATAAAAAAAAAAAATTCTTGTATTAATACGTCATGTCAGGTTGAATTGGACTTTTTCTTACCTGAGCCAAATTCCTCTCAGCTAACAGTGTGGAAGTAGGCATGGAACCAGCATGGTTCTTGTGTTTGAATCCACTTTGAGCATCCAGCTGATTCATGGTCATTCAAGAGTATGACCTGTGTGACCCTCTGTGGTGGGGCAGCATCTGTACTATGTACCCTATAGCATCCTCCCACCGACCCAGCACATTCCTCCTTCTTAGCAAGTCCATCCTGCCCAGTCTTGCATGCTCTGCTTATGATATATGAAACCCTTCCTCTTCCCTGCTCTCCTCTCTCCTGTGCATGCATGCATGCTCAATCACTTCAGACATGTCCAGCTTTTTGTGATCCTATGGACCACGGTGGCCTGCCACACTCCTCTGACCTTGGGATTCTCCAGGCAAGAATACTGGAGTGGGTTGCCGTACCCTCCTCCAGGAGATCTTCCCCACCCAGGAATTGAACCCATGTCTCCTGCATCTCCTGCAATGCAGGAGGATTCTTTACCCACTGCACCACTAGGAAAGCCCCCTGCGTCTCTCATACCCAATTCTAATTGGGCTGTGGAGGTGAGTGGCTGACTCAGAAGTAAGTTGGGCTGAGCAATCAGATTTTTCTTTCTTGTGAACCTAATACAAAATTGTTGTTTCAGAGTATTTTAACTAGAAGCCTGGATGGATTGCAAATGTGGAATGGCTATTTTTGTGCCATGTGTTTAACAAAGTAAAGAAAGCTGGCTGATGGAAGCCAAGTAGGAAAGAGACCTGAAGAGAAGTGTCCCAGGGAGATAGGCCTTTCGCTGCCTAGTTCACGTGTCACATGACGCCTGGCCCCAGCTTCCTTCCCTTGAGCTCATATCTTCCTTTTCCTTAGGAAGGCGTCTTTCCTGTGACTAAAGAACCTTAACTGAGACAAGAAGGAGTTGTTTTCACCTCAGTTTATAGATGATACAACCAAAGAAGAGAAAGGTTAACTGAAAAGATGATTTGTAGCAAAGTGGAAATCAACCTGAATTTCCTAACTTTATAACTTTTACTTTTCACATTTCATTTGGTGGCTAGGTGTCCAAGGAAAACAGATTCATCTGCTTTACTCCTAAAACATTCTGTGACCATTGCCCATCCTATATTAGGGAAAAGAGAATTATTGTTCAGCTGCTTTGTAACAAAAAGCAGCTGAACAATAATCGAATGGATTACACACTGCCAGACTGGAGACTCAGTAGTAAACTTGGTATCACAATAAGTTTGTTTACTTAAATACTGATACACAAGGGTAGCTTCTTTAAATTCCTGAGGACTAGCCAGCCTTGGAAGTGTTACAACAATTATTAATTGTCTCTAAATAAACGTATGCCACTCTGCACACAGGGCCACTCCTCTGTAGAGTTGCCCGTGTGAGAAGAAGCCCACTGCAGAGCGGCAGCTGCCCCTGGGAACGTCTGCTGCTGTGAATTTCCATCTGAGACTCATGAGAAACCAGCACTTATTTTGTCTGTCATGGCATTTTAATATTTCTGGCCTGTCTCTTCTAGCCAAGGAACATCTAGATCTCCTGTCTTACCTCAGTGCAGCTGCTCTGGGGAATAACTCCACTTCATTTTTGCAATGACCACCCCCCATAAGTCCCCCAAATTAATTTTACCGTATGACACATAGCCTCCAAATTTAATGAAAATCCACTCAGCCATTATCCATGATATGACAGACAGACTGAAACTTAATTATATTGACATGATTGGAGCTAATGCTATCATATTTTGCTAGGAAAGCCTTCTCTTTAGGAGGGATTACAATTAGCAGTCAGATTTGGAAAAAGCAGCCGTGGCAAGATATCTGTGCAGCCAAATGACATCCATACCTTCAGGACACCCATCTGGCTGGGGATTGAATGCGGTCCTCATTCATCCAGGTAATCACAATTAAACTTTGGTTTATGACCTTGAAGAAGTATTTGATTGCATTTTAGGACAAGAAGAGACTTCTATATTAATATTTAACGTTATTCTTGTAGGAGGCTACGTCAAGTCCTTTTGGTCTTTGAAGCTGCTCTAGAAGCGATAATGTAACATTTGTTTCATAGTGGTGGTGTTTAGTCACTGTGTCATATCTGACTCTTTTGTGGCCCATAGCTGCCAGGCTCCTCTGTCCATGGGATTCCCCAGGCAAGATTACTAGAGTGAGCTGTCATTTCCTTCTCCGGGGAATCTTCCTGACCTAGGGACTGAATCCCAGTCTCCTACATTACAGGTGGATTTTTTAATCACTGAGCCACTTGGGAAGCCCTTGTTTCATGGTACCATCACCTTAAATAAGTGGATTTTTATGACCTTGTTCCATCCCCATGCCCAAGAATATGAAAAGTCTGACTATGCTTTAAATAAATATTACATGTAGAAGAAGCATAAATAGCAAAAGGCATTAGTTTTCT
The DNA here is from genome assembly GCF_002263795.3 of Bos taurus. Taxonomy (NCBI): domain Eukaryota; kingdom Metazoa; phylum Chordata; class Mammalia; order Artiodactyla; family Bovidae; genus Bos; species Bos taurus. Next base: position 55,295,038 of record NC_037338.1, on the reverse strand, counting down.
GCATCATTTTTCTTCTTCTGACTTCCAACCTTTCTCTTTGTGCTTACAGAAGAAATACTTCAGTCAACATATCACTGATCTATCTTATGCTTTTGTAATATTCTGGGAAGGGTTCTTTCTTTAGCTAATGACCTGTCAAAGTCAAAAGTAGGGGTCATGTCATTTTGGTACTTGTGTTGGTCTAACTGATTGGGTCCTGTGGAAGAGATGACTGTTGCTGATGGCTCAGGCCAGAGTGCAAGGAAGGAATGGTAGGAGATGTAGTAAGGACTACAGCCATGTAGTCCTGAGGAGCAGGGCTGTGTATCTGGACCACAGTGGAAATAACGGGGATGAAAGAAGAGGACATAGTAATGGAGAGTATTATGAAAATAGAGAAAATGGATACTATAATATTTCTTCTAATCCAGGAGTTTGATAATATTTTTTTTTTTTTTTCTGCAAAGGGCCAGATAGTGAATAGTCTTAACTGTGTGGGCCAGACAGTTTTTGTCACAACTACTCCACTCTTCTATAAAGCAACTATGGGCAAAAGTACATGAATGGGTGAGTGTGTTCCAGTAAAATGTACTTTAAAAAATGGTAACTTATTTGGCCTGAGGTCCATTTAGTGACTTGTTTATAGCATCTGTTGTTAAAAGTAAGCATTAAATTAGTCGGCATGTGGTATATCTGGTTCCAAGCTCCACTCTTAGATTTATGAAAATTCAGAACACACTTGAGATTCTAAAAATTGTTAACTCCCTTGTAAGTTTAGCAATATTTTTCAAAGCTCATTTGTGCTATTATTTTAATATTATTGTAAATGTCCAAATCTGCACATATGAAAGCAGATTTGTTTAGTACATAGAGTTAAGCTCAGCACATTTTTCTCCTATGAAAAAGGGATTTTAATAATTAGCCCTGGGACCCTAAACCCTGATAAACACAATGCAATTCTGTGTCAGAAGACAGCCCGACACTAAGCATTTTAGGAGATTTTTCAAAGTGTTAGTTTTAGGGCTAATATCTGCTCTTGAGGAACTGTTGATCACTGGTAACAGTGGAAGCCAGCCAAGGTCAAGTGTGAAGCCATGTGGCCAATGAGTGGAGCAGACACAACAGCAGGTGGCTACTGGCTAATTGGTGAGTCCTTTTGCTGTAAGGAGAGACTCACTTAGGTGAACTCAGTTTGATGAAGGTTTATTGTTAAGATTGGGATCACTGCCGTTTGCCTGAACCCCTGAGCCAGAACAGAGAAGGACCCCTGACTGTCTCAGGGGAGACCTAGAACCACAACCCCCTGTGGAATCAAGGCTCCTGTGTGGTAGGGCTGATATTCACCCCTCCTGTCTTAGAGCTGCAACATTAGTGCAAATCAGCTTCTTCCTATGTCTCTGCTTCTACTCTCATTGCTAATTAACAAATTATCTTTCTGTATCTTGCTTTCAAATCCCAAAGCAGTTGCTTGTAGTGTTCAAAGCAGTGATGTATCACAGTGCAGGAGGTATGTAGCCTCTTCTGGCAGTCATACTGCTATTCGTCCTTTATGTCCATCTTGTGTCTTTTTACTCCTAACTGCTTTCTAGTCCTCTCTGTCCTCCCGGCAAATGAAAATTCAGTCAGTTGGCCACACTTGATTGCAAGAGATACTGGGAAATGTAACCTACCTGTGTGTTCAGGAGGAAAGAGAAGTGGCTTAGTCTCTAAAGAAACAGGAAACAAGGTTCCAGATTATTGTCTCTCTTTTTGCAAGTGCCCTGAACTTGCTTGCATTTGTCTGTCAAAGAGCTTAAGTTTGTCAAATCACTAGGAAAAACAAAATCATTTTCTTGGGCTCATTCCTAAAAAAGAAAAATCTGTTGCTCATCAGAGATAGAGAATCGAAGATGATAGAATTCTCCTCACTATTAAATGTGAGCTGGCACCTATTTGTATATTCTGAAAAATTTATTGCTACATAGAGAGAAGGCATTTTTTCCCTAAACTTCTGTTTTGAGAGGAACAACAAGAGTATATAGAAAAAAATGCACAGTGTGCTTTTGTGTCCTCCCAACAGCTAATACTGCCCTGGGTTTTCACAGATCGCATTCCCACTGTCAGGACAAGGAGCCTAATCCTTGGATCAGAAAACATGACCTCAGAGGTGTGAGTTCTGAATAAGTATCTTGCAAGAGAATGGCTGTCCTCTATGGTTGGGACAGGGCTTCTCTGGTGGCTCAGACAGTAAAGAATAAGCCTGCAATGCGGGAGATGAAGGTTTGATCCTTGGGTCAGAAAGATCCCCTGGAAAAGGGAATGGCTGGCTCCCCACTCCAGTATTCTTGCCTGGAGAATTCTATGGACAGAGGAGCCTGGTGGGCTACAGTCCATGGGGGTCATGGAGTCATACATGACTGAGCTACTAACACTTTCACTTCTCATGGTTGAGGCACGAGTTTGGAGACTTTGATCCCAGTCTTGCTGTTATCCAGCTTGACTTCATGTCTACATCTTTTGCTGGAAAGTTGAGTGTGTGACTATTTAAAATACATCATTTTAGAGAAACCTCAAGGCTGGTGGTTGTGTTTTCTCAGCGTTGGTGCTGGTGATACTAGTGTGAGAGGTAAGAAGCTCCTTTTGTTATTGTCATGGTCAACTCCAAATTAGGCCTGCTCTTCAGATGGGAGTTTCCTCAGGGGTCAAGTGAGAGTGGGTAGACTTTGTACCTGTGCAGCACAACCCTGGGCAGGAAGGTTTTGAATAGTACCTCTGTGATGCCCTAAGGGTCTGTGTTGATTTATCATAAGGATGAGTTCTCAGAATGCTGTCCTGAATATGGAGCTGGGGATTCGGAAATGAAGTAAGGAAAAGGGTAGTGTTATGAAGATTCTATATTCTGGGGAAAATGGTAGTGACTTCAGGTGGTCCTTGACCTGCCTTTTGTTTAGGGCTGTCTTACCCTTCTCCCTATGAACCTGTGCTGGGTATCCATCACTGACAACTTTTCTGGAGCCAGTGTCTTGTCTTTGACATTTCTTTTTCTCGCATCCCTCTAGGTACTCCCCTGGTCTTTTCAAACTACATTGAGGTGTCTATGCCTTTCAAGGGCATAGGACATCTAATGAGTGTATCCTCATCTAGAGAAAGGTGCTACCACTCTTTCTGGGGTGTAATAGCACATTCTCCAAAGGAGCCTCTGGAAACAAATTTTCATTCTTGACTGTGTGACCTCTTGGAGTTGCTTTACTCAAGACTGTTTGAGGCCCCAGAGCAAGAGGTAATGGTCACATGCCAGGCCAGGAGGGGGGCTAATAGAGATTTGAGCAGTCAAGGCCCAATAAACAGTTCCCGTACAAAAGTCTTCCACTCTGCAGTTGCAGAGAGCTGGTCTTGATGGGGAGTTGCAGCATCCCCAGGACTTAATTGATGTAAGAAATCACATTATAAGAAATTAATTAGAAGCCCTTGAGTCTTGATGAGCCTTTGTTACAGGCTACTGTGCCTTTTCCTCATGATGCTGCGAAAAGGATTGAGGAAGGAAAGCATGAAGGATGTTTTACAGGCAGATGTGGAAGAGTCTTTGTAGGCAGTTGTTAATAGAGAGGCCTCTGCTTCATGACAGTCACTTAGGGAAAAATGCCAAGACTCCCATGGGACCCAGGCTCTTGAGAAATAAGCACTCCCTGACAAGCCACTTGGTTTAGTTTTAAGAAAATGAGCCTCTTAATTAATATACCATGTCCAGGGACTGGCATCTGAGTTAAGAAGTCTTTCACTCTGGAAATAGAGAGATAGAATGGGGGAAGGAATACAGTCAACTGGATAAGTTAAGCTCACCACAAGGCAAGAAACCAGCAGAAACATTCAAAATCTCCAAGACCTACTCAGTGGAATTTGCACGTCCGTGATGAATCCCAACACTTAGCACTGGCCACCTAGTGCTGTGTCCGGGGAGTCTTAATAGTCCTTATTCACAACAGATGATGATAAGAGCTGACTCACTGGAAAAGACCCTGATGCTGGGAAAGATTGAGGGCAAGAGGAGAAGGGGGCAACAGAGGTTGAGATGGTTGGATGGTATCATCAACACAATGAACATGAGTTTTCGCAAACTCCAGGAGATAGTGAGGGACAGGGAAGCCTGGCATGCTGCAATTTGTGGGGTCGCAAAGAGTCGGACATGACTTTGCGACTGAACAGCAAAACAATAGAAGCTAATTTTTATAAAAATGTCTAAGAGGGAGCCTAAGATGTTTTACATCAGAGGAAGATTTTTAGTATGTTAGCAAAATAACTTTGCACTTAAAAATTCTTATGTTTCAGGAGTAGACAATGTTGACAATGAGCATAATTGATTATAGTAACTCCTATGTCTTCAATCCATGTATATATTCAGAGATTTCAATTATCATACTATATTTCAAGTGTCTGTACTGGATACAATTCTTCTGCTAAATCCTAGTTTTGATATAACCTGAAAAGAATGCTCTCATGCTGGGAAAATTATCCATATGCTGAAAATAACTTTCAGCTAGGGGTTGAAAGTTGAGTGACCACCCTGTTTAAAAACTGGGTGATTGTCAGAAAATCAATTATTTATTGTGCAAAGATATTGAGGGGTATCAATGTATTTCTGAAATTGAAGAAATTATGAACCTTCCTACATACCTTTCAGAAAGTATTGAAGGAACGTAATAGTAAGTATTTCTTGAACACCCACAGTGAACTGACTTGTGGCACATCCCAATGAGATATATTGGAAAAGGATAAACAAAGCCCCTCCCCAATCTGAAAGGGGCGTCTAAAACACGCATGAGATAATGACCGACAATATAACTCATCAAATGGCCTTGACTTTAAGACACCTTACAGAATACACACAGTGTCTTGAACCCAAACCATGTTTGAGAGCATATGTGCTGTCAGTGCTTGGTAGCTTCCTAGTAGCACTCTGTTTTTAAGGATTTCCATTCTCAGAGTTCACCATTCCTGCCTCCACCCATCCGCACAGATGTGTACACCACAACCCAACCCCTTCCCACATCACTTGCTCAGCTTATCTCTTGACTGTGGTCCTGTACAATCTCTCTGGCTAAGATACCCCAGTAACCTATATTCTTACTTATTCCATGTCCAGATCCTTATTCCTCTTCCCTCCGCATACAACATAAGATCCCATGGGAAAAAAAATTATTTTCCGTATTAAATTCATGATTTTACTTTTCTTGTTCACTCGTCTTTAATACTAGTCCCATAGCGTAATTTATAGATGCCAGATGAGTTCACATGGGAATGTATGATCATTAAGTTTCATATATATATGTATATCATATATTATATTTTATATATATAAGGGAAGATTCATTTATATAGGCTGATTTTGCTGGGTTACTGATGCTGTGAGTTTACCTGATCATATGGCAATTGGAACTAGAAATGAGTCCCAAGAATGGAGTCTAAAGTTGTTAACATTACTCTAGATTCCTGCCAGTTGTACTTCAAAAAACAAAACTGCTTTAGAAAGATCTGCTGATCATAGTTAAAATATTTTATAATCAAGTCCTGTTGGTTATTCAAGACTCTTTTGTTCTAAGAGAGGTCATTGATCTAGTAACCACCAACCAAAGATGCTAATCAGCCACTGAAATCCACAGCAAGTAAAATTATCATGCACCTTAAATTTCAGGAAGAATGAGAATATTTTAGCAATATTGAGTGACAAAGGGAAAAGGAGTTGAAAGCTAAATCACCTTGAAGCTTCAGCTAGCTCATTAGATTCTATGAATGTCATATAAGAGAGAAAAATAAAATCAGATATGGTTGAGACAGGAGACGGCTTTATGGTAGAAATCCATCAGACTTCTTTATTCTGGGACAAAATTCTGAACTTGAGAACTGAGTATTTTCTCTCATGGACATTGGATTTAAAGGCTATTGTAGCCAAGGATGTTCTCTGTAGCATAAGTCTTGCTGTTTGCACAACCTGAAAATGATCCAAAGCCCAGAGTTATAATTAAGGACCTTGTTACACCATAAAAGATTTTCAAATTTTAATCTATGACAACCCACACAGCACTCAGGGCTTAAATACTTTATTGACCAGCCTGGCAGGCTGACTCCTCTGTTGGAGCTGGGAGAGCCTTGCTCCAATTTATCTCTCCCACACTATGTATTTGTAGTCATAAATCTTTTGCTAGGCTCTTTGAACATTAAAAATAGCCCAGCATTGCTGGCTTTTCTTCTGGTGCCACGAGAGCCAAATCAAAGGTGCCAGCCTCCTGTGGTCTTACCATGTAGTGCTGTGCAGGGAACGTTTACATCTGTCTGGCTCTCCCTGTCCCAGTGTCAAGTCAAACGACAATATTTCCCATTCAGAGTCTGCTCCCTGATCTGGGTATTGGAGCTGAGCATCAGCCCGGGCCCAGCTGGTCCTCTGCCAGGCTGCGTCTGTCCCCTTCTCTTAATGATGGCTTTGGGTGGGTGCATCTTCTTTGCTCTGCAGGGATGCCACTAGAAGGAGCAGAATCACTGCTGCCACTAAACCCGGCCACTGGGCTTCCACTTGGACCACAGACAGAGAGAAGCAGAGCAAGCAGCAAAGCACAGGGACAATTTCTGAAGGTACAAGGGAGAAATAGGTCCAATACAGGCCCCAAAGCAGAGCAGAACTCAGCTTTATTAAGCTAGAGAGAACCCACAGTATGAGCCGGCTTATTTAGAGAAAGATTGAACGGTGCCTTTCAATGGAACATTATTTTATAAATACTCTTCTTCTCACATGAGACTGTGGTTTGATTTTGACTTTTGTTTCAGTGGTGAGTAGAAAAAAGCCTTATAGGAGTCATTCATCCTACAGAAACTATGGGGGTATTTCTCTGTCTCTTCTATTTTGTTCTAAGTTCTTTCTCTGATCTTTTACAAAACCAGCTTTACTGAGGCATAACTGACATTCAGTAAACTGCACATATATACCATGTACAATTTGCTAAGGTTTTTTTTTTATTGTTATTCACCCATGAAGCCATCACTACAATCAAGTTAATGAGTATATCCATTACCCCTTACAGCTTCCTCTGCCTTTTGTACTCCCTCCTTCCCACCCTTCCCCATCCCACTCCCATCACCAGGCAACCACAGGTCTGTTTTCTTTTTGTGTTTGTTTGCTTTTTAATTTTTACAATGCTGTGTTGGTTTCTGCCATACAACAACGTGAATCCACCATAATTATCCATACATTCCCTCCCTCCGAAACCTCTCTCCCTTCCCCCCATCCCACCCCTCTAGATCATCACAGAGGAGTGCCTGACAGGGCTCCTTGTGCTACACTGCAACTTCTCACCAGCTATCCATCTTACACCTAATAACGTATATATGTTGTTGCTACCTACTCCATTTTCCCACTTTCTCCCTCCCTCACTGTGTTTTTGAATGCCACTGGTCTTAAAAGGTTAAGAAACTTTATGATGAACCAGCTATTCTATTTCCAGGTATTTTCCCAGAAGAAATGAACACAAGCAAGAATTTGTACACAAGTGTCCCTAGCAGCTTTATCAGTGATAGCCCCAAACTGAAAACAACTCAGATGTCCATGGACAGGGGAGTGGATGAATGGACTGTAGTACAGCCACACGGTCAAATGTACTCGTCCATGAAGCCAAATGGACTATTAATAGGTGATGCAATATGGAGAAATCTAAAATATTTTTGCCAAGGGAAAGAAGCTAAACAAAAAGAGAACGTACGCTTGATGCCATTTATGGAAAAGTCTAGAAAATATAGACTCATTTATAGTGAAAGACAATGGGAATGGAGACACAGCTGTAGAGAATGGATTTGTGGACACAGTGGGGGAGGGAGAGAGTGGGACAAATGGAGAAGGCAGCAACAACATATATACACTATGGGTGTAAGATGGACAGCTGGAGAGAAGCTGCTGTGTAGCCCAGGTAGCACAGTCTGGCACTCTGTGATGACCTAGAGGGACGGGATGGGGGAGGGGAGGGAGGCTAGGAGGGGAGAGGATGTATGGATAATTATGGCAGATTCGCGTTGTTGTATGGCAGAATCCAACTCAACATTGTAAAAATTTTTTTAAAAACAAGCACAGAAAAAAACAGACCAGTGGTTGCCTGGTAATGGGAGTGGGATGGGGAAGAGTGGGAAGGAGGGAGTACAAAGGGCACAAGGAATCTGTAAGGGGTAAGGGATATACTCATTTCTACAATCTAGTGATGGTTTTATGGGTGAACAACTAAATAAAAGAACGTGGGGAAAACCACTAGGCCATTAAGATATAACCTAAATCAAATCCTTTACGATTATACAGTGGAAGTGACAAATAGATTCAAGGGATTAGATCTGATAGACTGCCTGAAGAACTATGGACAGAGGTTCCTAACATTGTACAGAAGTGATCAAAATCATCCCCAAGAAAAAGAAATGCAAAAAGTCTAAATGGCTGTCTGAGGAGGCCTACAAATAACTGAGAAAAGAAGAGAAGTGAAAGACAAAGGAGGAAAGGAAAGATATACAATCTGAATGCAGAGTTCCAAAGAACAGCAAAGAGAGATAAGAAAGCCTTCCTCAGTGATCAGTTCAAAGAAACGGGATAAGAATAGATTGGGAAAGACTAGAGATCTCTTCAAGAAAATTAGAGATACCAAGGGAACATTTCATGCAAAGATGAGCACATAAAGGACAGAAATGGTATGGACCTAACAGAAGCAGAAGATATTAAGAAGAGGTGGGAAGAAAACACACAACTGTACAAAAAAGATCTTAATGACCCAGATAACCGAGATGGTGTGATCACTCACCTAGAGCCAGACATCCTGGAGTGTGAAGTAGGTGTGCCTTAGGAAGCATCACTACGAACAAAGCTAGTAGAGATGATGGAATCCAGTTGAGCTATTTCAGATCCTAAAAGATGATGCTGTGAAAGTGCTGCACTCAGTATGCCAGCACTCAGCAGTGACCACAGGACTGGAAAAAGTCAGTTTTCATTCCAATCCCAAAGAAGGGCAACACCAAAGAATGTTCAAACTACCACACAATTGCACTCATCTCACATGCTTGCAAAGTAATGCTCAAAATTCTCCAAGCCAGTCTTCAATAGTACATGAACCGTGAAATTCCAGATGTTCAAGCTGGATTTAGAAAAGGCAGAGGAACCAGAGATCAAATTGCCAGCATCCATTGGATCATCAAAAAAGCAAGAGAATTCCAGAAAAACATCTACTTCTGCTTCATTGACTGCACTAAAGCCTTGACTATGTGGATCACAACAAACTGTGGAAAATTCTTAAAGAGATAGGAATACCAGACCACTTTATCTGCCTCCTAAGAAACTTGTATGCAGGTCCAGAAGCAACAGTTAGAACAGGACATGGAACAATGGACTGGTTCCAAATTGGGAAAGGAGTACGTCAAGGCTGTATATTGTCACCATGCTTATTTAACCTATATGCAGAGTACATCATGAGAAATGCTGGACTGGATGAAGCACAAGGTAGAATCAAGATTGCTGGGAGAAATATCAACAACCTCAGGCATGCAGGTGACACCACCCTTATGGCAGAAAGCGAAGAGGAACTAAAGAGCCTCTTGATGAAGGTGAAAGAGGAGACTGAAAAAGCTGGTTTAAAACTCAGCATTCAAAAACTGAGATCATGGCATCTGGTCCCATCACTTCATGGCAAATAGATGGGGTGGGAAACAGTGACAGACTTTATTTTCTTAAGCTCCAGAATCACTGCAGATGGTGACTGCAGCCATGAAATTAAAAGACGCTTGCCCTTTGGAAGAAAAGCTATGACAAACCTAGACAGTGTATTAAAAAGTAGAGACATTATTTTGCCGACAAAGGTCTATATAGTCTAAGCTATGGTTTTTTTAGTAGTTGTGTATGTGAGAGTTGGACCATAAAGAAGCCTGAATTCTGAAGAATTGATGTTTTTGAACTGTGATGTTGGAGAAGACTCTTGAGAGCCCTTGGACTGCAAGGAGATCAAACCAGTCCATCCTAAAGAAAATCAATCCTGAATATTTAATAGAAGGACTGATGCTGAAGCTGAAGCTCCAGTACTTTGGCCACCTGATTCAAAGAGCCAACTTATTAGAAAAGACTGTGATGCTGGCAAAGATTGAAGGCAGGAGGAGAAGGGGATGACAGAGGATGAGATGGTTGGATGACATCACTGACTCAATGGACATGAGTTTAAGCAAGCTCCCGGAGATGGTGAAGGACAGGGAAGCCTGGCATGCTGCAGTTCATGGGGTTGCAAAGAGTCAGACACAGCTGAGCGACTGAACAGCAACAAACTTTTAGAGAATCTACAAAGCTCTTTTTTTAAAGAAGCTTTGCATTTACATATATTTCCACAAGCTGACAGTCTCAGTTTCCTCGCATTCTGGCAGACTTATAGTTGTGATCCCTACCGTGAGATGCCTGACCAGCCCATGTGCCTGTCTACATTAAGCATGGTTTCTGGTTCCTGCCCCTAGATCAAAGAGTCAAAGCTTGGACTGGACAAAGGAGGAAAACACAAATTATGAGACATTAGTGACCTAACATCAACAGGAACTGTCTGCTTTGTTAGACTTGAGACGGCTAAAGAGCCTTTACACTGCGGTGGTGGTGGTGGTTGTGGTGCTGGTAGTGGTGTTAGTGATTTAAGCACTCAGTCATGTCCACCTCTTGCAACTGCATGGACTGTAGCCCGCCAGGTTCCTCTGCCGTGGGATTTCCCAGGTAAGAATACTGGAGTGGGTTCCCATTTCCTTCTCCAGGGATCAAATCTGGATCTCCTGCATTGAGGCAGATTATTTACTAACTGAACCCCCAGGGAAGCCACAGAGCAATACATGTAATATGGATTAAAATTCCTGACCATTTTCCTGTAAGAAGAAAGGAAATTAGATATATTTTGTCCTTTATTTTATGAAATTCAGAAAGTGTGAATCACACATTGACTAGAACATGATGCTCAGAGATAGAGAAATGTCCTTTCGACATTTTGGCGCCTTTTTGGCACCAGGACCAGTCTCATGAAAGACAGCTGCTCACTTACTGCTGTGCAGCCCGATTCCTAACAGGCAGCTATCAGCCTGTGGCTCAGGGCTTGGAGACCCCTGCTTTAGACTGTTCTTCACTAAGAAAAACATGTTTCAGAGTATGGCCATTTAGCCCGAATGCCCAGGGCAGAAATTCCTCCTACTTCCTCTCTGAATATAAGTGACCATAAACTCAGTACCTCCTGGAGAGGCCTCTCTCTGAAGTCAAGGGTTTTGTTCCAGATTTTTATATAAGAGTTAGTAACTGCTGGCCTGGGAGCATGAAGTACTGCAGGATCAGACAGTCTACACAGCATGGCTCAATTAGAGCAGGTTGACAGTATAGCACGAAGAAACCAGAAAACAGCACCCCTTCTCCTTCTCATATTTTGTGCTCCTTAGATTCATGTAGCCAGGTAATGTCTTAAAGACACTACTATTTCAAACTCTCAAATCGTGTTCCTGGCAGCCAGGTTTGGAATTGAAAGAAGGGAGAAAATGAGAAAGCTGCAGTTGTTTGTTCTTTGTCCATATGCTTTGCAAGTAGGTCTCTGTAAGAGTTTCTTAAAAATATGAATCTCACCACTTCAAAAAAAATGAGATGTGCCTAGCTTTCATATATAGAATGAGGAGTCTGATACTTAAGAGGAGATGTGATTTGTTCCTGCGTGAGATCATACTGTTAGTAGTGGAGCTGGGCTTGAACACAGGGATCCTGGAACCTAGGTTATTGCTACTTTCTTATGGCCTGATCTTGTCTTTAATCTCAAGGATAGCAAAATAAAGGAGAAGACCATGCATGGTTAAATCTAAAGCTCATGGTATTCCGTCACTTGTATATTAGCCAACCCCTCTTCAGACCATCAAAGGTGAAAGTCGCTCAGTCATGTCTGACTCTTTGCTACCCCTTGGGCTATATAATCCATGGAATTCTCCAGGCCAGAACACTGGAGTGGGTAGCCTTTCCCTTCTCTAGGAGAGAGTAGAAATATGTCTGCAAATAAGCATAGCTTATTTTATTGTGTTTTACTTATTGCACTTTGCAGAAATTGGTTTTTTTTTTTTTTTTTTTTTGACAAATTGAAGTTTCATGTTACCATAAGGTAACCTGGTCAAGCAATCTATTGATACCATTTTTCCAACATCATTTACCCACTTCTTATCTCTGTATCACATTTTGGTTGCAGTAGGAACTGCCAACCCACTCCAAAATTTCCATGGACAGAGGAGCCTCGTGGGCTACAGTCCATGGGGTCCCAAAGAGTTAGACACAACTGAGTGACTAAGCACACATTTTGGTAATTCTTGGGATCTTTCAAACTTTTTCATGGTTATTATATTTGTTATGGTGATCTGTGATCTTTAATGGTACTATTATAATTGTCTTGGGGCTCCATGAACCATGCCTGTATAAGACAGCAAACAATCAATAAATTGTGTGTGTTCTGACTGCTCCATTGACTGGCTGTTGCCTCATCTCTCTCCTTTTCTTTGGGCCTCCCTATTCCCTGAGACACAGCAGTATTAAAATTAGGCCAATTAATAACCCTACAGCGGCCTCCTTTCCTTCAAGTGAAAGGAAGAGTCACATGTCTCTCACTTTAAATCAAAAACTAGAAATGATTAAACTCAGGGAGGAGGGCATGTTGAAAGCCCAAATAGGCCTAGAGAGAGGCCTGTTGCACCAAATAGCCAAGATGTGAATGCAAAGGAGCAGTTCTTGAAGGAAATTAAAAATACTACTCAAGTGAACACACGAATGATAAGAAAGCAAAATAATCTTATTGCTGATAGGGAGAAAATGTTAGTGGTCTGACAGAAGGTCAGATCAGCCACAACATTCTCTTAAACCAAACCTTAATCTAGTGCAAGGCCCTAACTCTTTTCAGTTTTTTGAAGGCTGAGAGAAGTAAGCAAGCTGCAGAAAAAAAAGTTTGAAGTGAGCAGAGATTGGTTCATGAGGTTTCAGGAAAGAAGTCATCTCCATAACTAAAAAGTACAAAATGAAGCAGCCAGTGCTGATACAGAAGCTCCAGCAAGTTATCCAGAAGATCTAGCTAAGATGATTAATGAATATTGTTTACACTAGATGACAGATTGTTATTGGAGCCCAAACAGCCTTATTATGAAAGAAGATGTCAGTTAGCCCTTTCATAACTAGAGAGGAGAAGTCAAGGCCTGGCTTCAAAGCTTCAAGGGGGAAGTTGACACTCTTGTTGGGGGCTAATACAGCTGATGACTCTAAAGTTGAAACCAATGCACATTCCAGAACCTTAGGGCCTTTAACATTTATGTGAAAGCTAGTCTGCTTGTTCTCTATAAGCGGAACAGTGAAGTCTAGATGACAACACATCTGTTTACAACACGATTTACTGAAAAAATTTTAGACAACTGTTGAGACCTACTGCTCAGAAACAAAGACTCCTTTCAAAATGCAATTTCTCATTGATAATGCACCTGATTACCCAGCTCTGATGGAGATTTACAAAGAGATTGATATTGTTATCATGTTTGCTAACAAAACATCCGTTCTCCAGCCCATGGATCAAGGATTAATTTTACTTTCAAACTGTACTATTTAAGAAATACATGTTGTAAAGCTATAGCTGCCATGTATTCCTGTGATGGATTTAGACAAAGTAAACTGAAAACCTTTTGGAAAGGATTCACCAGTCTAGATGTCATGAAGAACATTCATGATTTATGGAAAGAGGTCAAAATATCAACATTAAGAGTAGTTCGGAAGAAGTCAATTCCAACCCTAATGGATGACTTTGAGGGGTTCAGGACTTAGTAGAGGAAGTAACTGCTGATGCAGTGGAAATAGCAAGAGAAATAGAATTAGAAGTGGAACCTGAAGGTGAGACTGAATTGTTGTAATCTCATGATAAAACTTAAATGCCTAAGGAGTTGCTTCTCATGGGTGAACAAAGAAAGTGGGTTGCTGAGATGAAATCTACTCCTGGTGAAGATACTGTGAAGATCATTAAAATGACAAAAAAAGATTTAGAATGTTATATAAGCTGAGTTGATAAAGCAGTGTGAGGACTTGAGAGAACTAACTCCGATTTTGATAGATGTTGCCTTATTTTAAGAAACAGGCACAGCCACCCCTACCTTCAGCAACCATCATCCTGATCAGTCAGTAGCCATGGCTGTTGAGGCAAGACCCTCCACCAGAAAAAGATTCTGAAACTCTAAAGGTTCAGATGATAATTAATATTTTTTAGCAATGAAGTATTTTTAACTAAGGTATTTCCTTGTTTTTAGATATAATGGTATTTGTACACTTAATAGACTGTAGTATATTGTAAATATAACTTTTACATGCACTGTAAAACCAAAAAATTTGTTTGGCTTGCTTTATTGTGATATTTACTGTATTGCTATCATCTGGAACTGAACTTGCAATATCTCCAAGGTCAGCCTGGGCCCTATAGGAGCCTCCTTAGTTGTACCCCAACCTCGTGTCACTCACACATTTATTTAAACAAGATTTGTCCAAAATATGAGCAAAACACTGGCTAAAAAACGTTTTGCAGAGTTCTGTATGTAACTCATTAAGATATTTACGTATTATTTAATATGCATATCTTGTTAACTATTAATTGCTGTTATCGTTAAAATTATGTCTTTTTATTTTTATACAATTGTATATGTATGTATTTGGCTGTGTTGGGTCTTAGTTGCAGTTTGTGGGATCCTCCTTGCATCATGTGAGATCACTCGTTGCAATGCACAGACTCTCTAGTTATGGCATGGGCTCAGTAGTTATGGTGCACAGGGCTGAGTTGCTCCATGGCATGTGGGATCTTAATTCCCTGCATGCATGACATGAGCTCAGTCAGGGCCGATTCTTTGGGAACCCATGGACTGTAGCCCACCAGGCTCCTCTGTCCATGGGATTTTCCAGGCAAGAATACTGAAGTAGGTTGCCATTTCTTCCTCCAGGGGGCCTTCCTGACCCAGGGAATGGACCTGTGTTTTTGTAAATCTCCTGCATTGCTGGCAGATTCTTTACCCGCTGAACCACTAGTTCCCTGACCAGGGATCAAGCTCACATTCCCCGATTTGCAAGGCGGATTCTTAACTCCTGGACGAACAGGGAAGTCCCTCAAATTATGTATTCTTAAAGTTCTATGATGAAGTTCAGACCACAGGTACACAAAGCCATTTTAAATAAATATCCACAGAAAAAGGGAATGAATATTTGTTGTCAGGCACTCTGCTAAAATTATTTCATAACTTACCTCCTTTAATCTGCTTTTCAATTATATGCTATATATATGATTATTTTCACTCTGCAAACAAACAGCAACAACAACAAAAAATATTCCCAAAGTCCCAACTCTAGGTGGTGATTTTGTCCCAGGTCTAACTTTGAGGCTCTGTCCAGAGCCCATAACAACAGTTTTAGATATCTGTTATTAACAGTTGGGGAAATAATGACAGAAAGGCAGAAGTCAGAGTTCTGTATCTAAAACATTGATTCTCCCTCTTTGGTCAGCAGTCTCCACAATGAACTCTCCTTGAGCTTGTTGTCCCAGAGCTTCAGGACTAGACAGGATGGGATGTTACAGAATGAAATGCAAGAAGGCCTAGGGGTCATTGGATTCTTAGCTCTGGGCCTTAACTATGCCAGGAAATGTAGAACCAATAACTCTCAACACAGTGCTCAGAGGGAAATCTTATGCATTCTTGTCATTTCCTCATCACATCTTTACGTCAACAGAGAAATCTTCACAGAGAACCTAGCACACTTATAGTGGGAGCTGGATGAAGACTCAACCTGCCCCCAAAAGTAGCTTCTGTGCATCTCTGCAGAGATGAAAACAAACAGAAAATTAGAAAGTACACAAAAGGATTTTCCACATTGCTGAGTGTTCACACTTGAGTTCCCCTTTTTGAATTCATTATCTTAGGGCAGCACTTGGTTTCAAAAGCCAAGGCAGCTGAGCTGAAAATGTGTGCTGTTATTGCTTGAAGCTGGTGGGAATAGCCTGCAAAGGTTGTGGTGTTCAGAACAAGCTTTGCTCTCTGCAAATGCTTTGTCAACAAACTCTGCCTCTTATTTTCACCATTGCCAAGTGTGGAACTCTATATTAAATCTTCATTTAGGGCCCATTCCTGACCATTCCTTTTAATATTATGTTTATTTGGAAAGCTCAGTTTATCTGAAGATGATTTTAAATACTTCTTAACTTGTATTGCTTGCATTTTCACATTCTCTAATTGTGGAAGGATTTTAATCTTGGGTGAATATCTAGAGTGCACCCACAGAGAATCCATACATGCCCACTGTTCTGTTGGATTCTTTCCTCAGAGTCCCACAAACATGTCATTTCACTTCACAAAAATGTCATTTCACTTCTATACCCTGTGCCTTTACTCACATATTTATTCCTTTCTCCATCCCAATCCTACTTGTCATTTAGGAATGTCCAAGTTCCCACTCTTTCTCTAAAACTTATGAAACCACCAAAGCCTGAGAAACCTCTTTCCCCTAACTCTCTCTGTCAGTTGTTTTCTGTTCTATTAATCCAACGGCTAATCAGATGCTTTATGATATTTCTTCTTCTTTTTTTTTTTATTTTGACTAGCAATTTAAAGTTGTTACCACTATTTAACTTTTTACCTATTTACATCTGGCCTTTGGAAGAAAATGGAGAAGGAAATGACACCCCACTCCAGTACCCTTGCCTGGAAAATCCGATGGACGGAGAAGCCTGGTAGGCTACAGTCCATGGGGTCGCAAAGAGCTGGACACGACTGAGTGACTTCACTTCACTTTTGGAAGAAAAACAAGCTCTCCTTCAGATCAGGGGCTCTGTGTTCTTCCATTTGATATCTGCCACTGCACCGAATGTTTGCTTTCCTACTAAATGGACTTTATGAAAGGATTTCTGACCTGATTGATCAATTAATTGATAAAAGTTTGTGATTAAGTCATCAATTGCTAAAGGTGAGGAGTACACTTAAACTCATTTCTTCCCTTCTCTTAGTAGCTGTCCCACAACTGTTTAAATGATATACTGGCTAGTGAGCTGATTTCAAGCCGCAGTTTATGGGATACACTCAGCAGATTTTGTTTAGGGGGATTAGGAAGTGAAGTAGTTTGGGAAAAGCAGTAATAAATTGCTGTTAACTGCTATTGTTTGCAATTTGCTCCTGAAAGTCACAAGGTAAATTTTAGTGCACGTATATAACACAATTGTATTGATTGAACTGTCGTTTTCAAAGTTATTGGTGCAATTAAATTGACCTTTTGCCAGCACAGAAAAAACTTGTTTAATAAAGACTGAACAAATTAATTGAGCATAACTTTCCAACAGCAGATAAGCAGAACATTGGTTGTAAGGCTTTTGTAAAAATCTGCAAAGTATGGGCCCGTTGAATAGCCTTGTGCCTAAAAGAATAAAGAGTTCTTAAGAAGCCAAAACTAGAAGTTAGGTGACTGTGATGCCATAATGCCAAAAGACATAACGTAAGTGTGGTGTTGCTCTCTGAAACTCACCAAGCATTGAGGAATCTACTTGCGTGCATTATGCTTGATGCTAGATGCCGAATCCCTTTGCAAACAGTAAGGGGTCGTGCATGGTAAGGAGTAACCGGTAGATGATGTAACAGTTGTGAACAGTAAACAAGAGATGATGGGACTACTGAGACCCTGAAACACTAGGTTATCTAAGAGGAGAACCAAGTCCTCTGGAACCTTTGTGTGTGGTCTGAAACACATTTCCACTTATTTCCACACATGATCTTGCATTTCATGTGGGTAATATTCCACGGCATATGTCAGATCTTTTGGTGAGCATCTCTTCTTTGAGAGGACATCACTTAGCATGTCCCACACTGTGCCTGGCACCCTTACCAGGAGGGACAAAGACACAGAAGGTAGTGCCATTACCTGCGACATACTTACACTCTGCGTTACAGCTTGAAATACATGTTCTATTCAAATCTGTGAGTCTCCCCAATCTGAATCTCCTGCAAGTGTGTATTAAAATGCACAGCGCCTCCCCAGCCTATTGAATCATCAAAAATCTCTGGAGGTGGAAAGGCTGGAGATTCAGAATCTACATTTTATTGGGGAACGTAAGTGATTCTTACACAACCAAAAAGTGGGAACTATTCTAAAGAGGGTGATTGGTTTGGTCCATGACTAGAGAAAGCACAAGATAGATTGAATGTGTTTCGTTTTATGAGATGGCTATTCAGGGGTGGCCACAAGAAGAGACAGAAAGAGAGGCTGAGAAAAACAAAGTTTATTAGATTCAAGGATCCTAGAGACAGGAGACACAGAATCCCACATGGGACCACCTGAGGAGGAGGCCAAGGTGATCAGGAAGACAAGAGCAAGGGGAAGATTTAGGCCAGAGCCTTTACTGGAGCTTCTAGAGAAAGGGGAAGCAGGGCAGGGAAAAAGTTTGGGATAGGCTAGTTTGAATACTTTGGGTGGCTTTAGGCCATAGGAATGGTCTCAAGCACCTGGTCCAGTATGATTTAAGGCAGAGGAGTGTTGCCTCCTTGGATTCCTGGTCAAAGTTATGGTTTTTCCAGTAGTCATGTACAGATGTGAGAGTTGAACGGTAAAAAGGCTGAGTGCCAAAGAATTGATACTTTCAAACTGTAGTGCTAGAGAAGACTCTTGAGTCCCTTGGCCTGCAAAGAGATCAAATCAGTCAATCCTAAAGGAAATCAACCCTGCATATTCATTGGAAGGACTGATAACTGACGCTGAAGCTCCAATACTTTGGCCACCTGATGTGAAGAACTGACTCATTGGAAAAGACCCTGATGCTGGGAAAGATTGAGGGCAGGGGGAGAAGGGAATGACAGAAGATGAGATGTTTGGATGGCATCACAAACTCAATGGCCATGAGTTTGAGCGAACTCCAGCAGATAGTGAAGGACAGGGAATAATGGCATGCTGCAGTTCACGGGGTTGCAGAGAGTCAGGACTTAGTGACTGAACAGACAATAAGCATTCCTGGGCCAGAAAGAAAAGGTGTGGCTCTGGATAGCATAGCTGCATATCAAAGGCTTGCTTCTAGAGAGATCTTTGGCTGTCTCTTCCTGGCTAGCTCAAACAGTAAACCATCTACGCACAGTGTGGGAGAACTGGGTTTGATCCCTGGGTCAGGAAGATCCCCTGGAGAAGGGCATGGCAACCCACTCCAGTATTCTTGCCTGGAGAATCCCTTGGACAGAGGAGCCTGGCAGGCTACAGTCTATGGGGTCGCAAAGAGTCAAACACAACTGAGTGACTAACACTTTCACTTTCACAAAAAATAACTAGCTCTGGGAGGAGCAGTCTCTCCCCAGCTAAAGCATTTTCTTTAAGATATCAAAATACCAAATATTAAATAAATACATGAAATATTTAAAACATATGTTGTAGGAAGGTGGACCCCTTCCAGGGCCCAAAACTGGGCTCTTGCATTTCCCTCTTCTAATCAATCATTCTCCCCTGTGCACCTCTCCCACATGCCTGATCATGGACCAGTCCCATACTTCCACACCTTAAGGTGTGTCAGTTTGTCTGTCCAGCATCATACCTTGAACCAGCCAGCCTTATGTGACTGGGGAGGTAGTTCAAATTGTCTTTTGGTTTTTTCTTATCCCCTTCTAATCATACAGTTCTGGATTCTCAAGCCCTGCATGCATGCATGCTGAGTCGCTTCAGTCGTGTCCAACTCTTTGCAACCCTATGGACCTTGGCCTGCCAGACTCCTCTGTCCATGGGACTCTCCAGGAAGAATACTGGAGTGGGTTGCCATGCCCTCCTCCAGGGGATCTTTCCAATTCAGGGATCAAACCCTCATCTCTTATGTCTCATGCATTGCCAGGCAGGTTTTTTACTGCTAGCACCACCTGGGAAACTCTTCTCAAGCCCTACTCATTCCTTTCTTCTATTTGAGAATTCTCTGTGTTGTCTTTCCTAAGTCATTTATGTCCAGCTTTCTGATCCCTTACAAATAAATTTTCTTTGGCATGTACAAAACACTCACACATAAGCTTGTGTAACATATTACATAGGGTGGTATCCTAGATTTAATCAGTGCTGAAGTCTGGAGGAAAATAAAATTAGAAAAAGTAAATGGATTCTTATATTGGTTGAATACCAGAAACTCAGAATAAATATCCCAAGTGGTCTCACTCTGCAGGTTATTGAAATCTAGAATTTTTCAGTGGAGCAATCTGCATGTTGTTAGAATTGTACAAGCCCTTTAAATTTGGCACTTTTAATTTTTTTTTTCTCTTTTTTGGGGGGTGGTTTTTCAGGATTTAATTTCATATAGGGAACTGTGGCTATGTCTGTGACTCTTCATCTCTTCAAGGTATTGACTAACTTGGACTTCCCTGGTAGCTCTGCCTGGTAAAGAATCTGCCTGCCAATTCAGAAGACCTGGGTTCCGTCCCTGGGTTGGGAAGATCCCCTGGAGGAGGGCATGGCAACCCACTCCAGTATTCTTGGCTGGGAAATCCCATTAACAGAGGAGCCTGGCGGGCTACAGTCCCTGGGGTCACAGAAGAGTCGGACATGACTTAGCGACTAAACAACAACAACAAATTGTCTAAGTACTCAGCGTGTCTGTTTCAGAGGATCACTCTCCATTTGTGTCTTAGCCTCTTTTTCACCCAGTCTGCTGAGCAGAGGCTCATCCTTCAGTTGGTTAGTAAGTTCTTGTCAAGATGGATGGACTTTTAGACTTATTCTGAAGTGCTGCCTCTCTCCATCTGCTTTGGAAACAGCTCACAAATTCTTCTTCTTGTTTCAGATGTGATCATCGATCTCCTGCCAGAGGAAATTAAGAACTGTTCTTTGTTTGTTGGGTAGAAGAGGTTCTGGAGTTCTGACCCCTAATTTGTTTCTCATTCTTTGTGCTTTGCCTGTAGCATCTGACTCAGTATTTGCAGTCTTCTTTCATTTCTTGAAACTCGTGGTCTTAAATTTGTTTGATCCCACGACCATTCCATTTGGGCAGATTTATCAACAAACAAACAAATACAACCACTCTGTAGCCTAGCTCTTGTCTGCCATCTTCCAAGCACTGTTATATCCCTGGAGGGTGTGTCTGACCTGCCACAGGTTGGATACTTGATGACGTGCCCAGGGGATGTGCCATGTCTCTTGGTGGAGGTGGTTGTAATTGACTGGCTCTCTTCCCACTTCCAGTGGTGGTGAATATGTTTCTAGAACATAGGCTATTGTTCCCTAGAATGAAGAGAAGTTACTAAATCTGTATCACAGCCAGTTTATGCAGTGAAACAACAAGGTTTCTTTCAGTACTTAAAAAAAAAGAAATCATTTAATGAGTAAAGCACCTGAACTTTGGTTCTCATTAGCATTGTTACTGATGGAGAAATAATACTGGCAAAGGAAGATTGTCTGATAAAAGAGGAAATTCATGTAATTTTCCATGCTGAACACCGTGACTGCACTGGAAGGTGGCAGAACCTGGATGTCTTTTCTGATTAGAGTCTTGACAGAGGATCCGCCAGCACCTTCCTCGCCTCCATCATCAGTGGCTCCATGGCCAGAAATGGTTATGATGTGGGTTTTATTTCGATGGCATATGGCATATTCTTGTCTCTACAAAGCAACCTGTCAGGCAAGACAAACTGAAACCCAGGGACGATGTGTTAGAGGCCAAGTTCAGCGTCATGATTCTCCTTATTTCATGTCTCTTTCCTCTTGTCTCTTTCCATCATAGCACAGTTTAGTTTTGTAGAGCTTGCAAGAGTATTGAGGCCAGCTCCTCTTTGGACAGGGTATAGATTCCTCAAGATTGCAGAGCTAGTTATTAGCAGATCCAGGGCCGGGATTCGGGCCTCCTTAGTTCCTATCCAAGCTATCTCACCACACTGCTATGCAAAGGAAGCCCTTAGGGAATGAGACAGAAGCACTAGGATGCTATTTATTAAGGAGTTAATAATGTAATCATCATTACCACTGACTGAGCACATTCTATGTGCCCAGCACTTTTCTAAAGCTTGCAAGTCATTTTAATTTCATCTTTACCAACAGACTCTTAAGTAGGTATCATTATTATCATCTTTTTTAAAAAAAGGAAATTGAGATACAGTAGTCTTGATAGCTGGATCAAACTCACATCGTAAGTCATGGATTACAGATTCAAATCTGTATCTGTGGATTCTACAATACATATTCTTTAGATTTTTTAAAGATATTTTGTGATGTGGACCTTTTTTTTAAAGTCTTTATTGAATTTGTTACGATATTGCTTCTGTTTTATGTTTTGTTTTTTTTGGCCATGAGTCATGTGGGATCTAAGCTCCCTGACCAGGGATCGAACCTGCACCCCCTGCATTGGAATGCAAAATCTTAACCACTGGACTGCCAGGGAAGTCCATACAGTACATATTCCTAACTCCTGTACTCTGCTGCCTGTAAACATCCTTGCATGTTATACATATTTGTGATCATTTGTTCATGCAGTTTTGTAGCCTGCTTTTTTCATGAGGCATTACTTATTATATAACAGCCATAAGCATCCTTGTTATTAAAAATTCTTCCTAATCACTGTATTAATAGCTTTAAATCTTGCATCTCTTCTCTTTCTTTATCTTGTCTGTTTTTTCTGTTTCCTTGATGTTCTCCTCCTGTTCTTTTTACTCCATGTATTGTGTTGTATTTCTGTGCTTTTCTGAAGCAATTTGCAGTTAGACCTCTTGATTCTATCATTACTGGTTGTTGCCTTAGTATTTTTCAAATGCCTCCTTAAACTTATATTTAACTAATTATTCATGGCAGTAATTGGACAATGTTCCAGCCCCACTTCCCCACTATGTAAGATGAACAGTTTGCTTCCTTATTTCTTTTTTTCATGCTCTTTCTTAGTCTCTGTGTATTTAACCTGAGATTCAAACAAGTTTTTTACAACTGTATCATTGCTATCACAAGATGTGATCTCTCTCTTTCTCTCTCCATCCGTGTATGTCTATAAGTGTGTGTGCATGCATGGATGTGTGTGTGTGTGTATGTGTTCTAAGAAATCTGTAAATGTGTTAAACTTGAATGACTATAGAGACCACATGGAACTATCCAACAGGTAGAGGAGGAAAAGGCTAGCAGCTCAGGAGTCACCAAGCTTATAGATATCCCTTTAATAACCACAAGCACACAACACACAGTGGAAGGCTACGGAGACTGCAGAGACCCCCAAGGTAGTATGTAAAAAGACAGTGAATGTAGAAAGATAGAAAAGGCTGAGTATGAGACTGTAATGAACACCAATATTTTAGAGGCCAGTGACAGAGAATAAGAAAAAGTGGTCAGAATGTTCGGAGAGAAATCGAGGGAAATCGAGGGAAAGGAGCCATGCAATTCAGTGGAGCCGAGAGTTTAAGGAAGATAGGAATGCTTTGGAGAACATACCTGGAAAGTGTCCCCTAGATTTGATGCTTTAAGCCAGGAGGCACTTGAGGAAGAGCAGTGCCATTGGGATAACTAACATACAGGATACAGGGTTGTGGCTGAGGACCAAATACAAGGTACAGAGGCAACCTGTTCCTTCTCTCTGTGACAGTCAGTAGGCTGAGCTTCTAGTACTAACTCCAGCGAGTTACCTTGGGCAATATGTCATTTTTCTGAGACTCAGTTTCTACTGAGGGAATAGATTACATAGCATCTAGAAATAATCCAATTCTAATGCTATGTGCTATGATATCTGATAGATAGATATCATATCTTAATATCTGGTAGATATTAAGTTTTCTCCAACTAGCCAAGACAAATACTTTAAGGGGAAACATTAAGCCTAAGGTGGTTCCCAATTGTGAGCAAACTAAGGCTTAAAGGATGTCAAATACCTGGATTCCTGAATATTGCTGTTGACAACCTGGTTGTTCTGATATCTTAATTTTAGTCATGAAAGGTTAGTAAATAGTATAGCCTTTTAATGGAGGCTTCCCAGGTGGTGCAGTGGTAAACAACCCACTGCCAATGGGGAGACCTGGGTATAATCCCTGTTGTTGGGAAGATCCCCTGGAGAAGGAAATGGCAACCAACTCCAATGTTCTTGCCTGGGAAATCCCATGAACAGAGGAGCCTGGCAGACTATAGTCGCAAAGAGTTGGGCACAACTGAGCATGCATACACACACATAGCTTTTTAATACCTCATCAGAAGTATTTCTTTCCATCTATTTATAGATACATTTAAGCAAGTCCCCAGGAGCAGGGGTTATTAGCACCTGTACCTTGGTATCCATGTTGATTATGTGCCAGCTGTGTATGATACTGGGCACATACCTTGCACTTTCTATTTTGGTTTCTTCATCCTTAAAATGAAAATTGTCAAATAAAAATGATTATAACAACTATCCAATTGGTACCACAAAGAGGGTTTTCTGAAACAGTTCAGCATCTTGACACCCAATCCTGTTTGATGGGCTACAACCCCCATCACTGTCCCCTATTCAGAAACACCCCTCTCCCCTGTATGAGAAACGGCAGTCCATACAGAGGATGAAACCTTGACTGAGCTCCACCCAATTCCAGTGAAAACTGGGAAAAATTCAAGTGCACTCCTGGTGAACCAAACAGACTGACTAGCCCCAGTACATTCTAAAGAAAGCCAACCAAGTGCAAACTAACTTTCTGCAGGTAGTACAATTTCCCGAAGAAGTAGCCAGGATCTTCTGATCCAATTGTCTCTCTCTTTGTTACTGAATGAGTGTTTATTTCTAAATTCTGAGAAGACTGCAAAGAAAAGGAAATGCCATAGAGCAAAAACTGCTTTGGGTTCTGCATCCATCTAGTTACCTGGGAAAGCCCACAACCTGGAAACATTTAAGAGGCGTTAAAGATAACAGCTTTTCCTTTCAATGTTTGAGAATAACCAACAATTCACAAGAAAATTGCCTTCACATTTTAAAAGTGTTATCCTATTATTAAACTTACAGATAAAATGTCAAAATTATACATGGCTCAGGTGCTCTTCTTTTTAATTAATTTTCAGTCAAAAGAATTTGATTTAATCCACATCATTGCTTACAATTTGTAAAATTTTGTTTATATAATCATCAGACTTAAACAGTCTTGAACCAGCTCCTCTGGGCACCTTCAGCACATTGCTGGTGCCAGTGGCCATTCTGATATATAAAATATTCCTCTGTACATTATAATCGTTTATGTATACTTCTCTGTGTTGCACTATTTGGGCAGCTCTTGAAGATAAGGAACTAAGTCTTATTTACTTACCTTTGTTTATCCTCTTAATATCTAGAATAGAACCTTGTATGTCAGAACCACTCAATAAATATTTGCTAGATTGCTAAACTCTAAGGAGGGGTTAGTATTAATAGGATAATTTAAATACTTGCTCATTTGGCCGTATGCCTAATCCTTTAGGCCTTTACTTTTCTGTTTAATAACATCCTATTCCTCCTACTTTCTGAGGTACTAGCTAGAATCTTTGCTGTGTAATGCTTGGTTCTTTAGAAATCAAAGTTCTTGGCTCAGCCTCTTGGGTTGTCCTGCCTTTTATAGGTGCTGTAAATTTGATCACCATCAAGAGCTGCTAAACAACATACAGTGATAAAAATAGTTCCCTTTGCTGACATTAGGTGTTTTCTAAAACAACTCGATAAATTCTGGGCAACAGAGACCCTGTGTGATTTCACAAGTCAGAAAGCGAGCTGTTGACACATATCTAGGTAGATAGAAAAAAAAAATCACTCTGTAGTTCTCAGAAAAGTATCTTAGCTGCTTTTTATTAAGACTAGTGGTTGACTTTGCCTTCACTCTCTGATATTATAATAGAACTTATGCAAGCTCAGGAGGTTACAAGAGGCTTTGTAGGAGGTGACTTGTTTGCAAGGTGAGGTATGCAGGAGGCGTAATGGGTAGGGTGGGTGGGAAAGGTAAGTCGGTGAGTTTTGCAAGGAAGAAATTTGATTTTAAATTTAGGAAGAAGTATCGTGATGTTGGTAACCACAAGGGAGCCCTGGCCTTAAAATAAGACCTGGAAGCAAGAACTACTGACAATTCCTCTCCTTCCTTTCACTTTCTACTCTAATTCTAATTGAATATAGTTGTAAACTCCATTTCCTGAAACTGCAGTTTTTTCATTGTTCTTCTCTTTGTTGCTTGTCATATTGAACCCAGTCCAACTCAAAGTGGAAAAACACACCAAACTGGAAGTGAAGAAGTCAGGCAACTAGTTTCCCTCTGTGTTTACCCAGGCTCATAAACTTGAAGGATTCACGCAACCATTCTGGG
Source organism: Bos taurus (assembly GCF_002263795.3). NCBI lineage: Eukaryota > Metazoa > Chordata > Mammalia > Artiodactyla > Bovidae > Bos > Bos taurus. Next base: position 55,268,776 of record NC_037338.1, on the reverse strand, counting down.
GCCCTTGTCTCTCCTTGAAAAAACAAGAGTATTTCACATGACCTTTTTTTTTTTTTATAATAGAATTTTTTTTTCTAATTTGATTTAATTAAAGTATGGTTGATTTACAGTGTTGTACTAATTTCTGCTGTACAGCAAAGTTGCTCAGTTATACACATTTATACATTCCTTTTAAATGTTCTTTTACATCATGGTTTACCCCAGGATACTGAATATAGTTCCTTGTACTATACAAGTAGGAACCTTGTTGTTTATCTGTTCTAAGAGTAATAGTTTGCATTTACTAACTCAAAACTCCCAGTCCCCCTTGGCAACCACAAGTCTGTTCTCTATGTCTGTGAGTCAACAGATGAATGGATAAAGATGTGGCATGTGTGTATATATATATAATGAAATACTACTTAGCCATAAAAAAGCATGAAAGAATACCATTTGCAGCAACATGGATGCAGTTAGAGATTGTTATACCTAGTGAAGTAAGAAAGACACCATATGAAATCACTTATATATGAAATCTAAAATATGGCGTAAATGAGCCTACTTACAAAACAGAAACAGGTGCACATGACTTTTAAGATAACTCTGTCTCTAAATCTAACAGACACCTTGATTAGCGTTTGAGGTGCTGCTATTCCTGCTATTCCTCTTGACTTCCCAGATTTTCTAGCCTTGTTTCATATTAGTACAGATCATTTTGCATGCACATGATATTTCTTGAATTATCTTTGGAATCCTTTTAGTAGAGTTTGGGCTCTGTACTTTGATCTCGCTCATCTTTCATGTTCCTGATTTTCCTTACCTTCTAAGTCCATGTACAAGATTGAGTCTGCGTGTTCATCTACCCACTGTTCTTTTGCGCTTACTCAGTTATAATATATATCTCCTTCCCCATGTCTCAACCTTCCCCATCCTCTCTCCTCAGCCTCTTTCCTTTGCAACCTTCCTCAAATAGTATCTCTTATTTCAAGATTTGCTTCAGTGACATCTCTTTCAGAACCTAATTTGAGTCATCCATTGTGAAAGCATCATTGTAAATAGCTTATTCAGTAAGGACTTCACTGATAGTCAAGATTCTGGCCCCAGCTCTGCTTTAACAACAAGGTTATTAGCATCACAGGGTCTTGTTTCCCTACTTTTGTGTAGTGCTTGTTGATAGGTTGGGGATGAGGCACACTGGAGAATGTACTCTCAGACATCTTTGTGAGCAAGTAAAGAATTTAACAGTGAACAGGCCTGGGGTAAGAGCATAGAGGGGGTTGAAGACTGAGGTTAATTGGAGAGGTTTCCTTTATATTTCTTTTTAAAAGTAATTTGCATGCAGAACCAAACATTCTTGCCAGTTGAATTCAAACACTAGGCCACTGGTATGCAGGCTCTGAATTAGGTGGCCTCTATGGTGGCTAAGTCGTGTCCAACTCTTGTGACCTCATGGACTATAGCCCACTAGCTTCCTCTGTCCATAGGATTTCCCAGGCAAGCATACCAGAGTGGCTTTCCATTCCCTTCTCTAGGGGGTCTTCCCAACCCAGGGATCGAAGCCAGCTCTCCTGCCTTACAGATTCTTTACTGGCTGAGTCACCAAGGAAAGTGACCTCTATGGTGTCTTTCAATTCTATTCAGTCCTTCAGTATCTGTTTTTCTCTGACTGTGTCTCTGCTAAATGTATTCTAGTAAGTGTGAAAGAAAGTGAAAGTGAAGTCGCTCGGTCATGTCCACCTCTTTGCGATCCCATGGACTGTAGCCCACGAGGCTCCTCCATCCATGGGATTTTCCCAGCAAGAGTACTAGAGTGGGTTGCCATTTCCTTCTCCAGAGGATCTTCCCCACTCAGGGATCAAACCTGGGTCTTCTGCATCGCAAGCAGATACTTTTACCATCTGAGCCACGAGAGAAGCTGTTTGTAAGATTTTTCTTAAACCACTTCATCTGTCTTGACTCTTGACTCATATATTATTGGCATGCATTATTCATTTTATAAGCCCTGATAACACCTACCACATGCTTCTGCCTACATTGATTCTCAGTACAAAGACTGCTGAAATTTGCATTGAAGATGGCTAGAAGTTAAGAGTTGAGAAGACTTAGAAAAATAAGAAGGAAAGAATGGAGCAAAAGTTTTTAACACAAAGAAGGCACTGTAATAGAGAGGCCAATGCAGTAGCTGGTACCTGGTAACTATACTGAATCTATTCTATGACTTCACAGTGGAACAGTTTTCCGGAGCTGAGCTAGTGATAGCTTGGCCCAGTGTTTCCCAAAATGGGGAGCCGAGGTGGTAGACAGCATCCTTTTACTATAAATAGCCAAGTGTTTCATCATGTGTTGAAACTATTTCTTTGTATTTTAACATGTGATTTCCCATTTATAGAAGTAATAGAGTTTTCTTACTAAATTTAGAAAAATATTCATTAAATTATAGGGTGGGTAATCTATGGATTTAACACAAATCATGAAGATACTATTTAAACTACTAGGTTTTAAGAAATCCCTTAGTTTTTCAAAGGAAGAGACTGACTTGGCAGAGATCACACCATGAGCAACTGGCAGAAATGGGCTAAATCCCAGATGCACTACAGAGGGTCTGAGGACCGGGTGCTATACCCTGTCTGTGACTCGGGCCAATTTTATATTCCTCTTCTTATTCTGCTATGCATGTGAAAGCTGGACGTGTGCCCAAAATCCCAGGACTGTCCTGAATATGGCCGGGGATGTGAAATGGCCCTGACACAGCGTGGGCATTCCATAAATGCATGACTCCCTTCCCCACACGGCAGCCTTCCTTAGTCACAGATCAGTTTTCTTTCCAGTCTTCTGAGCACACCCGTTTCTCAGTTCTTTCATGATTTACAGACTATTCAGATACATCTTACATTTGTGTTGCCCTTTCAAAATAATTTCACCCACAGCATCAGTTTGAATCCTCCCCTGATGAGTAACAGAAAGCATTATTACCACCATTCTCTTTTTACAAGAAGTAAGCCCAAGCCCTGTGGTCACTCAGAGATTCAATAAGGATAGGGGCTCCTCACTCACAGCTGACTGCTGTTCCTTCTCTATTCCTCTCTCAGAAAGGAAAATACAGACTGATCTACATGAAGCTTAATTTCTGGCTTTGAGTCCTATATTTCATAACACTGAACTCTTTCAAAGTGATTTTCTTGTTTGTAGTGAGTTGTCCTGGGAGGCAAATGACTAACTTGTTTCAAAGAGAAAATTTGCCCACCAGACTCTTGTGCCATTTTTTGAGATTCAATACTTCTCCTGTCACCTCCCCTCCACTCGCCTCACATTTTGTCATGTCTGAATAAAATGACTCACATTCCCTGAGAGAAAGATGATGCTTTTAAAAGAATGCTACACTGGCAACCTAAGAGGCTCACGACTCTTCTAGGAAAGCACAGATTTATTTAGCTAAAGTGTATATGTGTATGTGTGTATACTATAATATAGTATGTGGTGTATTTACTTTGTATATAGATAGCATGTGTATATATATGTATATATGTATGCATGTATACTGTAAGCAGTATTTTACATTTATGATGCTCACTGGTGTTAGCTGAAATGGCATACCTCTGCCATTGTCTTTAGTGTCCAGGAGAATGCCAGAACTGGGTTTCGCTCATGAAATACAAGTCCTTTGAAGACTGCACCTTTCTGCCACCCTTTCCCCTAGCAGGTGGAATGTTCCTGAGAGCTTTAGACTCTGCTTGTGCCCACTTTTTAATACATTTGTGTCAGCAGTACTACCGCTTTATTAAATGAAGCTGTTTCACTGTGGCTGGGAATGCATTAAGTGCAGCAAGCTTTCTAATCACAGCAAGCTGGCAGCGGCCGTGCTATCTGTGGCTGGTTACCCGCCACCCTCGTTTTATTAACGGGCTTCCTTTGCAAGGGATGAGCTGCAGTGTTTTCAGAAATCCATTAAATGGCACGGCCCTCAGCCATACAGTGTGAATACAATTTTCATCCACTGTGTCGGGGGACGTTCTCCCCAAGACTATATGCACAGGCTCTATCTATCCAGCCCCGTTCTCTCACATACTCTGCGTTTTCAGTCTTGCACCCAAGTCTATTTGCTCATGGATGTTTTAGTGGCTCCTCTAAGCTGGTTTCATCTCCCTAGAAGCTGAGTCACTTGTGACACATCAAAATACAGAGGCATTAGAAGCTAAGAGAATGTGACCAAAAAATGGCCTTTCTTTCCCAGAAAGCATTCAAGTTTCTTTGGGAAACTCCTTGGGACTTTGCTCATATTACATCTGTTACCCCATTTACAAGAAACCCTCCTTTCTGGTTAGAAGCTGGATGCCTATTCAAGTTATCCAGTAAACTTCCACGTAGGGGAGTGACTCACTCTGGCCATCCCTTGAAAGTGCTCGATCAGCCTCTTACTTGAACAGCTTTACTAAAGCAGGATCATCCAGGTGTGGAGGAAGGCCAAGTCCATCACTGGAAGCTTAGAACTGTATCAGCACACTTCTTTATTAAGCATAAACTTAAAAAAAAAAACAGAAACTTCAGAATTTTGCTGAAGTCAGACACAGGGCAGATTCTTGCACAGTTGTGGTTAGTCTGTTGATACAAGTTGAACAACAGTAACTGCAGGAAGCTGACCTCTGAATTAATAACACCATTTGTTGTTCCTCCTGGGCTCAGAGTAGAAAATGTCCATCTGTCTCCAATGTCTAGTTTGCTCAAGAAGGGTCCTTTCAACAAACGTTTTATTGAGCTTTTTTGCCAAGCATGACCTCACTCAAATTGAAACTATACTATGACCCGGGAGTTCCTTTTTTGTTAATATGGACATATCATGTTGAAAGACAGATCATTTATATACTCTGGAAAGTTCTGAGGTTTCAGATATACCAGTATGAGTCCATTTTACTCCTCATTGCAGCCTTCTCTTAGTTCTATGCTTCTGTTTCCTTCTTATCCATATTTTATACCTCTTAATTCTGAGATAGGTGGTTATATTTCAAAAAGCATGTAAAATATATGTGTATGTATGAATACATAAATGCAAATATATATACAAATATATGATAATTTGGAGTCAGAACCTTAATCGTTAGACATAAAACTATCTTGTATTGGTTATGTTATTGCCAGAAAGTCATTTAATTCATCTTTAAAGTGAGAATAATAATGAGACCTACCTCAGAGCATCACCACAGGGAAGAAATTCTGAGATGATACACATGATGAAAGAACTTTTTAATATATGAAGAATCTTGTGAATGTTAATGGCTGTCTTTTTGCTATAGGAGAGGGCAGATAGAAAAGAGGGCAGTTCATCACATGCAGTGATAAAGAACCTGCCTGCCAACACAGGAGACGCAGGAGACACAGATTTGATAGCTGGATAAGGAAGATGCCCTGGAGGAAGAAATGGAACCCACTCCAGTATTCTTGCCTGGAAAATCCCTTGGACAGAGTGGCCAGGTGGGCTACAGTCCATGGGGTCACATGAATACACATCACATTTCGTGCCTGGGTGTGTCTACCTGGTGTGCAGGGCAGGGAGAGGCCAAAAGCAAGTCTTCAAGGAGGAATTTCAATGAATATGTGATGCATCAATCTGAATGTCAGCAGATGTTCCCAGATACGGATGTATGAGAGGATTCAGTGTGAAACCCATGCTTACTCTAACCCAGCCAGCCAGTTTCCGGACAGTGAGTTACTGTGTACGACGCAACTCAGTCCTCAATGAATCCTATGCATCTATCTTCTCTAGCATTCACTCTTGGGTGTGTTATGGCTCTGCCTTTGGCATTCTGTCAGGAATAAGCAATAAGTGAACAAGGAGACCAGAGGTTAGTGTCCGTGAGTATAGACATGCTCATGGTGAAATTTGCATTCTAAATTTTATTTGCATCCAGGAAGTGAGTCCAGAGTCCCACGAGACAGTAATCCTTTCTGGCATAAAATTAAGCATTATCACATACAGTTGTATAGGTTGTACACTGCACAAGGTTAGGGTATATCGGGCATACAATAGATATCATGGATTTAACAATTTTTAAGACAATTTTCCTAAAGGGTCTTTTCCTAGGAATCCAACCTTTTATAACATGTTTCTAATAGATGGAAGTAAAGTAAGGTACTCTATGGGCCAACTAAAAGAGTAAATTTTTCTTGCTTTAAAGAGTTGTATTCATCTTGATTTGAGCTCTGTATGTGAACTCTTATTGGGCAGAGTAGTAGTCCATTCTTCTTCAACTACAGTGAGCAAAACTTTCTTGCAAAAATCTTTCAAGGTAAATCTTCAGATTATTTTACACATGGGGAACTTGCAGCTATCCCTAAATAAAAGTAAATTCAGCATCTGAAGAGTCAGCTTAATGTGTTCAACCTGTGTTCATAGAGCCTGTTCTAAAGGAAGTAAACAGGGTCCCCAGACATACAGTAATGCCAAAGCAGAATGCAGTTCAGGGATTTGTTGAGTGTCTGAGACTGAGTGCCATGGCAGAACTTATTACCAAAAGCAAATTTGTGTGCCTGATGCCCACTGAGGCCAAACAATACCAAAATGTCGGAGTCTGGAGCAGAGAGAGGGTGATTGCAGGGCCATGCAAGAATAAGGGGTGGCTCCTGGCCCCAAACTCCAAACTCTCCAAAGCGTCTCAGGAAAGCATTTTAAAAAGCAAGCTAAGGGAGAGGGTAGTTGGTTGTTGCAAACTTCCTGTTGGAACCCTTTGTTATTGAAGCTGTCTGTATAGGTCAGGTCACAATGTTCCTGTAACCTTCAGCAAAACAAATGTTATTCTCTGTTCTGCAACTTTTTATCTCTATATGAATGGAAAGGAGTTGTAACCTTAAAGGTCAGACTGTAGGAAACATTCTTGATTCTAAGTAAAAACAATAGAATGCAAAGGTAAAATACAAAAAAAAAAGAGAGAGAGAGAGAGAGAGAAAACCAACAACAAAACAAAACTAAAGGTAAAAGAAACAGATCTAATATGGAGTCAGATTTGTTCTTCCCTATTCCGTTCAGTGAGTCGGACACGATTGAGCGACTGATCTGATCTGATCTGATCTGATTCCGTCCAGTTCAGTTTACTCGCTCAGTCGTGTCCTACTCTTTGCAACCCCATAGACTGAAGCACGCCAGGGTTCCCTGTCCATCACCAACTCCCAGAGTTTACTCAAACTCATGTCCACTGAGTCAGTGATGCCATCCAACCATCTTATACTCTCTCATCCTCTTCTCCTCCTGCCTTCAGTCTTTCCCAGCATCAGGGTCTTTTCAAATAAGTCAGTTCTTCACATCAGGTGGCCAAAGTATTGGAGTTTCAGCTTTAGCTTCAGTCCTTCCAATGAACACCCAGGACTGATCTCCTTTAGGATGGACTGGTTAGATTTCCTTGCAGTCCAAGGGACTCTCAAGAGTCTTTTCCAACACCACAGTTCAAAAGCATCAATTCTAAAGAGATCATTTTTCTTTATGGTCCAACTCTCACATCCCTACATGACTACTGGAAAAACCATAGCCTTGACTAGACAGACTTTTGTTGGCAAAGTAATGTCTCTGCTTTTCAATATACTGTCTGTGTTGGTCATAGCTTTTCTTCCAAGGAGTAAGCGTCTTCTAATTTCATGGCTGCAATCACCATCTGCAGTAATTTTGGAGTCCAGAAAAATAAAGTCTGTCATTGTTTCTACTATTTTCCCATCTATTTGTCATGACATGATGGGACCGGATGCCATAATCTTAGTTATCTGAATGTTGAGCTTTAAGCCAACTTTTTCACTCTCCTCTTTTACTTTCATCAAGAGGTTCTTTAGTTCTTCTTCACTTTCTGCCATAAGGGTGGTGTCATCTGCATATCTGAGGTTATTGATGTTTCTCCCAGCAATCTTGATTCCAGCTTCTGTTTCATCCAGCCTAGAATTTCTCATGATGTACTCTGTGTATAAGTTAAATAAGCAGAGTGACAATATACAGCCTTGACGTACTCCTTTTCCTATTTGGAGCCAGTCTGTTGCTCCATGTCCAGTTCTAACTGTTGCTTCCTGACCTGCATACAGGTTTCTCAAGAGGCAGGTCAGGTGGTCTGGTATTCTTATCTCTTTCAGAATTTTCCACAGTTTATTGTGATCCACACAGTCAAAGCTTTGGCATAGCCAATAAAGCAGAAATAGATGTTTTTCTGGAACTCTCTTGCTTTTTATATGATCCAGCAGATGTTGGCAATTGATCTCTGGTTCCTCTGCCTTTTCTAAAACCAGCTTGAACATCTGGAAGTTCAAGTTCACATATTGCTAAAGCCTGGCTTGGAGAATTTTGAGCATTACTTTGTGAGCGTGTGAGATGAGTACAATTGTGCAGTAGTTTGAACATTCTTTGGCACTGCCTTTCTTTGGGATTGGAATGAAAACTGACCTTTTCCAGTCCTGTGGCCACTGCTGAGTTTTCCAAATTTGTTGGCATATTGAGTGCAGCTCTTTCACAGCATCATCTTTTAGAATTTGAAGTATCTCGACTGGAATTCCATCACCTCCACTAGCTTTTGGAGAAAGCAATGGCACCCCACACCAGTATTCTTGCCTGGAAAATCCCATGGACGGAGAAGCCTGGTAGGCTGTAGTCCATGGGGTCGCTAAGAGTCGGACACAACTGAGTGACTTCCCTTTCACTTTTCACTTTCATGCGTTGGAGAAGGAAATGGCAACCCACTCCAGTGTTCTTGCCTGGAGAATCCCAGGGATGGGGGAGCCTGGTGGGCTTCCATCTATGGGGTCGCACAGAGTCAGATACGACTGAAGCTACTTAGCAGCAGCAGCAGCCACCACTAGCTTTGTTCATAGTGATGCTTCTTAAGACCCACTTGACTTCACAATCCAGGATGTCTGGCTCACAAATGGGAGGAAGGTGGTGGTGCTTGAACTAGAGGAGCTTAGGCAGGCTTGATCAGGGAGGGGGACGTCTCACAGAATCATCTGTGATAAATAGACCATCCCTCACTTTCCAGACCTCATCTGCTCTCAGGAGGGGTCCTGAAACTCTTTCTCATGCAATTTTACATTGGAGGACTGATTCCACTGAAGCATCTTTAGGGCACATTTTCACAGGCATCACAGCCACAACCTGGAGGGAAGGAAGAGGGACCCCCCCTCCCACCCCCACACCATGCTGGCCTCAGCTGTGAATAATGAGGTGGTTAGTTACTAATAGAGCCTGTATTCCTCTACCAGGCAAGAAGGCACATGTTAAGTTAAGCAGGGCTAGCAGAGCCTTCGGAGAAGGCAATGGCACTCCACTCCAGTACTCTTGCCTGGAAAATCCCATGGACGGAGGAGCCTGGTAGGCTGCAGTCCATGGGGTCGCTAAGAGTCGGACACGACTGAGCGACTTCACTTTCATTTTTTACTTTCACGCATTGGAGAAGGAAATGGCAACCCACTCCAGTGTTCTTGCCTGGAGAATCCCAGGGATGGGGGAGCCTGGTGGGCTGCTGTCTCTGGGGTCGCACAGGATCAGACACGACTGAAGCGACTTAGCAGCAGCAGCAGCAGAGCCTTTGTGGAAAGCACTCTGCTGTAACTTCCTTTGCATGCATGTGTGCTAAGTCACTTCAGTCATATCAGATTCTGTGCCACCCTATGGACTGCAGCCAGCCAGGCTCCTCTGTCATGGGATTCTGCAGGCAAGAATACTGGAATGGGTTGTTGTGCCCTCCTCCAGGGGATCTTCCCAACCCAGGGATCAAACCTGTGTCTCTTAGGTCTACCTGTATTGGCAGATGGGTTCTTTACCACTAGTGCCACCTGGGTAAACTCCTTTCAGTTCAGTTCAGTCGCTCAGTCATGTCCAACTCTTTGTGACCCCATGAATCGCAGCACGCCAGGCCTCCCTGTCCATCACCAACTCCCGGAGTTCACTCAGACTCACATCCATCAAGTCAGTGATGCCATCCAGCCGTCTCATCCTCTGTCGTCCCCTTCTCCTCCTGCCCCCAATCCCTCCCACCTAGAGGCAATTAGTGGTCATTGTGAATGTTGTTGGCATCATAATTAAGGCTACAGAGCAGGAGACCCCTGATGAAGGAGGAGAAATACCTGACTAATGTCTAGTTAGCAGCACTATGAGTGTCAGTACCAGAACTGGATGGGATTCAGGTTCTAAAACCCCATCACTGCCTTTATGTTGCCCTGGGATAGTCTGTAGAAGCTCCAGGTGTGCCTGGCTCATGGCCAAATTGGACCTTCTCAGTTCAGGCAAGAACCCTGACTACTGATTTTTGTGCCTGGCAGTGTCTAGACACCGGATAGCATTATACAGATTGGACTGGCCCATTTTGGGATGTTTTCCAACTCAGACATCATCCCTAACATTGACCCCACTTATTCCACTTCTCTCTGAATGTCAGGATTTTGAGAAGATGCAAGCACAGCACCCAAGAGAGAGAGAGAATTTCACTGAATGACTGTGGGCTTGGGACATCTGCAAAACCAAACTTTCTGCAGTAATTTGATCTTTCCTAGATCTTGCCTCTGAGAAGGCAATGGCACCCCACTCCAGTACTCTTGCCTGGAAAATCCCATGGATAGGGGAGCCTGGTGGACTGCCATTTATGGGGTCGCACAGAGTCGGACACGACTGATCGACTTCACTTTCACTTTTCACTTTCATGCATTGGAGAAGGAAATGGCAACCCACTCCAGTGTTCTTGCCTGGAGAATCCCGGGGACGGGGGAGCCTGGTGGGCTGCTGTCTATGGGTTTGCAAAGAGTCAGACACAACTGAAGTGACTTAGCAGCAGCAGCAGCAGATCTTGCCCAGCCTCTGATATATACTGAAAGAGGTCACAGGGGCACCTGAGCTACCCTGTACACTCCTATTCACAGTGGCCCTCCATCCTCTCCCATGAGCTCCTGCTCAAAGAAGGGGCTGCGGTGTTGTCCTAAGTGCCCCATTCTGCCCCTCTACCTAAGGGTCAATCCACTCATCAGATTCCCTGTGGGTCCCAAGGATGCACTTGAGACATACTGAAACCTGGGAATCTCCTTCACTACAATTTTGTCTCAAACAAGATGTGTAATAGACTTCCTAAACTTCTTTTCAGCACCTTGTGACAAAAAGGATTAAGCTATGATGTAGAATATGCAGGTTTCAGGCTTCATTCCTCAGCTAAGTTATTATGTAACAATGCACAGAGGAATTGATTCTTTCTCTTTACTAAAATTTCTCCTAGATAAATGAGAGAGCTGATAGCATTAAATGAGATGATGGCTGTGCTGCTGGCTTGAGAATTAAAAGGCATGTTTCATAACCTTTGCAGGAGGAAATGGCAACCCACTCCAATATTCTTGCCTGGGAAATTCCATGGACAGAAGAGCCCAGTGGGCCATAGTCCATGGGGTCGCAGAGAATCAAACACAACTTGATGACTAAACAACACAACTTTATAAATCTTAGACTACAATATCTATATGTGACCAATAATAATGGCGGCCTTACCATTTTAAAACCTTACAGTACAGTCTTTGAAAAGTACAGTAGTACAGTACAACAGCTGGCATACAGGGGGTGGCATTGGGTGAACAGACAAGAAGAGTTACTGACTGGAGGAGGGAGAGGAGGTGGGAAGTGGCAAAGCTGAAGGATCATCAGCAATAGGAGATGGAGGGCAAGCCACAATTTCATTCATTCCTAACGTTGATGGCACAGGTTCTGGTTCCTTGCTGGAGACACTTCTATTTACCCTCTTGAAAAAACAATCCAGTGATGTCTGGGTAGTAACTCTTATTTTCTCATCATAGATGACATGGTAGCACTAGATTGCATTCTGAATGGCTGCTGCAACCTTCATGTATGTTCTACGTTTGAGTCTTGTGCCTCAAAAACTGAGTCTCCTCAAATAAAGAGAATCCCCTTGCAGTTCCTTGTGTTGTGAATCGCTTTGCTTCTCCAGTTACTTCTTCCTCTTGTCCATCTTAATTCTTTCTTAGGATCTCCAGTTCCATCAGGTCGTCATTAGTAAACTCTGTGTGCTGCATAGCAGCAGTATTGTACAGTAAAGTACACAAAAGCACAACCATTTCTAGAGAATCCACACACAGGATAGTGTACACCAGACACATGAACTAACTTACATGATGGGGCAGGCAAATAAATGCATGTTCACATCTTGCAAAGTTCACAACTTGCCAGTTCATATATAGGGGACTTACTGTAATTAATAATGACAATCATGATAAAAATAGCAAAAATAATAATGACTACCTGAAAGATTAATGTTCTGTTAATCTGATAATGAGGGGATATGATGGAAGGTCAGCTGTCAGTGTACATTTTGTAGAAATGGTTTCTGGAGCCATAGCACTGTTTCTCAAGGACTTTAATATCTGAAGAGATCTCATTTACTGGTGTCTAGAGCTCCGACTTAGCCTGGAGGTTCTAGGCTGACATAGTTAGGTCTTTTCTAGTCCTATAATTACAGGTAGTGTTTTCAGAAAACAGAGGCTACATCTGTTTGTTTCCATTAATTGAAGAAACTTCACTTTTTTGTTTGGTTTTCTGGTTTGCTTCTATTTCAGAATGGACTTTTAAAGTAACAGGCATGGCCTCACTAAGGTAAACCAATGGAATAAGTCAAAGAAACCAAGACTCAGGGATAGGTCAGAGGTTGGGAAATTGGTATCAGGTTCTCAGAGCAGGAAAGATAAGTCAGGTATGCAAGACAGCAAAGAGTAGAGCCCACCTACATCACAGAGTTAGCAGAAAATTTAGATGTCCATTTGCTAATTTTATGTGATAAGCTCCATTTGGTCTATTTCGTGGAATCCCAAAGGGTGGGGAAAGTTAATTGATAGGTGAGGGACAGGGAGGCCTGGCATGCTGCAATTCATGGGGTCGCAAAGAGTCGGACACGACTGAGCGACTGATCTGATCTGATCTGATCTGATTTGCGTTATAGATTAAAGACATATACCTCACTTTTGGGCTTGCACCTTTCCTGATATCTACCTGGGCATTTCTTCCAAAATAATTAGTGCCATTTAAAAAAACAAAAACAATTGGGGGAGGAGGAGTTGCTCTAGGTCTTCACTGCTGTACTCAGGTTTTCTCTAATTGCATGAGGAGGAGATGTTCTCCCTTGTGGTGCATGGGCTTCTCACTGAGGTGGCTTCTCTGGAGCACAGGCTTTAGGCACCCAGGCTTCAGAAGTTGTGGCACACAGGCTCTGTAGTTGTGGCCCGTGGGCTCTAGAGTGCAGACATTAGTTGTGGTGCACAGGCTTAGTTGCTCCATGGTATGTGGAATCTTCCTGGAGCAGGGATCAAGCCCATGCCCCATGCATTGGCAGGCAGATTCTTATTCACTGTACCACCAGGGAAGTTTTTTAAATGACATTTGTTTCCAGCCAGACCCAGTGCAGGTCCTGAGGACCAACTGTTGAAGGATGGACTCAGTCTCTGTTGTCATGGTTCTGACAGTCTAATGACTCAGCCAAGTACCTGGTGGCACCATAGCTGCACCATTCTAAACATTGGCAATGTTTGCTTTCCAAGCCTTACTTGGATTGCTTGGCGATATGTTAATTGTTCAGAGCAGGAAGCAATATTTTCTTCTTAGTTCACATATAAATATGGCTCTCCACAGATGACACAAGCATGTATAGAATTAGCAGAAAATTTAGATGTCCATTTGCTAACTTTATTTTTGTGTATGTGCTGTAAGTGTCAGCTCACCATTTTGCTAGTCAAACACATCTTGTAATGGGCTTTGGTAATTTAGCTCCTAGGAATGGCTTGGTTACAGAACCCCATAAAAGTTTATTGACTTCTGCTTGCTGGCTTAGGTTGTAGGTTAGAATGTACCTCAGAAATTAGCTTCACTAAGTTTAATGACTTCATTACTGAGTGGTTTGCGTGCTCTGAAGCACTTCCTAATATATTTTTAACACCAGTTTGTAGCTGTCATGAGCTATTTCTATGAAGTTGGAGAGGCAGGTTGGCTCCTTTAAATGGCCAAGACTTTTTAAAAAGTGTTCCTGAAATGGGTTTCTCCTATAGTATCCAGGTGGTTGGGGACCTTTGCTAGTAATGTAGTTAGTGGTAACAATTTAAGTATTCTAGCCAACTTCAGTGCTATAAAAAGATCACTGTGTTAGTCATTGCTTCTTCTAAGGGCAAATAAGTAGTGATTGCTCATAGCCATCTGAAAATTATATTTATGGTTTACATAAAACCAAAGGCAATAGATGTTGATGAATATTTATAGCCATTTATTAGTATGTATCTATCATCAAATGAACTCAATTTTCTCCCTGTTCTTAAATGGGGTGTTTTAGAAGGACTGTTAACCCTTTTGTGGTTCCCTAAGACTTGTTATCACACCTAATTAACAGACTGTATGTAATCTGGTGGCATCTGCTAAGCTAACTACTTGCTCTTCTGTTAGTGCATTGGAACCTTCAACTTCCGAAAAGGTGATTTTTAAAATAAAAGTAATAATTTTTATTTTAATTATGAATATAGTATAATTTTGAAAAATATGTATTACATATGAATAAGTATCAAATATCAATAGTAGTTCCCTCTAGGTGGTAGGAACATTAATGAATTTTTAATATGTTTTTTAGTTTTAGAATATGTATAATATATACTATACATATATATATATATATATATAAACCATATGCTGTGTGTGTGTATATACACACACACATATACAGGGGCTTCCCAGGTGGCCTGATAAAGTGATAAAGAATCCACCTGCCTGCCAGTGCAGGAGATGAGAGTTCAATCCCTGGGTCTGGAAGATCCCCTGGAGAAGGAAATAGCAACCCACTCCAGTATTCCCGCCTGAGAAATCCCATGGACAAAGAAGCCTGATGGGCTATAGCCCATGGGGTAGCAAAAGAGTTGGACATGACTTAGCAACTGAACAACAAAAACAACTATATGTGTGTGTGTATGTATATATATACAGAGAGAGAGAGAGAGAGAAACTATATATAAAGAGTAGTCACATTCTTCAATACATGTTTTCATTTATTTTACACTAATTATATATTTAGAAATATTTCCAATTTTGTATTCTTTCTGAGTACAACTTTAATTGGCTGCAGTGTTCTGTTCTATAGATTAACTACTAACCACTTCCTTGTTCTTAGGCATTTGGATATGTGTGTGTGTTAGTTTCTCAGTTGTGTCCAACACTTTGCAACCCCATGGACTGTAGCCCACCAAGTTCCTATGTCCATGCAAGAATAGTGGAGTGGGTTGCCATTTCCTCCTCCAGGGAATCTTCATTTACCCCTATTCATCTCATGCTCCATTGCCTTGGGATTGCTTTATTATTTGTGAGAAAGGCCTCTGGAGGGTTTGACTGGGTAAAAGTTTTTTGTTATTGTTCAGTCACTCAGTCATGTCCGACTCTTTGCAACCCCATGGACTGCAGCACACCAGGCCTCCCTGTCCATCACCATCTCCTGGAGTTTGCTCAAACTCATGTCCATTGAGTGGGTGATGCATTCAACCATCTCATCCTCTGTCATCCCCTTCTCCTCCTGCCTTCAGTCATCCCAGCATCAGGGTCTTTTCCAACAGCTGTGTCTTAACCAACCAGAAGAAAATATCAGTGCCATTCCCACTATCTTGTTGGCTGCACGCATGTGTGCTAAGTTTCTTCAGTCATATCCAACTCTTTGCAACCCTATGGACTGTAGCCTGTCAGGCTTCTCAGTCCATGGGATTTCTCAGACAAGAATACTGGAGTTGGGTTGCCATTTCCTTCTCCAGGGGACCTTCCCAACCCAGGGATTGAGCCCACATCTTATGTCTCCTGCATTAGCAGGCAGGTTCTTTACCACTAGCACCACCTGGGAAGCCCATCTTGTTGGCTAGTTTCTATATACTTCCCACTAATCATCAACACAACCTTAACTCAAGCCTCTGAAAGATTCTTCAGAACTAAAAATTACGATACTCTGCAGAATTTTTAAATCCTCACAAAAAGACTGCCCAGTCTGTCTGCAATAACGGCAATGACCAAGATTTAAAATAACATAGCAGCTAACAAAAAATTTCAACGTGCCAGGCTTGCATTATCTAACCTGACTGTTTCCTTCGACTCTAATTTCAGAATTCTCTTTTGACTGGGGATGGGAGGGTGTGTGCATAATTGCTCAATTGGTTTCTTGGTCCCTGTAGAATCTTATTGATTTTCATTTGTTTCTGTTTCACCTGATGGAGTCGGGGTGGTGGCAGAGAGATTTTAAAATCTGTCTAAGCTAACCACAGAAGGTTAGCTGTTATCTTGTTAAAACTGTTTTGTGCATGGAAAAAAAAAAAAAAAGAAAATTGGAAAGGTTAGGAGAGTTGTGTATGGCAAATTTCATTTTATGGATTGAGCCTAAAAATTTTTCAGTGTGCTATCCACTCGTCACAGTAGGGACTTCTCTGGTGGCTCAGATGGTAAAGAATCCGCCTGCAATGCAGGAGACCTGGGTCCATTTCCTGGGTTGGGAAGATCCCTGGAGAAGGGAAAGGCTACCCACTCCAGTATTCTTGCCTGGAGATTTCCCTGGACAGAGGAGCCAGTCCTTGGGGTCACAAAGAGTCAGATGCGACTGATCAACTTACACTTTCACTGTTAAGTCACAATAGACTATATTTAAATTAAGTGAAATTTAAAAGTCAGCTCTTCAGCCATTTTAGCCACTTCATCCTAAGTGTTTTATATCCACATGTGGTTAATGGCTACCATATAGTTACAGAAATTGCTACAGAAATATTGTGGAACGTTTCTATTATTGCAGAAAATTCTACTGGACAGCTCTGCTTTTTAACCTCCAATCTAATACTGGTTCCACTATTCCACTGTAGTGCCTATTGAAACATTTTTCATAGCCACGGAATGCCTTCGAGAGCAACCCAGCTTCCTGTAACTGTGTGCATACCTTTTTAAAAGCAATGTATTATTTCATTCCAAAGACATACCTAGGATTATTAAAGCATATTGTAATGTCACTGTACTTAAATTATCCACACAGGATGCATAATTACTACCTTAGGTCTTTTAATATTCACTTCCCTTAATTTTGCATTTTTCTTAAACATATCAATTTGCACTTAACCATAAATAATAGAGTGCTTAGCTCATACATATCAATGAGAATCCCCTTCAGAAATGAAAGATTGCTTGCTTAATACCAAAGAGTATTTTGGAGAACATCAAATCCCTTGACAGATGCTTGTTGCCACAAGGATTTATTTTCTTCTGCTTGTAACTAAAATAGCATCAGTTGCATTTTTCTATTTAACAATATTGGAGGAGAAGGTTATAGCAAAATGATTTACAAATAGTAATTGCATTCCCCAGCTTACCTATTTCCATACATTAGCACAAAAAGCTTACTCTGGATTTGGATATCAGGCCCAATGGTAACAATATTTGTATCTTCACCAATCACACAAGGAAGTGTTTGCCTTTGTATTGGGTAAAAATGTATCACAAGTTGTTTTGTGCCCTGACAGTCACATTTTTTTTTTCACTTGATTTTGTCTTTACCCATTGGCAAAAGGAACATCTGTCTAGAAGTTGTGATTTCAGCACCTTGAATCCCCACCATTGTCTTCATTATTGATTAATGCCTGGAATTCCTTCTAAAAGTTCCATTTCTTTAACCATTCTTCATATCAAAATGAAATATCTCTGGAGTAGGGTAATATTATTAATAGAAAGTGATAATTCAGCTAGGACCTGAAGGACGTGTGTCAATTTTCTAAGTGGAAATTGGGAAGAAAGGACAGAGATGTGATAAGAGCTTTCCAAGTGGAAGAAAAACATATGCAAAGACATAGTGATCTCTCTGGGAGACAGCGATTTTTGTGGAGCTCCAGGTATGTAAAGGATAGCCTTGAAAATGAAATTCAAGAAATAATCCAAAGCCAAGTTAAGAAGGGCTTTGGTTGTATTGATAAGGCTTTTGAATTTGAGTTTACTAGCAGGAAGGGCATTGCAAGAGTTTTTAGCAGAGGAACACTGTGAAAGCTCTGTGCATGTGAAAGATTTCTCCAACAACAATATGAAGGATAGATGGGAGAGATACTAGTTAGGCGTTTCGTTGGTAGGACCAAAGTAAAAGATTTCAAATGTGGGAACAAGGTGGTGGAAGTGGCACTTGAAATGGAAAAGTGCACAGGGATTCAGGAGACATTTGGAAAGTACCCAGCCTTTCATCCTTCACCTATTTTAATATGAATGATTCAGAGTTGAGTCCCTGTGTTCTTTCTCAAACTTGTACACAGAGCACCTTTTTCTTACTACACTTAGATTTACTGCTGCTCCCACCTCCCTTATTTAGCCCAGTTAGTACACAGTACGTGCTAAGTTGCTTCAGTCATATCCAACTCTTTGTGACCCTATGGACTGTAGCCCACCAGGCTCCTCTGTCCATGGGATTGTCCAGGCAAGAACACTGGAGCGTTTGCCATTTCCTCCTCCAGGGGATCTTTCCAACCCAGGGATTGAACCTGCATCTCCTGTGTCTCGTGCATTGCAGGTGGATTCTTTACCGCTGAGCCACAGGGGAAGCTCTGTCCTCTACAGACACATAAACAATTGAGATGAGAGGAGAATGAGATAGTGTTTACCAAATCTGAAAATCATCTGGAGCTTTTGAGAAAAATAGGCTCTTTGATCCCAACTATGGAGTTTCAGATTAACTAGGTCTTGATGGGATCTGGATATTTGTTTTTGTTGTTGTTGTGTGTTTTTGTTGTGTGTGTATATGTGTGTGTCTGTGTATTTGTTTTTACTTTCAGCTGATTCTGATGGCCAACCTGGTGTGTTAAACTATAGGCAGGGTTTCTAATTCTAACCTTAATCTTGTCTAACTCTGTGATATCAATCAAGGCAGTTAATTTTGAGGGTCTCAGATTTCCCCATTTGAGAAATTACAGTACCAAAGAAGATGATGCTGAGGTGGTGTGCCCCCATCAGTCATGGGGTTTACCTGGCTGAGATCACTTCCTGGGTCATAACTAATTCCTCATCCTGGGAGTAGAGTGTGTATTGTTTTTCCCCAAATGTATTACCTTTTATCTGTCATACTTATGGTCCCTGTCATACTACCTGGAGGGGTCCTCTCACTTGGGGATTCTCCTTGTGGGCTGGGTGGGCACACAACAAGAGAAAATGAATGGCTGGTGCTATCGCCCACAGGCAAGCGTGGTCGAGAGGCCTCTGTGGAGCACAGATGGTGGTAGGTGGCTGAGGGTGTGTGTGGGGGGCTTTCTCGAGAAGCTTGTGGGCCAGCATCAGCTGTGGCCCTGCCTCTTGCCAGCTTTTCGCCTACGGATCCTCCTTGGTTTCTGAGCCACACCTCAGGTGTGCTACAAGCTTGTGATTCATTAGACAAGTTTTCTATGTCCTCTTCTTCGATGGGGAACTGGTAGGAATTTTTCTAACTCGACAGTCAGCTCCCTCTTTCTTAACCACTATGGATAAAGAGTCACTGAGGCTCAGTATTTAAAAAATAATAATTTTTTTCTCCATTTTGCTCCCTGACCGTACTTCATGGGAAGAAGTTGCTTGTGGAACCAGCTGAACTGGGCTGCAAAGTGGATCAAAGGACTAGCCACTTATCCAGAATGAGACCCAGAGGCCAAACTTGATCAGTGTGGGGTCCTCCCACCTGCTTCCTAGTCCCTTGTGGATGTCCTCCCTTCTCAGCAGCAGTGCTTACCTGGGATTCTGCAAGAGGATGAAGCCCTACTACCTTGAGGCATCTATAATATGTAAGGAATTCATTTCTCCCCTGTAACTCTAGAATGATATTATTTATGTACCATCCCTGGGAGAATTGAAAGTCACTCAAATCACTTTATGTGTTCTGATGATCAAAGAGGAACCTAGCTGAGAAAGACCTATGTCTGCTCCCCAGGGCCCTGAGGGACACCACATTAGGACATTATTCCCTGAGGACTGTGGTGCTTTCTTTCACAATCATGGACTCCTCCTCCCAATGGCACCCTATCCCTTCCTGCTTCCCCACCCCAACGTCATCACCCCCCCCAACAACCCCACACCTTCCCTCAAGTTCTCAGAGGCTGTACAGTGAAGAAAGGAGGAGACCTTGAACAGCACTCCAAGAATAGGGTAGGTTTAGCAGGGTGGAGAGTAGAAAGAGAAAAGAAAACTAAAGGAAAGGACTGAGAAAGAGAATTGAGAACAAGACTGGCTTGTACTGACAAAGAGCAAGAAGTTGGACCCAATACATGACACGGGCCTTCTCAGATGGCTCAGCGGTGAAGAATCCATCTGCCAATGCAGGACACATACGAGACACTGGCTCGATCCCTGGGTCAGGAAGATCTCCTCAAGAAAGAAATGGCAACCCACTCCAGTATTCTTGCCTGGGAAATCCCACGGACAAAGGAGCCTGCTGGGCTACAGTCCATGGGGTTGCAGAGAGTCAAACGTGACTTAGCCACTAAACAACAACAACAATAAATCCATGACACACTTCCTAACTAGTGGCCTAATTGGATTCTGCCTGGCATCTGAGGCTGTAAGACTGAGGCGGACAGACACGCCTCTGCCCTCATAGGGCTTGCATTTGAGCAGGGAAACATTGCATCAAATGATCACCCAAATACTTCATTATCAATGTCAAAATGACAATATGTGCTAGCTGCTGTGAGAGCATAAAATAGGGGGGCCCTGGGATAGTCAAGGGAGCATGGGAAAGCTTTCCTGAAGATGGTCCATTTCAGGAGAGACTTCGAGGATGAGTAGATACACACTAGACCTGAGGATCACAGTGGAAGTTAAAGTACTCCCAGGGGAATAAACAGGAGCCTGAGTAAGTGGATTTTTCAGTGAGAGTCAAATAGAAGTAGGAAGGAGGGCAAGGTTGCTTGATTCTTTGTTTCCTTTTGTGTAAATTCCAGAAGGAATCTGCTGAGGGGGCTGTCTTAATACTTCTCATCAAACCCAGGTAAATGTAAAATTAAGTTTATGCTTTGAAGTGGCTGCAGTCTGCACTGAAAAATGGGCAGTAAGCCAGCATCTGTGCAAAAGCTCTAAGCCCACAGAGCCCAGCTCTTGCTTTTCTGGAAACTTCTACCACACTGTGAGTTGGAGTGGCAGCTGTTGCCCATGATTGTGTCCATGCCAGGCAGTTTTACTTATAGCCCTGGCCCTCAAATACAAGCAAGCACAGACTGGCACAATTTTAAAGCAAAATTACAACCCAAGAATGGAAAGTGGATGGATGGGTATAGAATGTTATCAGCTCTAAAGAGATCTCTTCTTCTTTTTATAAATTCCCTTTTAAATTTTTCTTTAAACTTTGCAAACCTTTTCTACCTCTTTTTATTTCATTTGATAGCTACACACCATCTCCCTTTCACAGGAGGAAAAATTATGGCAAAATTAAATAACTTATCAAAATTCACAAGACCATATTACTTAGTTTTCCTCACTGATTCTTATTCAAGTGTAACACTCTAATTAGGATTCAAACCTTCCATTTAGAGAAAAATAGCAAGAAAAGTGAAATCAGAAAGTCCAGAAAGACAAATTTAAGACAAGATTTGGTCTAATTTCTTACACATTCTCTACCATCTCAACTCCTATATAATGAAAATTTATATTCTCAAGAATAATCCCATGCTGCCTTGTAAATCATCGAAGAAAGATTTAATTTAGTTCAGAGCCGTTAAGTGTGTTTTATTGTACTCTGAATCATTGGTATGGGATACATATGACAACTCTTAGGAGGCTAGACTATCACAATAAAAAGAGAAAATCAATTTTCAGCTTTTATATATATATATAAACTGTTGATCACTATACTAGTCCATTACCAGAAACTGAAAAACACACCCAGAAGCAGTCCAGATGTTGGAAATACCAGAGGCTCTTTAACTAGTCTGTAATGCTTTGCTGAAAAGTATGACTTTTCTAGACCATCTTTAAAGTAGCAAAGTGCACACAAGTGAGAGATCTATGTATTCCCATGCAGCAATAAAAGAAATAGTTGGTTCCTAAAGACCCAGATAATTCTGCTGCTGCTGCTGCTAAGTCACTTCAGTCATGTCTGACTCTGTGTGACCCCATAGACAGCAGCTACCAGGCTCCCCCATCCCTGGGATTCTCCAGGCAAGAACACTGGAGTGGGTTGCCATTTCCTTCTCCAATGCAGGAAAGTGAAAAGTGAAAGTGAAGTCGCTCAGTCGTGTCTGACTTTTAGCGACCCCATGGACTGCAGCCTACCAGGCTCCTCCGTCCATGGGATTTTCCAGGCAAGAGTACTGGAGTGGGGTGCCATTGCCTTCTCCGCCAGATAATTCCAACCTTCAACAACTCGATACAGCCTACAAACGTAAACTGTCTTTCACACAGGAGCTTCCTTAAGAAAATATAATTTATCAAAAAATGAACAAAGTCTGGAGGGGATATTGACATGACAGTAGTTAACTCTGCTTACCAAAGGACTTAATAATTAAATGTCAGCTACCCTAGTATATTTAGATGATTGTTTATGAGGCTTTGGCAGTTTGAAAATTGGAGTGAGTGGGTAAGTGGAGGGCAAAGAAATGTACTTGCAAGCTACTGCCAAGAAAAATTATCTTTGAAAATATAAAGTCCCCTCCCTCAACAAACAGAAGCTTAAAATGACCTGCAAGCTCTCAATCCAATCTATGCTGAAATCTGAGGTGCCCCTCAGTAGACATGGACTGTTTTGTTGTCAGTAGAATGACATAGGTTTCAATATGAAGGAAAAGCATAAATCTAGGGAAATTAGTTTATATCTTTTTTAAGAAAAAACTTTTCTATTTTGTATCAGTCAGTTCAGTCACTCAGTCGTGTCCGACTCTTTGCAACCCTATAAATTGCAGTACACCAGGCCTCCCTGTCCATCACCAACTCCCGGAGTTCACCCAAACTCATGTCCATTGAGTCGGTGATGCCATCCAGCCATCTCATCCTCTGTTGTCCCCTTCTCTTCCTGCCCCCAATCCCTCCCAGCATCAGAGTCTTTTCCAATGAGTCAACTCTTTGCATGAGGTGGCCAAAGTATTGGAGCTTCAGCTTTAGCATCAGTCCTTCCAAAGAATACCCAGGACTGATCTCCTTTAGAATGGACTAGTTGGATCTCCTTGCAGTCCAAGGGGCTCTCAAGAGTCTTCTCCAACACAACAGTTCAAAAGCATCAATTCTTCGGCACTCAGCTTTCTTCACAGTCCAACTCTCACATCCATACATGACCACCATCAGGGTATAGCCAATTAACAACGTTGTGACAGTTTGAAGTGAACAGTGAAAGAACTCAGCCATACATACGCATGTGCTGTGCAGTAAGTCCTTGTTGGTTATCCATTTTAAATATAGCAGTGTGTACATGTCCATCCCCAACTCCTATCTCTTCCACCCATCCATCCCCAGGCAACCATAAGTTCATTCTCTAAGTCTGTGAGTCTCTTTCTGTTCTGTAAGTTTGTTTGTATCGTTTCTTTTTAGATTTCACATATAAGGGGTATCATAGGATATTTCTCCTTCTCTGTCTGACTGACTTCACAGGAAATTAGTTTATATCTAACAGACAGAAAGGGAGCCTCTCCATTCTTCCTTTGCCCATGTAAGATTGAGAAATGTATTTGTGGAGTATATAGTGGTGATAGAATATACAGTGGCAATGGTAGTGATATGATATATGTATGTTTATACTGAGACTGAGAACTGTCCCCAGTTAGTTGGATCCAATTATATAAAGTAATATTGAGAAGAGTGGTCTTCTGATCACAGATTATAAGACAATGAGCACATTTCTTTATCCTCAGAATGTCACTTTCCTTTTTCATGAAGTGGAGATATGAGGAAAAACCACTTCAGAGAGTTGTCTTGAGTGGTAAGTAACATAAGAGTATACAGTTAACACTAAATGAGTATCTGGGAGAAAAATCCCATTTAAGGATCAGATTAAAATGGTTTAAAGCCTTGGAGGGTCTCATCTGGCAAATGTTTGGTATCAGACTGATCTATAAGAGAGTCATTTTGTGCGTGCTCTCTGCCTTGTAAATGGAAGACTTTCCCT
This sequence comes from Bos taurus, assembly GCF_002263795.3. Taxonomy (NCBI): domain Eukaryota; kingdom Metazoa; phylum Chordata; class Mammalia; order Artiodactyla; family Bovidae; genus Bos; species Bos taurus. Next base: position 55,244,717 of record NC_037338.1, on the reverse strand, counting down.
TTTAGATTGAATTCCACTGTAATGTGAATCACAGAGGACCACTGCAGAAAAGACTTTTTGAAATAGATTGGTTACATCTTATCAGCAAGTAGTATGTTGATGCATAATTACTTATCATTACTGAAATACATCATTTCAAAAAGTATTTCCCAACTGCTTCTTTTCCTCTCATACATGTATTATTCATATCTATATAAATAACAGTTCACCAAATTCATTTAAAGAAATCCATTGATTCTAGTAAGTTATTAGACACATGTAACTCTCGCTCAGGCAATAATCTTGAAACGCCCCACTCAGGATTTCTGGAAACTAACTCTGCAGATGAAGGATGAACAAAAATACCATTCCATCTGTTAGCCAAACTGACTACACCAAATAATTTGGGACTTAATTACAGAGTTGGTTACATTTTCAAAATGTGATTTCTAAAGGCTAGACATTTTATTTGAATATCTTTGTGTTTATTTCCTCCAAGGACCATCAGTGGTGGTTAAAAATTGCAGTTTTAGAACCACTCTCTCTTAAGGACTCAAAGGTTAGGCTCTAGGGTTAGGATTAAGGTGTAGCAGGCAATGGGAATAATTATGGTCTCCTTTGGCTTTCCACCTTTTCTCTGCCCCTCCTCGCAACCTGAACTAGTTGCAAGCAACTCCACATTATCTCACTTACAAACAGATGATCAGATAGAAATGCAGACACCCAGTTAACTTTGAATTTCAGATGAACAACAGTTGTTAGTGTATGTCACATGCAGTACTTGAGACATACTTACACTAAAAACATTTCATTGTTTATCTGAAACTTAAATTTAGCTGGATGCTCTGTGTTTGTATTTACTAAATCTGGCAACCCAACCTCCAGGACAACTATTTTGTCAAGATATTTGTTTGAAAAATAGTTTCAAAGTCATAGATATGTTTCCAAAGTCATGGATATGTTAATTGAAAAGTCCTAAAGACCAAACTCTTCAAGATTTCCAAAACTGAACCTCTTTTGGTTGTACTTTGGGCACATTTGAAAGATGGTTAGAGAGATGTTTCAGGTGGGAAAGCCTTTCTTTGGTACCTAAGTTTAGAACATAGAGGTGGCATTGATTCCTTGTACTCATAAGCCTGGTGGAGAGAGAGTGGGAGGGAGGAAGGAAATAAGATTAAACCTAGTAAGTGTTGTATTTTATTTTCTATTTTTGTATTTAATTTTCATTTTCTATTATAGTTGATTTGCAATGTTGTGTTTACTTTCATGTGTCCAGCAAAGTGCTTCAGTTATACACATGTTGCTACTGTTGTTGTGTAGTTGCTTCAGTCGCGTTGGAGTCTTTGAGACCCTGTGGATGATAGCCCATCAGGCTCCTCTGTCCATGGGATTTTCTGACTGGAATACTGGAGAGGACTGCCATTTCCTTCTCCAGGGGATCTTCCTGACCTAGGGATACAATTTGCATCTCCTGCATTGCAGGCAGATTCTTTATCACTGAGCCACTGGGGAAGTTACACATACACTTATATCTATTCTTTTTCTGAATCTTTCTCATATAAGTTATCCCAGAATATTAAGCACAGTTCCCTGTGCTGTACAGTAGGTCCTTGTTGATTATCTATTTTATACGTAGTGGTGTGTATGTTAGTCCCAAACTCCTAATTTATCCCTCTCCCCGCCTTTCCTCTTTGATAGCCACAAGTTTGTTTTCTAAATCTGTGAGTCTGTTTCTGTTCTGTAATAAGTTCATTTGTATCATTTTTTTTAGATTCCACATGTAAGTGATATCGTATAGTATTTGTCTTTGTCTGACTTACTTCACTTAGCATGATACTCTCTAGGTACATCCATGTTGCTGCAAATGGCTTTATTTGTTTTTACTGGCTGAGTAATATGCCCTACTTTCAAATTTTAATCATAAATATCAACAGTGTAAGCAGAGAGGGAAGAAGGCTAACTTGCTAACAGATGCTTTTGGTTACTCAGCCAAAAGTCATGGAATCGTTCTTGATTCTTAACTCTTCTTGACTATTTCTTTCACATTCCAAATCTAATCTAATAGTAAATGTTGTCAACTCTACCTTCAAAAATAAAGGCAGAGACTGTCCACTTCCTACAGCCTCTAGTTTTGTCTAGGATGCCATAATTCCTTTTTTTATTTAAATTTTTTTTTATTGAAGTATAGTTGATTTACAATGTTGTCTTAGTTTCAGATGCATAGTGATGTGATTCAGTTATACATACATATATATGTTTTTCAGGTTAGTTTTCATTACAGACTGTTACAAGATACTAGATATAGTTCCCTGTGCTATAGAGTAAATCCTTGTTTATCTGTTTTGTGTATAGTGGTATGTATCTATTAATCCCATACTCCTAATTTATCCCCCCTCTAGTTTTTTTTTTTTTTTTTAACTGGAGGATAATTGTTTTACAATATGGTCTTGGTTCCTAGCATACAACAACTCGAATCGGCCATAAACATACATATTTTCCCTCCCTCCTGAGCCTCCCTCCCACCATCCCCAATCCCACCCCTCTAAGTCTTACCGAAGTATTGCAGTAGCCTCTTGCTCTGGTTTCTCTGAGCTTCAGCCATTCCCCTTTTCAGTTTACTCCTCACACAGCATCCTGATTGATCTTGTTGAAACCTGTTCAAACTCTTCAGTGCTTTCCATCTCACCAGGTAGAGTCCTAACAGTGTCCTATAGGGTCAGTCCTGCACCCCTTCATTGTACCACTCTGAGCTCAACTCCTACAATGCCTCCTGTCACACTTTCCTGCCACACTGGTCCTCCACTGTGTCAGGTAAACCCCTGCCAAGGAAACTTTACATCTGTCCCCTCTGCTGGCAGCAAGTATCTGCTTGGTTTGCTCCCTCAGCTCCTTCAAGATTTCACTGAAATGTTTCCTTCACAGTCATTTTAACTCTCCCCACTCCCTTTCTTATTTTGTTCTTTTCTTCATGGCATGCATCATCGACTGTACTCTGCCTTTTCTTTGTTTGTTTTGTGACAGCATGTCTTTCCCACTAGAATGTTAATTCTGAAGCTTCTAGATTTTATGTTGTTGCTTTTTTTTTTTTTGGTCATAGCTGTATCCCAGTGCATGGTGCCTGCCACATGCAAAGTACTCTATAAGTATTTGTTGGATGAATGAATGAACTCTTAACAGTTTTTGATGAATTTGTTTTATGGATTAGACACCTACCTGCAAATAGCAGAATCACAGGAGACTGAGCTATAGGACTGGTCTGTTGTGATGGCAGGGTCATATTTTGCAGAAGATCCAGGGCACCATGGCAGGACATGAAAAGACCAAGACAATAAGGGAACAGATGTACAGGCAGGTCAATATGAGGGCTTTGAATGTCTGAGGAAGTAATAGGGACACTTTAGAGTTTGGCCAAGTAATGTACATTTTGCAGTATTGGATCCCAAAATATTCATTTGTCTCATATCTAAGCATCAGTAGTCTCCACTGTGGGGTTCCCGTATCATCACCAGGATCTGGGAAGACAGTAAGATCATTAAAAGTTGGATCTCCTCTGGGCCATGGGGATCATTCCCACATTGTCCTATGACCACCAGTCCCTTGAGTGTCTTCCTCCCATGCTACTTCTCTCTCTTGCCTTCTCCTCTGTGCTCCTTTTTCTCAGTTCCCAGGCCTCTTACAACATTGCTTCCAGAAAGATCTTCGTAAAAAACAAATCAAGCCATATCACTGGCCAGCTTTCAGACTGCTGTTTTCTCCCTTTCAGGGGTGAGGCCCACTCAGCCTGCTTCCCCATCCTTGCTTCTCTTCATCCCTTGAGTTCTTCCTCCAGACTAGCCACCCACAGCCTCTGCTCAGTACACACATCCCTTCACCACTCTCTAGAATGGCCTGCATTTCCTTGGGAACTTCTCAGTTCTCAAAACTTGGCTCTCAAGCAGCTGCCTTAGTGAATTTTTAAAATTTCTCCTGAAGTCATTGATTAGTGTTTTCCTCTAGGATCTCGCAGCACCTTACACAGACCTCTGGCTCAGCACTTACTATGTGATAATGTCTTGTTGGTGTATCCTCTCCCGCAGAAGATTGGGGGGCAGCATCTTTGTGTCTCTCCCACCAAATAGAGCATATAGAAGCTATATGGTAAATGTGTAACACATGAGTTACTTTGGAAGCTTCAAAGAAACCTAGTCTTGCTCCTGAATACCTAGTTCTCTGGCTTTGCTTTTCTTGGTCGTTCATGAGAACCTCCCCCAAGTCAAACTCCAGGACCTCTTGTTCATGTACAGATGTGTTGGTTGAACCCTGTCCCACAGCTGGAAGGGGCAAAGGGTTTTTTCCATGGTAACACTTCTGTTGATGATACCACAAGGGAAGATAACATCGACCTGCTGCTTCCTCTCAGATTTGCCACATTGGTCAAATCGTGTCATTACGTGTTGTCAGGCTTTGAGAGAAAGCATCCTTCATTTTAATTTTTTGCATGATTAAAGTCATTCAATTACCATTCAATTTAATTAAATGGCTTTTATGATTTAATTTTAGTGAGGGGGAAAAATGATCCGTCATTAAAATGATGATTGAATGATGATTTTTTTTTTTTTATTATTGCAGTAGATAACAGGAAAGAGCCTTTGAGATAAGTTTTGTAATAAAAAGTCCTTCTGGTAGTCAGTAAAATGTGTTATCGGTAATGAAAAAGGAGTTGTTGATATTGTTAATTAATAAGTGATGAATTAGCGTGGAGCCTGACACCTCATTTACCCCAGCAACATTACCCCGGGAAATTACAGAGGATATTAGGCTGTCACTCTTTACGAAATTTTTCCTTGAAAGAGAGAAAGGGCGAGAGTAAGAGCAAGAGCGAGAGTGCGCGCGAGAGAGAGAAAGAAAAAGAGAGGGAGGGAAGGAGGGAAAGAAGAGGGATATGTAAGCTTCTAAAGTAGAAATTCTAAATTGTAGTTTAGCACTCAAGCAAAACTAATCAGTTAGTGAAAATACATGGCCTACATTAAGGCATGTTGTAGAAATATCAGAATTTATTTAATAGCATATATTTTTCCTCTCTTTTTTAAAATTGAGAATTGATACTTTCAGTTGTATGTCACAATATTTTCTTCATTGTGAATTTCATTAGGAGATTTTTTTTTTTCTGCAACATCCTTTGGGATGCTGAATACCAACTTGGAAATGAGGAGAAAATTTTAGGCAATTAATGTTGGGATTCTTTTTTAAGGAAGACTATTATAAGTGTGTATATTTTAAATATAGCTTACTGGAACTTTTGTTTTCTAGTCCAGGAAGAGAGTGTCTTTTAACCAAGAAATGCTTGGCTATTTGGCTTTCAGGTCTGACACTTAATTCTCTGACACTGAGTAGTCTGCAATTCCATTGCATTCTGACACTACCTGGAGTTAATGTAGACCCAAGCTGAGGGTGAAGTCCTTCACAATACTGCCGTCACTGAGACAGCAGCTTCAAATCTCAAGGCCACCTGCACTTCTGACCAAGGGAATAAAACGTGTGTTCCCATACTTTACCAGGTGCAAAAATTTCCTAGAACAACTCACAGGATTCACTGAAAGTTGCTACACTTAATATTGCGGTTTTATCATGAAGTAGAAACCTCATGAACAGTCTAACGGAGGAAACGCGTAGGACAAGGTCTGGGAAGGGTGAGGATTCAGAGCCTTCATGCCTGTCCAGGGTCTGGATGCATTATTCTCCCAACACACCACTGTGTTCACCAGTCAGGAAGCTCTTGGTGACCAGAGTTCTTACTTGGATTTTATTATGTAGACATGATTGATTACATCATTGGCCATGTGATTGAACCTAATCTCTAGTCTGTCCCCCTCCAACCCACTCCCTCCCTGGAGGTCAAGATGGCCCCAAATTCCAACCCTCTGATCATGTGAACAGTCTTTCTCATCACCAGCTCCCATCCTGAAATTATGTGGGAGCCCCACCAAGGGTTGCCTCATTAACATAAAAAGACACTCCTATTGCTAAAGAAATTCAAGGGTTTGTGAAGCCCTTAGCCAGAAACCAGGGATAAAGATTAGATATGTTTTTTATTGCACCACAGATGTATTTTATAAAAATGTCTCAGATTTGGCTTTTTGAGTAGTTATTAAATCAGTTGAAGTAATATTTTCCAGGTATCTCCTATGTGCTTTATCAGCAGCCTTTGCAGGAGATGGGATCATGGCAGTATAAGGCATAATGCCTGCCTAAAGGTCTATTTCAGGAGACCAGCTCAACATGAGAAACACCCTGATATTAAGAACTACTCATGCTGAGTACTTTGCATATTTGTTTTCATTGTATCCTTATAACAGCTTCATAAAATATAGTCCAGAAATGTAAATGAAAACACATTATTGGATTCAAATGCAGGTTGTCCAATTCCAAAACTATAATTTTCCATCAATCCACATTATATTGGAACTGAGTTGTATCAAGAGGTAAAGAGCACTGGTACTGTTGCTACAGATTCAGAGAAAAGAAACTCAGTGAGGGTGGGGGGAGTCAGGGAAGACTTTGTGGGAAAGGTTGGACTTCACTGAGGCCTTGAAGAGTGTGTAGAAAATGGATTCCTAAGCGGAGAAAGCAGAGTACCTTCCTGATTAGAAGAACAAAATGAGTAAAGGGAGGGAGAAATAAGTTTGAGGTATTCAAGGGTGGATTAAATTTCTTTCCTGGGATATCTCTGGTTATCACAGACTCATCTTACTTGAACACACTGCTCCATTCTGAAGCACTCCTCAGTACAAACATCTTCCTTGCCACCAGCCAGGAAGTGATAGCTTATTCTCAGAGCTCTCAGTTCTGCCCTCCGTAGGACTAGTCTCCAGAAGAGTGAAGGTTTCTCTCCAGCCCTGAGCCTCTGCTTTTTCACAGGGTGTGTGTGTGTGTGCACACACTAAGTTGCTTCAGTCGTGTGTGACTCTTTGAGACCCCATGGACTGTAGCCCAGGAGGATCCTCTGTCCATGGGACTTCCCAGGCAAGAATATTGGAGTGGGCCGCCATTTCCTTCTGCAGGAGATCTTCCCAACCCAGGAATCGAACCTGAGTCTCCTGCATTGGCAGGCAGATTCTTTACCAGTAGCACCACCTGAGAAGCCCTTTCCATAGAGTACATGAACCCAATCTTACCCACATTCTTCAGACTACCTGGTTCTGAGAGTCTCTGTCACTCAAGGTGTCTGAGTTGGGCAGTGGTTGAGAGTCTATTGTGACATTAGAGAGATTGGGATTTGAATTGCTACCTGTCATTTACGAGGCATGGAAATGAATTCATCTCTTTGAATCTCAGTTTCTTTTGTAAAGCAGGGATATTTAACTTCTTCAGAGATGGTGAAAATTATTTAAATAAGACACTGCATCTGATAGAGTATTCAATTTATATAACCTATTATTAGGGTACTATATCTGTTAGCATTTGCTATTAAAAAAATAAAGTAACAGAAATCCTTAAGTGTAATAGCTTAATATTTTTTAAGCATATTATTTCCTGATTCTGTCTTCTGGCAACTTGGGCTGGATTCAACTAACTCTCTGTACACTAGACTCGCTCCTGTGTCTAGTGGGGGGCTGGCTGCAGGCTGTGGTTGCTTCCAGATGTTCTTGTCATCCATCAGGCCAGCCTGGGCTAGTTCACATGGTGAGAACCTCAAGGTTCCCAGGAGCAGCAAACGGACATGTCCTGTTGTGCAGGTGCTTTCTAAATGTCTCCACTTGAGCCATGTCTGCTGCTGTCCAATCGGCCAAAGGAAGTCCAGGGTTGGTGTGGAAAAGCAATGCCAGAGGTCGTGGATGAAGAAAGAATTATGGCTAATCTTATCATCTACCCTGAAGTCCTCCATTTAGAAAAGCATTTTATTTTTTTTAATTTAATTTTATTTTTAAACTTTACATAATTGTATTAGTTTTGCCAAATATCAAAATGAATCCATCACAGGTATACATGTGCTCCCCATCCTGAACCCTCCTCCCTGCTCCCAAACACAGCAGTGAAGGATAGATGACCCTGTTAGAGACTGAATTGTGTCTATCTCTTGGCATATTAATGACTGTGTACTTTGAAAAGTGAAATTGTTAGTTGCTCAGTCGTGTCCGACTCTGTGACCCCATGGATTATAGCCAGCCAAGCTCTTCTGTCCATGGAATTCTCCAGGCAAGAATACTGGAGTGGGTAGTCATTCCCTGTATACATATGTGTAGATGGTTGTGGGTGGGTGGGTGTTTGTGTGCATAAGAGAGAGAGAGAGAGAAAGATGAAGAGAAGAAGGAGATGGAAAACTGACAGGCAGCTGGGATGGCCAACCTGGAAAATGGTCACTGAATCAAACAGCCTTGGTAGCCTTATGTCCCCTCCAGGCAAGAGGAATGGAGAAAGACCTCCAGCTTAGGCCTGACCACCTCCACTCTCTTCTGGGTCCTGGTGAGGTAATGCAGATCAAGGGTACCAGACTTGTCCAGAGAGCTTGAGTTCTTTCACTTGTCTCTTCATGCTGAAGGTATATGTTGAATACTGTCTCCACAATAAGTATTGGCTTGAGTGTAGCTGATGTTGAATGCTGGTACTGCTCTATTTTCTCCCTGGGATCATAGACACTCCCAAAAGTTCATAGCTTATGTTAGCTTCAGCTTTCTCATCAATTTAATGAAGCCATTAGATTTAGTGATTTTAAAGATATCTTCCAGCTTTAATATTGTGCAGTTTTATAATACTACACTATTTCTGTCTTTCCCCTTTTAATATTTACACATCTTTTTCCCAGACTTTTCAGCTCCCAGCTTGCTGCTTTGATGACATCCACCAATGGGTGGAATGGAATACTGACCCCCCAAAACTGGATCAATAGAGTCAATTTCTGTGGAAAAAGGGTTTTCATGGCCCCTTCCATCCTATCACATAAGAACCTTGTGCTTATCCTTGCCCAAGTGAGATGCAATGTTCAAGTCACTGGGATTTCTGTGTCATGACCTGTTTTCCTGGGAGATTTGCTTGACAAAAATGGGAGGTTATCCCCCTGTATGGTAGAGGTAAGCTTCCCTTTCTACTTCCACCTGTTTTATAATGGAGGTGCTTGTTAGATTTAGAATAGAAAGAATGGCATTAGCTGTGGGTTATTGGACATTTACTTATCCTCCCAGAATCTCAGTTTTCTCATCAGTTCAACAGTACCTACCTACAGTATTGATGTTACAAGGAGTAAACGACGTAAGATTCTCTAAATGCCAAGGTCAGGACCTATCTCTTTGTATGACTTCTAACAGTATTTGTTTTCCTGTCCTCCCTTCACCTTTACAGAGCTGATCAAATGGGATCTGGCGTGCTGGCTGCAGCACTTTGTAACTCTATAGTACAACATAAATAATGGATTCTGGTTATTGGCATCAATCCATCCTCCAGGAGCTGGGAAGTACCAGGTTTTCATTGCACAGAGGTACCCAACTGTGTTAGAGGGAGCCCTTGGGATGGACCCAGGACCCAGGTCTTTGCCTCTAGACTAGAATTTTGTACTCTGCTACTTTCTGCTCACTTGTCGACTCACTCCCCTGAGGAGGTCAACATATAAGTGGGGCCATACATACCACCTTAAGTTCCAGAGCCTTAAGTAATGCAATCAAAACATAGGCGTATACTCTGGATTGGAGCCCTGTAGGGATGCATACATTTAAATAAAACATTGCAGTGCAGCACCATTTAGCATACCCGTGGAGTGCCTAGCCTTGGCCCTTTATAATCGTGTGCTGACTTACTCCCTCTCTTACTTTTCACCTCTTGAAACAGAGAACAAGTTTTCATTGGCAAAGGACTCTTAGATATCTCTGAAAGGCATTTGGTGAACAGATAGTGCTGCTTATTTCCTTTGGTGAGTTGAAAGGTTTCTTTCAGAAATGCTGCACAGAAACCCATCATTTCTCTTTGCCTTCTCAAGAGAGACATAAAATGGGATTGGCTATTAGCTGAAATGCCGCCTCTTGACTCCACTGATCCAAAGGGATTTGGGATCCCAGGATGACCAGAGATAATTATACATGAGATATATTCAGAAATGTTCCCGAGTGTTCACTCAGGATCTGCTTTGCCAAGACAGTGCATTGTCAAGACCCAGGCCAGAGTTATGAGCTCATTGTAAATTCAAAAACTAAGTCCATGCAACATGTTACATGCAAGACTGTTAAGTCATTGGAGCTCTTTAAAGGGCAGTTTGTGAATCTGTGGAAATCAAGTCTCTGGAATCTTCCAGTCTTTGAGGATATGAAGGATGAGGGCTGGGAATGAGCATCTTACAGATGACCTTAACCTGAAATATTGAAGTTGTCTTTAAGCAGGAGGATTTAAGAGTAAGGATTCTAATCACAGGTGTAGGTTATTAAGTGGTTTTAAGAACTTATTTTCTTAAAAGTGTACATCAGTGTCTATAGGCATAAAGAATCAAAGGGCAAATGATGAGATGAACTTGACCCATGAGACCTCCATCCAAAGGGAGGAACCTTGCAAATGCAACCCCAGAAATGGAACTTGCAGGTGTTTGAGCTGAATTTTCCATGAATCTAGTTTGATACCCTAAGGAAATACCCCCCTTTATGTCATTACGTCAGTGGGAAGATTGACAAGTTACAGCTGATGATGACAGATTGTATAAGCCTTCCCTTGCACCTCACTTCAGCTGGGAAGTGTGTCCTTGTGCCCTCCTAGAGCCAGAGGGACAGCTAGTCATGTAGCATGAAGGGTATTTCTCCTGCCAATGTGGAGTGCTAAGCATTCAGTGAGAAGAAAGGATAAAAGAGGAGAGAGGAAGGGAAAGGAAGATGAAGGAAAGGAAGGAGTAAGAAAGAAAAATGAGGCAGGAAGGAAACAGGACTGGCCGTTAATAATTATTAAGTGATGAATTCTAGGCTACAGGCCAAGTATTTGCACTTGCATTATCTCAGTTTCTCTGACCATGGCACAATTAGTGTGAATGGAATCATCTGATTCATGGCCACACAAGTGGAAGGAATTCTGCCTTCCTGCTTCAACAGCAGTTATAGCAAGGGGCATTGCAAATTTACCACCCAGGTTCTTATCGAATGAGTTCAGTGTCTTAATACTGTATTTTCAGTAGGTGATAATGGAGAATTATCAACTGAATGAAAATAGCAAGCTGCCTTCTTGGGGAGCTATGGTAGAATCCTCCACTCTGAAGGTAGAAGTGTCAACAGTCCACTCAGTCCTAAGGGGGGGCAGTCGTGGAAGGAAGTTAACAATCGCAAGGCTGTTGGCAATGGTTTTCAGCCCTGAACCTTATCTAGTTTCTCCAGCTTCTCCTTTCCCACAGCTGAGCCCAAGCAGCACAGAAGTGGTGGTCCTTCCTCTCTCTACTGTTGTGAAACCATCAGCACCATCCCTTCCATCATCTCTGATCTTCAGTTACTTTCTTCTCATCATCTCTGAGAATCCCTCAAAGTCCTCACAGAGAAATAGGAAGGTTCAACCCTGCCCACTCTTAAGATACTGTTTTCTCTGACTCCTGAAGAGATTAGCCTTATGGTTTTAACTTTTCAAGCTTCCAGTCTCTACCCCAGTCCATCTAGAATTTTGTTGTGTCAGTTAAGATGCTTATGGTTGCAAGTAATAAAATCATTCACTTTTCAATGATTTGAAAAACGGTGGTTTATTATCTCACACAGCATAGGTCCAGAGGTAGATTCCCCAGGCTAGGCTCTGGGCCACAGTAGTGTTTGCTGAGATCCAACTCCCTTCCATTCCACAGCTCTGTTACCTCACCTACTCCTTGTGTGTGCTTTTGCAGGATTCAGAATCATGTCCATGGGCCAAAAGAAAGAGACAATTTCTTCTACGTATCACTTTTGTCCCCCTAGGAATAAAATATTACTGAGAAGGTATGGCTTGTGTGATAAGTCAGTGTAATGGATGTGAAATTTACTTCTCAACAGAGTGAAAATATTTCACTTGGCTTTTTGTTTCCTTTTAAAATTGCATCTAATCTAGTTGAAGCCTTCTCTCTTACCAGGGAAATTAAATGTCAATTACTGTATGAATTCTTGTACCATACCAAACCTTCTTGATTATACAGTGGTACTGGAGGCCTTAAATTGGTCCAGAACTCACTGATCTTCAGGTCACGTGATACCCACTTCTCTGATCATTGTCCATGTCCATATTGTTGTTCCTCAAGGGCAGTCACATCTGATGTTTCATGCCATGCTTGGTCACAAAGTCTTTTCTGATGGACCCACTGGTGCTCATGACCAGTCTCCTTAAAAGCCTCCTCATAATCATTCCCTATAGGATCCTACCACCTTCTCAGATGTCTGCTGATTGCAACCATGTCACCCTTCCAATTTCAGAAGACATTCTCTAAAACCTCTCTCTGCTCTGGATGTTCCAGTGATTTTTTCAAATACTCCCTTCTGCTTAATAATCTTTGAGATGATTCTGCAATATCTCCCTTCAGGAAGCCTTAAGAAACACTTTCTTGGACTCTGTTCTACTTCTAAAAATTAGTGTAAGGGTACATTATCAGAGTGGTTAGTTCTTTTCTCTCTAACTCATCTTGTTATGAGGAGGACATCTTCCTTATTGAAATGGAACAAAATTGGATTCTTGATTTTCCTGCTGTTTAAGTATCTGCTTATAACAAATCTAGTCATGACACGCTGGTAGGCACCTTGCCAGTGCATTTGCCCCATACCTCCCTTTCATTTGCCTGCCTCCATGCCATTGTTCATAGTGCAGTGTTTTCTTGAGAGACCCTTGCCTTCCATTCTGCTTGTCAAATCCTACCCACATACCTAGACCCAGTGCCTAGACCAAGCCACCTTCTTTATCAAGAACTCTTTAGTCACTCTCCTCTCACCCATTTCCTGAATCAGGAAAACCCTCTCTTCTTGCTCCGTCCTCAAGAAGAATTTGATACCCCTCTCTGATAGTATGCATTCATGTCCACCTTGGGTTGTCCTTATATATGCAGGCATTGTACCTGTCCTATTGACCAAAAACTATTTGAGACATGGCCATGTCTTGTTCTCTTTGCTTCCATGGTGCCTAGAAAGTAACTAAATGCAGTTAATGGAAATGAGTTCTCTCCTGATCCTGAATAGTGTATAATGGGACACCAAACATGTATGCGTGGTACATGTCCCACTGATTGCTGAACCCATGGTAGGCAAGTGCACAAACTAGGAAACGGATAGGAAGAAGCTGGAAAAAGATACAAGGAGCCATAGGAACTGCAGACATTCTTTATTTGCAGCAGCACAGCAGCCATGCTTTTTTCTCTAATGGCTGATGCTGCCACAACACAACTGCAAGAGCTTTTCAGGTGGTGCTTACATAGGTACACAGGATAAAGATGTTCACTTGGCCAAGTGAGTACATCATGATGTGCATTGCACCGTGCTCTAAATGATCTCACCGTTACATAAACATGCAAAGTCAGTATTTACAAAATGTGGGGCAAGAGAGCTGCCCACCACCACTTGACTAATTGCTATTCCCTTACAGTATGTAAGTAGAGTAATAATAGAGACAAAGAAAAGGAGCTATCCTGGGGCAATCTAGACTGGGAAACATGGCTGCTAAGGTCGGTGAGTGTTCTAATACCTTGGGGAGAGAGGGATAACCATGGTGAGCTGAAAAGGCTTCTTAGATATCTTTGAAACCTTAACTGAGTGTTGTGTTATCATGAAAATGTGAATTATTAGGGAAAAAAAAAAGAAAGAAAAGGAGAAAACAGAAAAGTCATAGGCATAGGGCCATGGAGATAGAAATGACTTTTCAGCATCTGTGGATTGATTTGGACACATTAGGAAGAACCCCTATTGGTGGCTTATGTTCTCATCAAACCTCACAATTTACATGATTCTGTCTATTGATATTCATAGACTGAATTCCACTCTGTTGCCAATAGCATTGGAAACAAGATTCACTTTTTTGTACAAAGTTAAAACTACTTCGGTGGTAATAGGAACATTTTGTACCAAAAGTAATGAAGACGATGTAAAGGGTACTAGTAATACTAAGCATACTTATTAAGCACTGTCTATGTGCCCAGTGTTTATATAGTGTTTTACCTAGATTAATACTACTCTTTCCTAATACAAGGCAGACATTTAAAACTATCTCGATACTAATAGAGGCTGAGTTGCTGGGCCCATGTTACTCACCAGGCATATGGTGGAAAAACTGGGACTCAAATTTGGTGTGTTCTATTCCAAAGCTTAATCATATTTCATCACGTCGAGCCCTAAATGCTAAGAACAAAGCAAACACAACAATGAGAAGAACACAAATTTCCTCTCATGATGTACTTAAATGCACACTTCTGATGGGGTACAAATGTAGTCTGTGTTAACCAGGGCAAAGTTCAGTGCAATGTAAAGGCATTTCGTTTGCTTAGTGCTCCACCTCATTTGAGAACACAGCTATGTGGGCTTAGGCAATTATTTTCTTACTTAATGACTTAATTACTTTCTCATGATTTGATCTTAAAACTCAAACCATCTCCCATACCAAGCCTGTTTATGTTGGAAATCTGAGAGCTCATTTTTTAGGCTCTTGCCCCTAGATGCTACCCAGGGTCCCTCAGAGACTGTGTCCTGAGTGAGGGGTATTTACCTCAAGGTGAGACAAACCATGAAAACCCTTGGCCTCCTTAGCACAGGGATTGAAAACCTCTTTGCAATCACCACAAATTTTATTTGCTGTTGGAAAATTGCTTTGGGAAATGATGTGGATCAGAGAAGTAAATTTTCTGTCAAGATAAACTTTAGTAGTGAGTAAAGCAAAATTCAGGAAAAAAAAAGACCCCTAGGTGTTTTATCTCACTTTTATTAACATTCTTTAATATTTACCACCATTGTACTCTGTGAGCCAGACTGTCAGTGGAAGCATTGAACTACAGAGAAGTTTCGGGAATTTCTCTAGAGAGGATATCTTCAGCCTCATTTTACAAACAGAAGCTGTGGATAACAGATGTGCTTCAGAGAGCTGGCGGTTTTAAAAGAATTAAGGTGAAAAGTAAACTCCCTAAAACCTTACCATACAGATACCAAGAATCTACTGCTTCTGGACTGGCCCAGACTTTCCAGTGTGTTTCCAGAAATTGCTGTTTTGCAGTCTGCACAGACGGTGGAGTGCTTGGACTAGCAAGGGAGGGGAGGACGCTTGGCAGGGCACCAGCTCAGAGCGAGATTCTTTTCTTTTTCCCGAAGAACTGAGCCTGGTAAAAAGAAAAAAAAAAAAAAATCAAAACAAACAGACCCTTTCCTTCTTCCCCATCTGCTTTCCTCCCAATTCTTTGGGGTCGATAGCCCCGGATTAACCAGTGGAACCCAGCAGGTTGCAGGCTGCTGTATCTGTAGCTGGGTTTTGCTGCATTCCAGGGCTGCCTGGCTGTGGTACCCAGGGCTGCTGAGTCTCACCAGCCGATAGATAGCAGGACCACAGCCAGAGTCTGTCTTGAACACTCAGAACAGCAGCACATGTGCTTTTGAATCTGATGGTGGTGATATGATGCAATAAATGATTCTAATTGAACCTGGGTAGACTGATGTTCCCCCTTCTTCCAAAACTCTCAATTTTAATTTCTTAGGAGATTCTAGCAGGTCTGGGGAGAGGTATGCTCAGAGAGGTCTGGGGACTGGATCTGTTGACGAAACGGGAGAGAATCATTATACTGGGGAAAAAATAAAGGCAGTCACCTGCAGCAAGTCTTGGCACACCTATGTGAAGGAAGCTCGGTAACCTCTTTAACTAAGTAGTTCAGCTGGTTTTGCCTAACAGAGATGGTGCTGTCTCTTTCTTCCAACTTACGAGGGAGATAACTTTTATATTGCTAATATTTCATGTTCTCTTTAAAAAAAATAATAATTGCATTTGTTTATTTTTGGTTGTGCCAGGTCTTTGTTGCTGCGTGCACTTTCTCTCTAGTTGCATTGAGCAGGAGCGACTCTCTAGTTGTAGCCTGTGGACTTCTCATTGCCGTGGCTTCTCTTGTTGTGGAACATGGGCCCTAGTGCTCGAGGGCCTCAGGAGTTGAGGCTCCCAGGTTCTAGAGCGTAGGCTCAATAGTTGTGGTGCACAGGCTCGGTTGTTCTTTGGCATGTGGGATCCTCTGGGATCAGGGATTGAACCCATGTCCCCTGCATTGGCAGGTAGATTCTTTACCACAGAGCCACCAGGGAAGCCCTAATGTTCTCTTTCAATTAACCTCTCACAGCTACTTCTTAGAATCTATTTCTAGAAACTAAGTGTTCCTAATGCCTTTCAATGCTCCTCTAGTCTGTTTCTAGAAATACAACAGGTAACTATAAACATTGGTGACACAGGGTGGGAGCTACTATTATTTGAGAATTTACTATCAGCTAGCACTGTGGTCAACTCAGTATATGTGATCTCTGATATCTTCTCAAGAACCCACAAGGCAACCATTGGTGTGTCTGTTTTAGAGATGTGAATGTTCTCACAGTTCTCGGAGAAGGCAATGGCACCCCACTCCAGTACTCTTGCCTGGAGAGTCCCAGGGATGGGGGAGCCTGGTGGGCTGCCGTCTATGGGGTCACACAGAGTCAGACACGACTGCAGCGACTTAGCAGCAGCAGCAGCAGCATGCCACAGTTCTTAAACTCAAATGATGACCTGTCCAAAAACTGTTAGACCCACTTGGGACAGACCCTGTGATCCATGGTGAGAGAAAGGGAAAGGAGTGCCTGTCCCTTAAGGAGAGAACAGCCTAGTTGCTTCTCCGCTCCATGTGCTCTTGACAGAGTCATGAGGGACTTGATTCAGAGCAGTGACTAATAGCAGGAATTCCACTCCCTGTGGAGGAGAGTTTGAAGCATGTGGACTTCCAAAGTCACACTGTGGGTGGCCACCCATATGCCACCCCCCTCCTCCGTCCATTGCTTTAAGTCTTTGCATGCTACTACATAGCTCTTAAAGTGTCACTTACATTCTCTCCTTTGAGCCTTACCAGATCCTTATGGAAACGGCTGAGCAAGGATTAATTTCTGAATCTTACACACGCGGGAACTGAAGTCCACAGAGGAGGTGATATATCTTAGTCAGTAAGTGACCAGGCCAGGACCAGAGCTCGGTCTATTAATTTCATCCCCAATAGTGTTTTCTAACACATCATGAAACTTAAAAGTAAAGATAGCTCTGGGAGATGTTGAGTGTAGGAGGGACTGATAAGACCAAATTCCCCAGTTGAAACCTTGGCTGTTCAAATAACCTCTGAATTCCAGTTTTCAATATCGAAGAACACAGACCTCCTTTGACCCTCTCAAAATCTCAGTCAATGACTTGCCAGGATGCTTTAACTTATTGCTCTTTTGTCTCTTCCCCATGTTCATCACTGTCTATCTCAGCATTTCTCAAACTTCTTTTTTCATTATCTCCCCCTTAAGAGATTTTTTTTTTTTACCTTTTCCCCTACCTCACTCTGAAATTTTAATACCACAGATATATTGTGTTTATGCACCATATAACATGGGCCTCGCTGGTGGCTTAGCAGTAAAAAATCTGCCTACCGATGCAGGAGACATGGGTTCAATCCCTGAATTGAGAATATCCCCTGGAGAAGGAAATGGCAACCCTCTCCAGTATTTTTGCCTGAGAAATCCCATAGACAGAGGAACCAGGCGGGCTATAGACCATGGGGTCGCAAAAGAGTCAAACACGACTTAGCGACTAAACAACAAAAACAACTATATACCATAAGTGTATATCTGCTTTATACATACAAATAATAAGACTTTTTATCCCCTTAAGAGCCAAGTTTTACTCCTTAAATTCGGTATTAGCCCTGTTAAGAATGTATAGTGTAGTTCAAAACTAGGAATCCAGTAAAAAAAAAAAAAAAAAATTAGAGGAGGAGGAAATAAGAAAGAAAAGAAGGAAAGGAGGGAAGAGAAAAAACAAACAACAAACAATGTAACAAGTTAGTGGGGAGACTTCCCAGGTAGTCCAGTGCCTAAGACTCTGCGCTCCCAGTGCAGGGGGCCTGGGTTCGACCCGTGGTCAGGAACTAGATCCCACATGCCACAAATAAGAGTTTGCATGTCATAACTGAAATGATCCTGCAGGCTGCAACTAAAAAAGATCCTGCATGCCACAGCTAGGACCTTGCACAACCAAAAAAAAAAAAAAAGTTAGTAAAGACACAAAACGCTAAACCGAAAGTGGTTCTCATTTTCCCAGTAGTTAGAGCTTTCCCCGGTAGCATAGATTCATGTGTTGGGATTTTACTTTGGCCAAAGTCTTTCCAATATACCTGTCCAAAGCCAGAGCAGAGCATTCTTCAGTCATTCTGTGATCAAATCACAAGGAACAGTTGGGGCCTTGGAACAGACTCACCTTTCAAGAGCTAATTTCCTAGGAGCAAAATAGAGCATTTCCTCTGACCAAACATGATATCTGTTTGTGGTGTTGGGTAAGTCTCTAAGGTGGAGAGAGATCTTTCCTTGGGGGAGGTTTAATGCATTCCTAACTTTACCTGTTGATAAGAAACAGCAGTAGAGAATGTCCTGGAAATCAACCTTACTTGCCTCCAGATCCTGCCTAGCAGAGAAGAGAACTAGAAGAAATGCCCCAAGTTACTACTACAAACAAGAAGGGAAAAGCCAGGCAGGCGGCCCTGACTTGCCCAAAGGCGAGAAGCAAAGTAGCAAACCTGGAACTTGGATTCTACATATTAACACATGAGCTTCTCTTCCAGAAGAGCATCCACCCTAGACACGTCCTTCTTTTGTTACACTTACTTGAGCAGCATCACTCTGTGGCTGTTAGTACACAGATAAAAAATATCTTTAAATAAACACCAGCACATCTGTTATGGCCAAAGATGTATGCTTAGTGTCTCAGGGGCCGGTATGATTTAATATTGTGCTGTGCTTAGTCACTCAGTCGTGTCTGACTCTTTGTGACCCTATGGACTGTAGCCCGCCAGGCTCCTCTGTCTGTGGGTATTCTCCAGGCAAGTAAACTGGAGCGGGTTGCCATGCCCTCCTCCAGGGGATCTTCCCAACCCAGGGATAGAACCCAGCTCTCCCTCATTGCAGGCAGATTCTTTACTGTCTGAGCCACCAGGGAAGCCCATGATTTAATATTGCCGATGTTAAATAAGAGTCTGGGAGCTGGATCACAATCACAGGCTGTGGGATCGCTTTCCACCTTCAGAAATTGACTACAGACAGCAAATAGCTCAGATGTGGGAATAAGTTTTGCTGTAATGCCAAAGACCCACATGAGTGATGTTTCCTTGAACTGGCCACCAGGCTTTGGTTTGTGTGGAAGGAGAAGATGGGACCACACCTGCATGGATATATGGATGTCAGGCACACACGCACTCTCATATTCTAGTGTGGGCTACATTCACGAGGGTACCTGATATCAGTGGCAAAGTCAAGCCAATGAAGAACCAGAAAAAGTCAAACGTTGTATCAACGCTAAGGCCCGAGAAAATTTCAGAGCTGTGAAGGGAGAAACATGTGTTTCTACTCCTTGACTTCTCACTCTGCCTCCTTTACTTCTCTGTCCAGACCCAGTGCTTTCAGGAACTCAGATTTTTGGATAATACCCTATCACAGAAGGAAATGGGGGCAGTGTGGCTCTGAACCCTGTTGGACTGAGCCCCGCCCCCGGCTGTGTGATGTTGTTTTATTGGGTTAGCCAAAAAGTTCTTTCGGGTTTTTCTGCACCATCTTACAGAAAAACCCAAACAAACTTTTTGGCCAACATGATATTTATCTGTTCTTAAAACAAGCAAACCCAGAACCCACTTATCTAGCACCTACCATATACCAGGCACTGTTCTGAGCACTTTACAAAGAATATCTCATTTAATTTTCAATAATAACCTATTTAATTCTAACATCCCTATTTTCATTTTATAGATGAAGGGATTGAGTATCAAAAAGGTTAAGTATTAATCAGTTGCCAAAGTCACTCAGCCAGAATTGAAGCCAAGCCCTGTGTCTCCAGAATCAGTGCTTGTCCCCTCCCCCATCCCCATTAAGGTAAGTGATGCTGGGCAAGTCACTGAACATCTCTAAATGTCAGTTTACCTATCTGCAAAATTCAATGCTTCTCTGGACAAAGGCTTCCCTGGTGGCTCAATGGTAAAGAATCCGCCTGCAATGCAGGATATCTGGGTTCGATTCCTGGGTCAGGAAGATCCCCTGGAAAAGGGAATGGCAACCCACTCCAGGATTCTTGCATGGACAAATGAGCCTGGAGGGCTATAGTCCATGAGGTCACAAAGAGTCGGATATGACTGGGGGACTAACACTTTCACTTTAAATGAGAAAATGTTAAAGATTTAGCAGGTTGCCAGGCATCTGGTAAATACAATATGTAATAAACACTCCTCTTGGGGGGCGGGGCAGGAGGGTGGTGGTTGCCTTTCACAGATGGATCAGGTTGAAGTGGAAGCTTCTCTTTCACATACTCATCATGTGTCTGGTGGACCTAGACTCAGCACTGTCTTCCTAATGCCTCATCTTCAAGTTAAATTGGTCTCTTGTTCACTCAACAAAAATTTACTTAATCCCTGAACAAGAAATGCTGTGTCACTTTGAATGAGCTAACCAATTCAGTTAGAACTAAAAAAACTGAGCGATGTGTTACCTTTAGTTTCATTTCCATTATTAAAATTTCTCCCCTTCTTCCTTACAGCATGTTTGCTCTTTTCTCTTTGTACCTTTTACAATTTTTGAAATAGTGTGCAAAAAAGAATCAATATGAGAAACTCAGATAAAAATGACCTGGACAGAAAGCAAGAGTGAGGCTGAATTCCAAGAAGGACCATTATTTTTAGAATAAAGCACATGCACGCACACACAGACTCAGTTGCAGGGAAATATAGATTTCACGGCAAATGCAATCAACATGGAGCAGACAGTGAGACGAAATCACAGAGTGAGTGGTTGTCCTGCAGCTGAGGGACAAATGACAGGATTGCCTTGGCCAGCTGAAGACAGATTGTCGCATTGTTCCATTAATTGTGTAGAGCTTGGCTTTTCCAGACCTTTCTGTGGCAGACTAATCCAGCTCTCACTTGCCACTGACTGAGCTGTCTCACTTTTATCCAAGGCTGCCTACAGTATCTCTGAGAGGTCCCCGCCGCACAGAGTTTGCAATCCTGAGAACGCTTAATTGAAGATAAACACACACTGATGGTGGACATCTAGTAATAAAAAAAAGGGGGGGGCATTGGTTTAAGGAGATAAATATGCTGGAAGATTCGATATTTATCCTGGCTTTATTTTAAGTCCTATAAATTGTTGGCAAATCTGGTCTTACATATGAGCAACTGCCTGCATTGTTTCATTTGAGAGGAACAAGAAACGATCTCCTGTCCAAATACACATCACCAAGGTGTCTCAGTACCTGCAATTCTAGCATTAGAACAATGTTTCTTATTGCCCTAAAAGATCTTTTTTAAGCTGCAGGAATTTCTAGGCAAAACTGGTATCATCGTCCATCTATCCATTTTCTACTGGCATTTAGTTTTCACATTCTCTAAAGAGTTGCTGATAAAAGAGTTAATGGCAGTGGGCTGAGTGGAAAGGGAACATTTTGATGTTTGGGGATATTTGGGAAAAGTTGGCATCTATTTGGAATTCTCTGAGGTATCATGAAAGCTTCTATGAAAATGAAAAGAGTGTCAGGCTAGGAGGAGAGGGGAAGTTAAGAACCAAAGGGCAGTACCAAGCCTGTGATACCAAACTTTGTC
This sequence comes from Bos taurus, assembly GCF_002263795.3. Classification (NCBI taxonomy): domain Eukaryota; kingdom Metazoa; phylum Chordata; class Mammalia; order Artiodactyla; family Bovidae; genus Bos; species Bos taurus. Next base: position 55,222,984 of record NC_037338.1, on the reverse strand, counting down.
ATTGTCAGGCTCCCAGACTCCGGCTAGAGAATGAGAGCGTATAGGAGTATGAGTGCAGTGTGTTCTCCAGGACTCCTGCTAGAAGACTTACTGACTTTAGTATTTTGAGCAAGGTCAGCCCTGCCTCATCACAACCAAGCAGAGGAGGAAAGGGAAATGATAGAGGTAGGAGGGCACAGAATTTAGAAGATGCAATTCCAGGTGCTAGGCTTTGACTTTCGGCAAGCTTCTTAACCTTTCCTGATCTGAGTCTTCTTGTCTAAATGATGGCACAAGGTTGTGTCTGCCTTTTGTGCTTATTGGGAGAATTAAAATAAATAAAAGAGTACTCAGTAAACTATGCGCAGAAGGCAATGGCAACCCACTCCAGTACTCTTGCCTGGAAAATCCCATGGACGGAGGAGCCTGGTAAGCTGCAGTCCATAGGGTCGCGAAGAGACTGACCGACTTCACTTTCACTTTTCACTTTCATGCATTGGAAGGAAATGGCAACCCACTCCAGTGTTCTTGCCTGGAGAATCCCAGGGACGGAAGAGCCTGGTGGGCTACCATCTATGGGGTCGCACAGAGTCGGACACGACTGAAGTGACTTAGGAGCAGCAGTAAACTATGGAGTACTCAGAAACAAAAGACAAGCCCATCTAAGCGAATACCTCTTTTTCACAATCAGCTCCATCAGGGGGAGTCAGTGAGGCCAGGGCCTCCTCACTTAACAGTGACCCCCATCTGGCCCTGCTGCCACCAGCTCACCGTGGTTTCTTACAGAGCTCTAGTCAGACCTATGAATCTCACTCACTGCTGAGCTACAAATGTGGCAATTCTTGTGATCCTCTAGCTCGATGTTTCTCAACCTTGGCTGAATTTCACAATCCCCTGGGAAGTTTTGAAATATTTCCTCATCAAGACCACACTCCGGATCAATTAAACCTGAATCTCTGGGGGAGGGACCTAGGCATTACTATTTATTAATGCCCTCAAGTGGTTTCAGTGTGCCGCCAGGGTTGAGAAGCATTTTCCTAGCTGAGCAAAAGAAAGAAAGATGCAGCTAGAAATTTTTTTTTTTTCTTGTAAAGCAAGGAGAAAAATGGCTTCCCAACAAGACATTGAGAAGAGGCAACTAGCCAACCCAGTAGATCAGAATAAAGAAAGAAATTAAAGGAAGTTTTGAAGTAGGGTTGGTGTATCACAACTACATACAATGATTATTTGATCAACATAAAACACAAATCTTGAAACTCCCTTCTTGCTCTCTTTTTTCCCTCTCTCTTCCCCTCTCCACCTGCCACAACTTTGACTTTTATTTTTCCCTGATCTCTCCCTTTCTCCATCCCTCCTCCTTCCTCTCATTTTATTAAATGACTCTGAATTCCTAGTATTAACTATAGCTGCTTACTCAAATCTACTAAGTTATTCCCAGGGTCCTGTACTTCTTCCCTGCCCCCACCCTGGCCTACCCCCACCACAGCGGTGTTCTTCAGCCTTTTTGCTGGTCCTGCTTCAGCGCAGACCCCTGTGTCTCCCCTTCTCATGCGTGGGTGAGTGTGAGTGCCTGCCTCCTCTCTGGGGTTTCCTTTCATCTTCCCGCACGTTCTAAAAGCCCTATTTTCCACCCACACATGCCTGCACTTTCTCATCTGTTTTCCGGTGTTCCCACCTCCCCCTCTGAAGCCCCACGTCTTTGTAATTTTTTATCTACTTTTTCTCATTCGGATGCAGGCAAGCCTGATGAATCAGAATATCTGGGGAATGGGAGTTCAGGGGAATTTTAATTTTCTGGTTAAGTGGTACTAGCTTGAAAACTACTTTTGTTTTATGTTTTATTGTTTGGGGAAAATGATAAAATAGAAGCCCAGAACCAGAAGGGTCCTAAGGGAATACCTGAAGGCAAAGAGAGAGGCTCACTGCAATTAAGATGAGAACAATGTGGACTCAAGGCCTGTGAGTACCAGCAACAAGTCTAAAGATCATCTCTCCTGACTTCAAGACTGGGTTTCTCCCAGAACACACTCTTGACTTGGCCTGCAGAACTTTTGATTAACCAGGACCTATCGAAAGTAAATTACATTTGGGGGGACTTTCCTAGTGATCCACTGGTTAAGATTACATGCTTCCAAAGCAGGGGAGTGAGTTCATCCCTAGCTAGAGAACTAAGATCCCACATGCCACGGGGCATGGCCAATAAGTAAATAAGTAAATTATACTTTTAAGTCAACTCTCTAGTTCTCCTAATGCCATAGGCCTATGAACTTCACTCATCAGTGTGGCCCACCTGGCCCCAAATGCCTTTCAGTCTGTGATGCTTGAATCTCTAGATCCTCATGCTTCTAGGTTCTGAGACCAGGTCTCTGATTAATAGGTCCACCACTCACTAGGCTAAGCACATTGATTTTTTTTTTTTTTCATAAACTTTTTATTTTGTATTGGAGTATAGCCAGTTAACAATGTTGTGATAGTTTCAGGTGAAGGGCAAAGGGACTTGGCCATACATATACATGTATCCATTCTCCCCCAAAGTCCCCTCCCATCCAGGCTACTACATAACATTGAGCAAGGTTCCATGTAAGCCCCTTGATTTTTAAAGTGAAAGCCTACTTATACCTCGGAGACATTCCAGGGTTGGTTGGAGCAGGGAAAAAGCCCAGGCAGAGGGGCTGAATTTATTCAGACAGCAGAACTCCTCCTGGAAGGAATATCAAGTGTCTCTTTTTCCCTCTTGTTAATTAAATATCCACTGTTAACTTGACATTTTTTTTCTTGTTTCCTAAATGAAGTCTTACCAGAGAAAAAGTGGGTCAGTGGAGGGCTCTGACAAGTTTTGTCCCAGTTAATTTAAGTTTTGCCATATGTTCTTTGAGAAGCATGTGCTAACTACAGGTCCTCGTGCTGATTAGCAACCAACCTGAGGGGTTTTCATTTAGATTTCCAGTTCTTTCTCAAGAGAGAGCAAGATGAGAAGGCAATAGATCTAGGTGAACCACTCCAAGCAAAGCTGTAATGCAACATAATGGTGTTGATGGCATTGTTGCTCTATACCAGGCAGCAGAGTTTCTCAACTTCAGGCACCCTTGACGTTTTAGGGTAAATGGTTCTCTGTTAAAAAGGAACTTCCTCTATACTGTAGAGTGTTCAGCAGGATCCATGACTTGTACTCATTAAAGGCTGGTAGCATCCAACCCCCCTGCATGAAAATCACAAATGTTTCCAGACATTATATTAATTGGGTGGCAGATTTGCTCCTGATTGAGAACCACCACCTTCGAGACATAGTCCATGTAATGACCAAGAAGAGAAGGTGAATAAACCCCCAATAATAATATACAGATACTGGATACATGCTACACCTTAGTGTCTCTGAGTCCAAAGTCATCTGGTTAGTGGCTAGACAGGGTGATTAACTGAACTTTCTGCTCCTGGAAGCCTGTGAGAAGTTTCCTCTGTTGACAGAGTCCTGCATGACCTGATAACCAGAGGCCAGAGCAATCAAAGTCAGGGTGAAAATTCCTGGAGGCGAGCATTGCACCCATGTCATCTACCAAGAATATGGTGAGCATGTACCCTAGCCCAGGCCAGTCCTAGGGTCTTTGCTGGCTAGAGGAGTAGAGAAGGCACCCATTCAAGGAAATTAGAAAGAGGCTACAGTTGAAAGTCTGACCTTTCATAATGGGATTATCTGGTGGCTCAGTGGTAAAGAATCTGCCTGCCAATGCAGGAAACACAGGTTCAGTCCCTGGGTTGAGAAGATTCCCTGGAGAAGGAAATGGCAACGCGCTCCAGTATTCTTGCCTGGGAAATCCCATGGACAGAGGAGCCTGGCAGGACATAGTCCTTAAGGTTGCAAAAGAGTTAGACACAACTCAGTGACTAAACAACAACAATCACAACATAGGTGAAAGGCCACCAGAGTGAATGCCCTGTGCTTCCAGTTACTGGCTGGGTGACTTTCCACAAAAGCACTCAACCTCTCTAAGCCTTAGGTTCCTAATGTAAAAATAAGGTCCAGATAAAGATTCTTATACCAAGTAGCCACTCAGTAAGTGTTTTTCCTCCATCTCATTTACAACTCCAACTCAGCATTAAGGATAATAGTAACAGTAATAGTTATAGTCAGGCTTTTGTTTTGAGTATAATTCCAGAAACGACATTCAATTGAGGAAGGCCAGGAAATGGGGCCCAGTTACAGGAGAAAGAATTTTGCCTCCTAGAATCCCTGGAAAAAAGTCAGAGTAGAGCATTTATTAATGTAGAAATGTTTTGCAACCCTGAGGTGGAACTTTTGAGTTAGGTGCATATTCTCAGAAGAATGCTTTGCTGGCTTTTACCACTAGGTAGCAGGCGTACACTCTCCTATGGCACTGGCATGAGGAGCCCAGAAGATTCCCCAGTCTGCAAAGCCGCTATCAGCTCATTAACTAATGCCTGAAAATACCATCAGCCACCTCAGCCCTTTACACGTTGTGATTGATTTTATCAGATCCTTTCCTGAGTTAAAGTTTGATCATGGAAGAAGAAAGTAGGAAGAAGAAAGTAGGAGTATAATTAATGCTGTGGGATATAGTTATATAATGTGATCATGTGTATGTGATCATACATGTGGATATATATATATATATAAAAATATGACAATGTAATATGTATATGTGGCTATTTTGTGTCATGTTATGTCATTTACATATAAGTATGCATGTGTGTGGGCTTCCCAGGTAGCACTAGTGGTAAAAAAAAAAAAAAAAAAACACCCACCTGCCAATGTAGGAGACAAAAGAGACACCAGTTCCATCCCTGGGTGGAGAAGATCCCCTGGAGGAGGGCACAACAACCCACTCCAGTATTTTTTATTTTTGCCTGGAGAATCCCATGGACAGAGGAGCCTGGCAGGCTACGGTCCATAGCGTTGCAAAGAGTCAGACACGACTGAAGCAACTTAGCACGCACATGTATATGTGTATCCCTAAACTTTTCCCAGAATATACGTCAGGCACCTGTGTAATAGTCATATTCCAGTTAATTCCTTGCTATTTAGCATTCCATCCACAGCAAGCCCAAATCAACCAACAGCAACCATCTATCTAGAGGAAATAACTGATGCTTATTTTGACTCCCCCCAAAACATTATAATACCCATTTTCCAAAAGAGATGTAAATTCTGGTCTCTTAGTAATGCTGTGTGTGAGAAGGGTATCTGATGCCTTTCATTTTCCCAGGGTGTGTGATCCACCAGTGCTCTCTTCTCTAATGCATGGCTGCGCCAGACAGAACATAAACTGAACTTGCTGACAGGTTGGTGACTACAGCCCAGGAACATAGGAAGCCTCTAAACCTTCCAGCGATCTGTGTGCAGTTGCTCCGGAAACCTGGGAGAACTAACAAGTGGTGTCTGCCCCTCTAAAGACCTACACGTACTCATGAGTGTGTTGTTTAATACTAAGTCTCCTTCCTGAAGGCAGAGAGGAAGGTGAGGCATGCTTAGACTTTGAAGAGCTTCAGAGAATATTGAAAAAAGGATTTTAAAACTTTCCTTTCACCAGAATAACCTTTCTCTGTGATGGCAACCTTGCAGTCTTGAGAACCTGAACTACCTGGTGGTTTCAACTCTCAGAGCTGGAGTCTGAGTCCCAAGGGCTGCCTTTCCTGGGAGTGAAGGCCAGAGAAAGGGGTTCATTTAACCTGCTCCCTCTGGTAGCACTTAAAAAAAAACCTACCAGGGCTAAGACTGGTCTGAGAGTGTCATTTGTCATTTCAAAAGACTTTTTCTTTTCCATATATAAATATTCAAGAAACCTCTATACCAGGGCTGAACTTTAATTAGCTGGGAAGGTAGTGCAAATGGAGGGTTAATCCATCACAATGCCCAGGAAGAGACATGAATTGTGGCTTTAAATTCTTTCCAGACAACACAGGACAATGAGATTAGCACCCTCTGTGGGAAGAACAACAACCAAAAACAAGGTGCTACACCTTTAAAAATCAGATTCTCTTTTAAATGCTCAGTAGTTTCCTTAGAGGGGGTCAGAGCAAGTTTGGTGAAGCTTAAAGATCAATTAATTTAAGAAAGAAAAGATTTCAAGTGTCATAAAACCTTAGTTAAAACTATCAGATTTGCCTCATTCTTGCCTCCCCCGTCCCACTTCTATTCTCCAAAGCAAGAAATGCAGGAGCATGAAACGGAATGAGCTGAATTCCTCTGTTTGTGTAGAAAACACATTTGCTTGCCTACAAAGACACAACGCAGACACACAGGCACACATGCACACACACACACACACAAAGTAAGAACATAGCTTTGTATGACCATCGTTAGTTCTCCAGGTCTCAGAGTAGACAGTCCTCTCTTCAACAGTATTTCATTAGATTTATATGGACTTCAGATCTTCTGTATACGTGCTGTTTAGTCATATGGGGAGGAGTGGGGGTGTCAGCAGCATATAACAAAGCATGACTATTCTCTCATTTTTTCTCATGGCCACATTTTAAAAAGAAGAATGAAGGGGACAAAAAAGTCTTCGGGATAGGAGATTCTCCAGTCTCCAGTATACACATTTCTAGGGGTTGGGGTGGATCTCTGCCTCTGCTGTTTTCCAGAAAGGCTCTGCTTCTGGAAGCTTTCCCTACAAGCACACCAACAGGGCCCTTAATGCACCAAGCCAGAGCAGCTTTTGGCACTGGATCCCAGTAGGCTTCTTAGGAGGAGATTAAATCAGTGGAATCCAAGGATTGACTCCTACAGTTGCAAAATTGGGGGATTTTTTTTTTATTCCCAGAAAAATCAGTTGTCTTCTAGAGGTCTTTTCAGTGGAATTTCATTATAGATGTCCCTGGAACCCCTGCCCTCCAAGATGGTATTTACAATGGCATCCCCAAATGATCATAAAGACTGAATCCAAAACCCCCTCCTTGAAGTTATCAAGGCACCTCTCTTCTAGAACATTAGCAGTCTAAATGGGTGCTGTATGCATGGTATATATCATAAAGTCATGTTTTAATTATAAACAAAATAAAATGAGGTCTCCTGATCAGAAAGAATGAGCTTATGGCATGCATGTGCGTGTGTGTGTGTATATGTGTATATATATATATATATATATATATATATATGTAAGGAGCTATCTAACAAAGCTTAACATCTTAGAGACATTTGCAAAATATTTCTCTTGAAAGAGCTTCTTAGTCTCTTAGAAGCAGTATTCTTAGACACAGTAATTTCTCCATAGGCAGAAGAGAAATCTACCTTCAGTCCTCAGCTTAAGTAAACCTCCTGGTGATGCCATTCTGCATTTCAAACAGCTGACTTTGCCTCTTTAGATGGGTGACTGGAGGCATTTGCATTTGGGGAGAAGGTGGTGTATATTTTCTCCCCCCAATCCCTCTTCGTGCTATTCCGACTTCTCTGTCTCTCAAAAGAAAAGGGAAAATACAAAGATGCCTGTCTGCAGGATCATTCAGAGAGGTTAAGTACCTGAGTTTGAGGAAGACTTTTAGACTCCAGACAATATTAGTTTGCCAGCTTTCACTCGTGACAGTTTATTTCAATCATACATTTACTTAAATTGCTAGCTAGTGAATGACCCCTCCCATCCACCACACCTCCTCCCCTTTTCCTGCCCTGCACCCACCACCTGGTACCACTCTTAAGTTTAGTTCAATAAACAACCTACATCTCTATGGACCTAGAAACCTATGAAGGTTGGCAAGGGGCAGTCATTGACCCCAACACAGAAAAAAACTAAAACATCACAGGGAAAGCAAGCGTTACACAACAGGGTTAGCTGAAGAGAGGCAGCTTTTCTATACTGGGTTAACAAATTATTCCCATCTCAGTAATATTGGAAGGTAGGCTCAAAAGCTCATCTTTCCCACCCCCATCACTTCCATATGAGCCTGCCTGTAAAGTCTCCTGCTTCAGGCAGCACCCAGGTAGACATTCAGCCCGAGGTAGGCTCTTTCAGTGTTCCCCACAGCAGCTAGGAGTGTGTTGTCCCCATGAGAGCCTCAGCCTGCTGCAGTCTTAGCAATATGCTCCAGGAAGCACAGCTTTCATCACCAGGCATTTGGATTCTGCCTTATTTCCCTGAGTCAAACCACAAGAGAGCAGGAGCTGAGGGTCTTTCACTTGGAAGAGTATGGAAAAGGGGCACAAATGCTACCAAGACTGGTGAATCAAAGGCATAGAAGAACAGAGGCATTTGGGGGTGAGGTTTTGAATTGATTAGAAAGATGCTTTGTATTAAGTGCAAAAACGTTTCTTGTTCATAGGAAAAACTGGCACTGCCTTTTAAAAAGCATTTGCAGTGATCTCTGCCTTCAAGGCTGATCAAGGATGCTCAGTCCTCAGTTCGCCTTTCCCTTGCTTTAAAGTGGCTAAATTGCACTGTGCTCCCCCAAACATAATATAGAGGGTCTGACTTTTTTCAGTCCTTAATCATGTGGGGTACATCCACCTGATAAGCTGTTTGTCCTTCTTAATGTCTCAAAATGAGCCTGGCTACTTTGCTCTTGAATTTCTGGATTTTCCCTCTGGTCACTAGATCACCCCTACACACACACCCATGCACACACCCACCCACACACACACAGAGGTAGGAAATTGTAACTATTACTTCTCTTAACACAGGTAACAATTCATTTAGGTTACACCAGTCTGTAAAAACTGTAAATGCTATTTTATTTTAAACATTTTAAGTTTACAAAAAAAAAAAAAAAAATCAATGATTGGTACCTTTTTACACTCTCAGATTCCTGAATATGGACAGATCTTCAAAGGGAGGAAGGAGTTTTCATATGAAATTTTAAGATAGACTGTCCTGAAGGTTGTGGGGTGGGGTTTTGTTGTGTTTGATCTCATTTTTTTTTTTTTTAAGACACAATAAAGCTAAAATGTCAAGTCTCTGGGAGTGATCCCCTTACAGTTTCAGTCAAGGAGCGTATCAGAGCACAGACCCCAGCCTGGCACTCGCCGGCCCGCCCCGGTTGTCCAGGCATATTTGGTAGCGCACGGGTTGAGAGTCTCTAGGGCAATCACACTTCGCATTCTCTCGCGGGCTGCTGGTGGCAGGTACACGAGCCATACTCGTTGATGATGACCAGGGCTCCCTCAATGTGGTTCGGTTTGTAATCAACGTAGTATTCCTGGGCAGACATGGCAGCCATCTGATGCATGGTCTGTTTCTGCTTTTGCTTCCTGCGCTGCGTGACAAAGCACTGTCTGAGCTGCCTGAGGCTGGCTGGGAAACACTTCCAGGAGACATAGAGCACCAAGACCACGATGAGGAAGGAGAAAATGAGGGCCATGGTGCCGGTGACCACCTTGTGGATCTGCACGGCATTCTCAGCGTGTTCGCCGGGGAGAGCCACGGTGACAGGCTCGGGCGTGCTGTCGGGCTGCCCCTCCCTGTCGTCAGCGAGTGTGGTGGCCGGGCCGGCGGGGAACCCCAAGTCGCTGCGGTTGGTGACGGCCGAGAGCAGGTGGCCGCTGGTGGGCTCGGCTCCCTCCTCACACAGGTGGAACGCGTACACGGCGTCCAGGACGTCCTCGCCCTGCGCGTACTCGGGGCTGGCGCACTGCAAGTTGCCATCGTAGCGCCCCTGGAAGTTGCTGAGCCAGGAGGCCAGGGCGCACACGTTGCGCCCACAGTCCCAGAGGTTCCCGGCCAGGGTGATACTGGTCAGCGACTTCCAGGAGTTGAGGATCCGGGGCTCGACGTAGGTGAGGCGGTTGGAGTCCAGCTGCAGGGACTGGAGGTGCGGCACGGTCTCGAACACGTGGGGCTCCATGTACTCGATCTCGTTGCCCGACAGGTCCATTTTCTCCAGGTTCCACACCCAGTCCAGCGAGCTGACCACAATGGCCACCTTGTTCCTCCTCAGGCAGAGCGAGTGCAGGGAAATGAGGCGCGGGAAGTGGGCGAAGTTCACCTTGACCAAATCGTTGTGCTCCAGGTGCAGCTCGGTGAGCTTGAACAAGCCGGCGAAAGAGTTGCGCGCCAGACTCTTGAGCTGATTGTATCCGATGTCGAGAAACTTGAGGCTGCGGCAGTCCTGGAAGATGCGCACGGGCACGAACTGGATGGCATTGGCCCGCATGTGCAGCGTAGTGAGCTTCCGCAGCCCATGGAAGAGGTCGGGCGCCAGCGCCTGCAGCTTGTTGTACGAGAGGTCCACGCTGCGCAGGTTGGGCATGGGCCGGAAGGTGGTATTGGCCAGCTGGGTGATCTGGTTGGAACTCAGGGTGAGTTCCTTAACTCGGCGCAGTTTCTGAAAGGCGTCCCCCTGCACCGAGCAGATGTGATTGTGATCCAGATAGAGCCACGTGAGCTGCATTAACCCCGTGAACTGGCCGGCGCGCAGCTCCGAGAGGCTGTTGTAGCGCAGGGACAAGCCCAGCAGGCCGGACAGGTTGTGGGGCGCCTCGGTGAGGTTGAGCGCCTCGCAGTACAGCAGCCGCCCCTCGCACCGGCACAGCTGCGGGCACCCGCTGGGGGCGGCGGGCAGCATCTGAAAGCAGGCCCCCAGCAAACACAAGACCACCCCCGAGGGCCTCCTCAGCAGCCAGTGTAGACAGAGACCGAGCAGCAGGAAATCCATTAGCGAGAATCTTTCCAGAGAGGCTGGAGAATGTCCATTGGAAGCGCTCGGTCAGAAATCTACATCATATTTTATTCCGAGGGAGGGGGAGCGGGGGAGGGGGGAGAAAAGGGCAACAATCAAATAAATATATTGAAATAAAGCAGGACCCCCCCCCCACTCCCCAAAGCCACACGTTCACCTCTAAGCATGCAGAAAGCTGGGCAGCATAGAAAGTTCACAGCCACGGAAAAAGATCAAAGAGATGGTGATTTGGTCCATGTTAGATGCTGCAGCAAAGAAAAGGGAGGAAAAAAAAAAATCTTCGGGAAAGAATTTAATTAAAAAGTGTCTTACCCACCCTTTTCCAGAGAGTGACAACCTCCATTCAGCTGCTCCCTTTGTGTGCAGGCTAATTATATGCAGGGCGAGAGAAGACCCCTCTGTGTTTCCGAGGCAGCCCCGGTCCGCGGCCGGCGGATCTGGCAGGCGCACAATGTCTCACTTTGCTGCTCGGCTCCGGGCTGCAAGGGCGGCCGGCGAGGCGGGGAGGCGACTTCTAGGACCTGCAAGTTTCCCAACTACGTGCGAGGAGCCGGGGTTTCGCCTTCCTGCCGCTGTCCTTTCCCTCTGCAGTTCGGACTGTGACGTTGTGGGGGGAAAAAAAAAAACTCCAAACTCGGGGCTCGCGACTCCCCAGGATTTGACAGTCTGGTTAATGTCCGTCATTGGAAAGGACCCCTGACCGGCGCCACCTTTTCCTCCGCGGAGACCGCCTGCCATTCGAGCCCGGGGCGGCTGCGGAGAGCGGGCTCGCTCATCCTTTGCGGGCGGCGGGGAGGTGCGGGAGGCGGCGCGGGGAGCAGGGAGCGGCGCCCCGGCTCCTTCCCTCCGCCAGGCTGTGTGCGGCGCGAGCTTGCACCGGCACCTACTGCTCACTGAGTGTCGTAAGCTGCTCACGATTGTGCGTCTTCCCGGAGCACCTCAGACATGGGCAGATTGAAAAGGGGTGGGCAGAAAACCAACATTTTCCCGAACCACTAAAGTAATATATGTTCTTTGATGAAAAGGAAAACACTTTCAGCTTTTTGGTCCATATTTCAAAAAAAAGGAGGGGGATGGAGGTATGGGAAAGCATCATCAACCACTGAGATATTTCCAAGTGGGAGACTGAAATACTCTGTTATGCTCCCCCTCTCCTTTCCGTTTGAGGAATGTTCCCCCCTCCCGCTTTAAAGCTGTCTACGTGTAAGAGGTACGTAGGAATCCGTAGAGAAATCAACATTTGGTCCCTTGCTTTAGAAAAGCAACTTGAGAGAAGCTAGAGGAAGGCAATGATTGTGGGGACTTGACTGAGTTTTTTTTTTTCCTTGCGGGGACTGGAGTTCTGCAGTCAGCCAGCCCTTTTGGGTGGTGGATGGGGTAAGGAGGTGGGGGGAATGCTTTTCAAACTCGGCCGATTTGGGAAGCCATCCCAGTCCAAAGGTAGGAGACCCAGAGTGGCTGAACCGTATGTATATCTGTGTACAGAGAGTCTTTCTTGCCCAAGATCCCTCCGGGGCTTCACTAGTCTCCATAGATGTCAGTGAGGTCCCGGGTGGATTAAAGAAAGATTTTACTGCCTGACACCGGGAGGGCTGACCCTGACGTGCTGCTCACGGTGATTACAGAGCCCTGCAGTACACTCCACTCCAGAGGAATATGCCAGAGAATGAGCGGAGAAGGGGTCATTTAAACCCACTTCCATACACACCTCTACTTAAGCTTTGACACTGTTACTAAATTGTGCCTTTTGAGTGTGAAGAGATGTCCTTGCCTGATTATTTCCATTAACAATCATTTATGGATGGGCTCCTTCAGCTTGTGATGAGCTCTAACTTGTCTCAGCTTGTTTGGAGAGGGTCTGCATTGCTATGGTCAGGAACCTGTTGGTGATCTTTTTTTTTTTTTTTTTTTTTAAGAATGACAGAGAAGCCCTGCCAGAAGTGAGTGGATAAGCCTACCGTCTTGACTAAGATGCCCAGAATGGTGACAGGGAGAATCAAATGTGAATTCCCATCTCCTCACTTTGCATTTCTATCATGTCTGACTGTTAGGTACTGAAAACAAGTAGGCATCATCTGTAGTTGTACTCACATTTGATAAGAATGAACTGGACTTGCTTTGGACAAGTAACTTGGCTGGGCCTTAACACCCAAGCTGAAGACACCAACCAGTGGAATCAAAGTCACCAAAGACTGGTGATACTTTTCAGGAAAAGTCATACGAACAAGGGCATGAATCATTCCATTTTTGTATTCCTCTGAGCTCTGCCCTGGTCATTCATCTCTGAGATGCATCATTTAATTGGAAGGAAAACAAATCTAAATGTCCTAGACATCACATGCTGTCTTAGGAGCTAAAAAAGACATTCAGAAATCAATCCCCTTAATTTTGTACATAACAAAACCCAAGCAAAGATTCACTGGATGATTATTCAAGGTCTCACAGCTTCTTACTGGCACAGATAGTTTTTTTTTTTCCTCCTCTCCCACATCAAAGTGGTGGTCTTCCCATCTTGATGGTTGCCTCTCTGTCACTCTTGCCTCTTTCTCAACTCTGCTGAGCACCTGCAGGTTTTGTCCTGGCACCTTCAAGGTGCTGCAGAACACTTTAACAGACAAACAATTTCACCATCAAGTGTTTTCACCTCTTGCCAAGACAATTATTCCTGACAGCAAGCCGGCTGATTGAGCCATAAACTATAAAGTGTTGGGAGACTGGGGCGGGCAGGGGTAAACATTGGCCAACCATTCAGCAAGTATTGTTGAGTACAAGCCACCCAATCCCCATGGCTGCTAGGAAGAAAATTCTCCTAATGTAGGCAGCTTGGCAAAGTGATGATAGAGCCTGCCAAATGGGCAAGAAGAGGTCCCACTTTGGATGTCACTTGATTTGTAGAGCTGGTACAGAGAGGCAGAAAAGAGTTGAGTGTTGGCAAGAAGGAAGGAGAATAAAATTAAATTCACTGCATTTATATGTGAGTTTTCTTTTAAGTACACTACTTAAAACGTAGAAGATGTGTCTCGGCTGTAATTAAAATATATGTATGTACATATATATATTGCTTTTCACATTATTATCCCCCAAATCATTTCATCTGGATGGTATCTTTAAACCTTTCCCACTTCTAATGTGGCAAGTTTGCATCTTTTCTACGGTTTTAAACCCCTTGGCAGAACCGTATACATTAACAGATTGAAATGAGCTTTATTGAAATTTAGCTATTCTAAGTCATCTGAGTTGCAGAATCCCAATTTATTATGTATTTAAAGCATACCAGCCCTGATTAAATCAATGCAAATTAGGTTAAATAAGAACAACATGAATCAAGTGTTTCAGCAAAGTTGAGTTGAGAAACGACAACTTTTGAGTCACCACAGCAAGTTGATGTGGCTGGTTTTCACCAGTTTTAATTTCGTGCATCTTAGGGTCCAACACAATTAAAAAGTAAGAAAAGGAAAGAGTTCACCTGAAGTTCTCTTGTTCCCCTTGTTTGAGCTCTCATATGTCTGTACCTCTCTTGTGAGAACATCTAATGTGCTAGGTTATAATGTGACAGTTGTGTGTATACATGATCAATCTCTTTTTCTGGGCTAACACAGCTTTCTATTGGTAGATGTCTTCTTGAGCCTTGGATGTTGATGAGAGATACTTTTTACCCTTTAAAACACCCTTGATAACTTCCGTGTTTGTACAGGGGAAAAGATTAAGCATCCTTCCTGAATGGCCGTAGTAGTTGAGCATCAAGAAAACCACCTCAAGCCATCAGGCCAATGTGTGATTGGGGAGTGGGGTAAGAAAGAACAAGAATCTTGAAATTGAGGCTTCTGAAAATGGGAAGAAACTCTGAGGTAGGTGAAGTGTGAGTCTGATTGCCAAAACACAATCCGGAACTAAGAGGAGGTGGAAGAGCGAGTTTGATGCAGCTGGGGAGGCCAGAAGTATAGCTTGGAGGAAGGAGAGGTAATTAATTCTTCTTCTCTTAAGCCTTATACATTAAACTTTGCATAATAAACTCTCCTGCTTTTTCTTGGTACTTGATGGTGTGATGGGGTCGGGGGTGAGGGGTGGTCACACACAGTTTAATGTGTGTGTGTATATATATATCAGTTCAGTTCAGTCACTCAGTTGTGTCTGACTCTTTGCGACCCCATGGACTGCAGCATGCTGGGCTTCCCTATCTATCACCAACTCCTGGAGCCTACTCAAACTCATGTCCATCACGTCAGTGATGCCATCCAACCATCTCAAAATGCCCCCCTTCTCCCACCTTCAATCTTCCCCAGCATCAGGGTCTTTTCCAGTGAGTCAGTTCTTTGCATCAGGTGGCCAAAGTACTGGAGTTTCAGCTTCAGCATCAGTCCTTCCAATGAATACTCAGGAGTGAATATGTTGTATCTATGAATATGTTGTACCTCTCCCATTTCATCTCAACTGAAGGCCACTTCCAATTTGTTTGAGTCAAAATAGTTTGTGAACCAAGAGGTACAAGTAATAAAAGTCTGATATAAGCATGCATTCTGAAGACTGGCCTTCCATTAGGAGTCCTTGGCAGTGCTCAGGACAAGAGAAATTCAAGTCGTGATTTTAATGTTCTCTCAGTGCTTGGACCAGCCTGGACCTTGATCTTTACGTGATTATCTTTAATTTTCCATAGCAGTGAGCCATGGCTTTTCTTTAAAAGGAAACATTTAGAGGTAGGGAAGGAGGGTGGGAGTCACAATTTCAAAAGGAGAAAATTAACTCTGTTGTTCCTATGGGCAGGCCACATACAACTGGCCTTTTACAACCTGCTTTGGAAAATGTATGTGGAACCAAAGGGTAAGGACTTAAGTCTTCTCTCAGGAGATCTACTTAAAGGAGCTTATTTTTTTAAAAAAGAAGGTCATTTTTCTTATCAAACTTTATCCCCTTAGAACAAGGTAGTAATATGGCTAGCACTAGCAGTACTTATTATGCTCAATGCAAGATGTTAAATCACGGGAGTAAACCAAGGAAATGCAATGACTCAGTGCTTTCCTCCTGGAACTTTAGGTAAGAGAGAGAAACAAACACTGAGGGACTTTGCTGATAATATTTATTTATTGCCCAGTGCTTGACAGCAGATGTCCCTAGAACACATAAATGAGAAGAGCTGACAGGTAAGATGGGACCGATGCTAAAAAGCTTCACTGAAAAAGTAAAGTTGATGGAGTACGGACTCAAGATGTAGGCTCTCAGACCTGAGGGGTGGCATCATAAAAGCATACCTAGGATAGGGAACTGAAAGCCTTACATTGTGATGAGTGGATTAATTCCCTAGTTCTCAGAGGGAAGAAGAGGGACAGAGACAGAGGAAGTGTTGGGAGAGGAAGGAAGTTGGGAAAGGGCTTCCAAACCTTCCCTGTATTAAGACCACATATTGGTCCCCAGAGCTAGTTCTTTAGCTAGGTGTGGTTTGACAAATACTGGTGATAAATTAAGTCTGATTTAAATGATGCACCTTAGGTGGAAAATGTCTGAGACTTCAGGTATGGGATCAACCTCGAGAAATGACAGCATAGCTTGTATAATAACTTTTGAAGATGACCATTGCTAATTTGATGATTACCAGGGAGAAGGCGATGGCACCCCACTCCAGTACTCTTGCCTGGAGAATCCCATGGACGGAAGAGCCTGGTAGGCTGCAGTCCATGGGGTCACTAAGAGTCAGACACGACCGAGTGACTTCACTTTCACTTTTCACTTTCATGTATTGGAGAAGGAAATGGCACCCCACTCCAGTATTCTTGCCTGGAGAATCCCAGGGACAGAGGAGCCTGTTGGGCTGCTATCTATGGGGTCGCACAGAGTCGGACACGACTGACACGATTTAGCAGCAGCAACAGCAGCAGCAGTTGCCATTAAATGAATTCTATTTTTTTAAAAAGGGCTTCCAATGCTATGCTGAAATTTTTAGTTTGCTGTACCCTTCTAGTTTTGAAGGAAATGGCAACCCACTACAGTACTCTTGCCTGGAAAATTCCAAGGACGGAGGAGCCTGGTAGGCTATAGTCTATAGGGTCGCAAAGAGTTAGACACGACTGAGTGACTTCACTTTCACTTTCTAGTCTCGAAGACTGAACACTTTCGAGTTATCTTTGACTCTTGTAATAAATACGTGGGTTAGTTCCTGAGGCCTGTTCTGCTATCCCAGGCCCCGCTCTGCAAGCTCCCTCTGCATTGCCATATGCTTTGATCATGTCATATTACACCTAACTGCTGTATATACTCTCTCTATCTTTGCTTACCTTCATCCTCACCATCCTTCAAGGTTGATGTTAAATTTCCTCTATGTCTTCTTTATTGATTCCCATGTAAAGTGATCTCTCATTCTTCTGAACTCTGTTAACAGCTTACCTTTATCAATTCTGCTGCTGGTGCTGTTCACTTTATATGAGTGTGGCAGTCATTTCTAATTATAGTAGTTTAGAACTGAATGCGACATTAAACATCTTGGAGCTTAGGAATAAAAAGACTTCTGCTTTCCCATTCTCTCTTAGTATGATCCTACACAGGTCACTCCATTATCAGTGAAATAGGAACAAGGATGGCTATCTTAAAGGATTCTTGGGGAAAATTCAATGAGCTCATGTATATTAGAGTTTTGCAACTCAAAAGTGTAAGCCTAGGACTAGCAGCCTTACAGCATGTTAGAAAGGCAGAAGTTTAGGTTTCTTTCTAGATATGTTGAATCAAATCTGCACTTTACCATTAACTCCAGGTTAAAATTAAATTTTGAAAAGCATTCTATTAGAACATTCTATTAGAAGTATTCACATTCTAACCTGAAAAAGTAACCCAGATATCTTTAATGTCTAGTTTTATAATTGAGGAGTTGAAGGGTCAGAAATGTTAAGTGATTGCCCAAGATTGGTATTCTTTTTATTGGTGATAAAAAGAATTCAGATAAAAACCTTGCATTTTCTGAATCTTGTTCTCTGTTCTATTAAATTCCAAACACAGAATTCAAAGTATGTGTCTATCTCAGTACTTAGCACTTAGTAGGGCTCTTAATAAAGGTTGGTTGCTTCCCAGATGGAACAGTGGTAAAGAATTTGCCTGTCAATGCAAGAGATGTGGGTTTGATCCCTGGGTTGGGAAGATCCTTTGGAGTAGGAAATGGCAACCTACTCTAGTCTTCCTGGTTACAAAATTCCATGGACAGAGTAGACTAGTGGGCTATAGTCCATGGGGTTGCAAAGAGTCAGATAAGACTGAGCACACACACACACACGTACATGTGGCAGTAAGTATCAGTTCAGTTCAGTTCAGTCGCTCAGTTGTGCCCGACTCAGCGACCCCATGAATCACAGCACGCCAGGCCTTCCTGTCCATCACCAACTCCAGGAGTTCACTCACTCATGTCCATTGAGTCAGTGATGCCATCCAGCCATCTCATCCTCTGTCATCCCCTTCTCCTCCTGTCCCCAATCCCTCCCAGCATCAGGGTCTTTTCCAGTGAGTCAACTCTTCACATGAGGTGGCCAAAGTACTGGAGTTTCAGCTTCAGCATCAGTCCTTCCAATGAACACCCAGGACTGATCTCCTTTAGAATGGACTGGTTGGATCTCCTTGCAGTACAAGGGACTCTCAAGAGACTTCTCCAACACCAAGTTTAAAAGCATCAATTCTTTGGCGCTCAGCTCTCTTCACAGTCCAACTCTCACATCCATACATGACCACTGGAAAAACCATAGCCTTGACTAGACGAACCTTTGTTGGCAAAGTAATGTCTCTGCTTTTGAATATGCTATCTAGGTTGGTCATAACTTTCCTTCCAAAGGGTAAGCGTCTTTTAATTTCATGGCTGCAATCACCATCTGCAGTGATTTTGGAGCCCAGAAAAATAGTCTGACACTGTTTCCACTTTTTCCCCATCTATCTGCCATGAAGTGATGGGACCAGATGCCATGGTCTTAGTTTTCTGAATGTTGAGCTTTAAGCCAACTTTTTCACTCTCCTCTTTCACTTTCTTCAAGAGGCTTTCTAGTTCCTCTTCACTTTCTGCCATAAGGGTGATGTCATCTACATATCTGAGGTTATTGATATTTCTCCCGGCAGTCTTGATTCCAGCTTGTGCTTCTTCCAGCCCAGCGTTTCTCATGATGTACTCTGCATAGAAGTTAAATAAGAAGGGTGACAGTATACAGTCTTGACGTACTCCTTTTCCTACTTCGAACCAGTCTGTTGTTCCATGTCCAGTTCTAACTGTTGCTTCCTGACCTGCATATAGGTTTCTCAAGAGGCAGGTCAGGTGGTCTGGTATTCCCATCTCTTGAAGAATTTTCCATAGTTTATTGTGATCCACACAGTCAAAGGCTTTAGCATAGTCAATAAAGCAGAAATAGATGTTTTTCTGGAACTCTCTTGCTTTTTCCATGATCCAGCGGATGTTGGCAATTTGATCTCTGGTTCTTCTGCCTTTTCTAAAACCAGCTTGAACATCTGGAAGTTCACAGTTCATGTATACTACTGAAGCCTGATTTGGAGATTTTTGAGCATTAATTTACCAGCATGTGAGATGAGTGCAATTGTGCAGTAGTTTGAGGATTCTTTGATGTTGCCTTTCTTTGGGATTGGAATGAAAACTGACCTTTTCCAGTCCTGTGGCCACTGCTGAGTTTTCCAAATTTGCTGGCATATTGAGTGTAGCTCTTTCACAGCATCATCTTTCAGGATTTGAAATAGCTCAACTGGAATTCCATCACCTCCACTAGCTTTGTTCATAGTGATGCTTTCTAAGGCCCACTTGACTTCACATTCCAGGATGTCTAGCTCTAGGTGAGTGATCATACCATTGTGATTATCTGGGTCATGAAGCTCTTTTTTGTACAGTTCTTCTGTGTATTTTTGCCACCTCTTCTTAATATCTTCTGCTTCTGTTAGGTCCATACCATTTCTGTCCTTTATGTAGCCCATCTTTGCATGAAATGTTCCCTTGGTATCTCTAATTTTCTTGAAGAGATCTCTAGTCTTTCCCATTCTGTTGTTTTCCTCTATTTCTTTGCATTGATTGCTGAGGAAGGCTTTTTTATCTCTCCTTGCTATTCTTTGGAACTCTGCATTCAGATGCTTATATCTTTCCTTTTCTCCTTTGCTTTTCACTTCTCTTCTTTTCACAGCTATTTGTAGAGCCCTTGTATGTGTTTTATGCAACCCCTGGCTTATATTATTCCTGTTTTATTATCACTGTCAGCCTGTATGTATTTCTCTTGGATGTTTAAGTTTGACTTTTTTATTATAGAAGAATGAAGAAAAGGAAAAAAGACAAGAAAAAATAAAATTTAAAATCAAGATTATCACCTAAAATTTAACCACCTGGAGATAAACTGTTAATTGTTGAGGACATATTCTTCTAGAATTGGTCTATTTTATATGTATTTATATTTTATAAAAATACAATAACATTCTGCCAATACATACTACTTTGTAACTGATTTTTTCATTGTTGACATTTTTCCATAGACAGAATACAAATTGATAGGATCATCCTCAATAACTGCAAACCATTCTAATAAATTTATCCATGTCTTCTTTCTTACCAGTTAGGCAGCATCTGTTTTTTAGCCATTATAAATTTATTGGGATAACATCCTCATATATACACTACAATAGACTGATGGTTTCAGTTCAGTTCAGTTCAGTCCCTCAGTCGTGTCTGACTCTTTGCGACCCCCTGAATCACAGCATGCCAGGCCTCCCTGTCCATCACCAACTCCCAGGGTTCACTCAAACTCATGTCCATCAAGTCGGTGATGCCATCCAGCCATCTTATCCTCTGTTGTCCCCTTATCCTCCTGACCCCAATCCCTCCCAGAATCAGGGTATTTTCCAGTGAGTCAACTCTTTGCATGAGGTGGCCAAAGTATTGGAGTTTCAGCTTCAGCAGAGGCGGCCTTACAAATAGCTGTGAAAAGAAGAGAATCGAAAAGCAAAGGAGAAAAGGAAAGATATAAGCCTCTGAATGCAGAATTCCAAAGAATAGCAAGGAGAGATAAAAAAGCCTTTCTCAGCAATCAATGCAAAGAAATAGAGGAAAACAACAGAATGGGAAATACTACAGATCTCTTCAAGAAAATTAGAGATACCAAGGGAACATTTCATGCAAAGAAGGGCTCGATAAAGGACAGAAATGGTATGGGCCTAACAGAAGCAGAAGGTATTAAGAAGAGGTGGCAAGAATACACAGAAGAACTGTATAAAAAAGAGCTTCATGACCCAGATAATCACGATGGTGTGATCATTCACCTAGAGCCAGACATCCTGGAATGTGAAGTCAAGTGGGCCTTAGAAAGCATCACTACGAACAAAGCTAGTGGAGGTGATGGAATTCCAGTTGAGCTATTTCAAATCCTGAAAGATGATGCTATGAAAGTGCTGCACCCAATATGCCAGCATATTTGGAAAACTCAGCAGATGCCACAGGACTGGAAAAGGTCAGTTTTCATTCCAATCCCAAAGAAAGGCAATGCCAAAGAATCCTCAAACTACCGCACAATTGCACTCATCTCACACAGTAGTAAAGACTGATGGTTTATATCCCCTCAAATTCATGTATTGAAACCTGATCCCCAATGTGGTGTTATATGGAGGTGGGGCCTACCCGAGGTTATTAAGTCACAAGACTAAAGCCCTCAGGATTGGGTTCAGAGGGTGGGGCCTTAAAAAAAAACTTTCAATACCTAAGGCCAGATTGTCCTCCTGAATGGTTGTACATATTTCAATCTCAATATCTCTTAATATCTCTTTTGATGCTTTATTGTTTTCCTCTATATACTCCACACACACACACACACACACACACACACACACACACACACACACTCCACCACAAATAGAAGCCTTTTTGTTTCCCTTTCCTTCATCTGGTGTGCCCACTGAGATCCCTGTTGGAATCTGTTCTTGGTTACTTGGAACCATCCCTTCTTCCTATTCCCTCCCTCCTTTATGCAGAGGCAGAGGGAGCCTTGGGTTTTGGGGTCTTCAGTGTTCCTTCTGGGAGCTTCTGAGGGTTTCATTCCCATATCCTATTAAGTGACTAGCCAGCCAGATTATTTCCACAGAAGTGCTCTGTGGAAGTTAGAGTGTTTAAATATATTTGTCAAATGAACTAGACTCTGCACTGTTGTTTATGATTCACAAACATTATCTCAATCATGCAAAATCTTGTTTTTCATGGCTTCACCCACTTATTTGGGACATTCTATAACATCAAACTTGGGCTTCCCTGGTAGCTCAGCTGGTGAAGAATCTGTCTGCAATGCAGGAGACCCCCAGTTCAATTCCTGGGTTGGGAAGATCCCCTGGAGAAGGGATAGTCTACCCTCTCTAGTATGCTTGGGCTTCCATGGTGGCTCAGATGATAAAAAAATCTCCTGCAGTATGAGAGACCTGGGTTCAATCCCTGGGTTGAGAAGATCCCCTGGAGGAGGGCATGGCAACGCATTCCAGTATTCTTGCCTGGAGAATCCCCATGGACAGAGCAGCCTGGTAGGCTACAGTCCATGGGGTCGCAAAGACTCGTACATGACTGAGAAACTAAGCACAGCACATAACATCAAACCAATGTGCCAGAGCAGATTCAGAAACATGTATTTAATTGTAAACTGACAGGTGTATTTGACATTAACTTGGCACTCACCATACCAAGAAGTGATTCTAAAAGTTTGGATTTCAAATGCTATAACAAGATGCTGGTGTAAAAATCTCTTTTCTCTCAAGGTCCCAAGGATTTATGGGGATAACTGGACAACTACAGTTCTTCTGCTTGATATTAACAAGTCTCACCTCCTCTCCTCAAAACAAATAATGGAACCAATTTAATTCAGTAGTAAATTCTGTCTGTGATACATCTTAACATTTAATGATCTTGTTTTATAGAATTTTCCAGATGTTGCCAATTTTGTCCTTGCAGCTTTTAGAATCCTCTAATATCTACCCCTGTAGGTGTGGAAGACTA
Source organism: Bos taurus (assembly GCF_002263795.3). Taxonomy (NCBI): domain Eukaryota; kingdom Metazoa; phylum Chordata; class Mammalia; order Artiodactyla; family Bovidae; genus Bos; species Bos taurus. Next base: position 55,200,405 of record NC_037338.1, on the reverse strand, counting down.
TCAGTTATGAGAAGCCATATATAAAGAGCATAGGACTTTCCACATTGCACTGATAAATGTGCCCCCTTTCCTCTTAGTGCAATCTGGCACAGTGCTGGCTTTTTAGATCTTCTTGCTGAAGTATGTTTATTAACTGGCTTGAATTCTTGCTTAATCAATAGCCTGGGGAATCTGAGTTAAATATAAAAAAAAACTATATTACATTGATATATAGGCACACATTGTTAACACAGGAAGGTCCAAGCTTTTGAAGTCATACAGATTAATGCCATTTATATGTGGCCGCATTTCATACATCTAGTTTGTGTGGGAAATCCCTCACCAGCCATGAGCAGTGAGCCTTCTGTGGTAAATTAGCCAGTTGAATGCATTTATGTCTTTATTCAGCCATCTCCCATTCTCTGGAACCACTTCTTAATCTTTCACAGGCACCTTGAGAATGCTTTTTTAATAATTCAGTATCAATGCTGCTGCTGTTCTTATTTGTTTTTGTTAGTTTAAGTCAAATGGAGGTTTAGCTGTTGAGATAAAGTTAGATAAAATGTGGTCCCTGCCTTGGGTATTCTTGAATCTGGAGTGGAGGTGATGGTAACAAAGCAATGTGATTCATGCTATGGCAGAGATGTAAACAGAAATTGAGGTTGGAGAGATTTCTGTAGTTAACTGAGCAAGGACAGAGGAGCTGGGAGAAAAGGAGGAGGGTTGACCAGAGGGAAGGAAAGCTACTCCAGCCAGTAGGCAAGGTCTGTGAAAATGCTATATGTGCTTCTGATATGTTTACAGTGTCTGGAGCACAGGATGAAAGGGAGGGAAGGGGAGACATGAGACTGGAGTGTTAGAGACAGATTGAGAAATACTTTCCATCAGGATTATGATTTCCAAAATGTGGGTCCCAGAGGGATGATACAGGGAGGGAGGAGGGAGGAGGGTTCAGGATGGGGAACATGTGTATACCTGTGGCAGATTCATGTTGATATATGGCAAAACCAATACAATATTGTAAAGTTAAAAAATAAAATTTAAAAAATGGAGAAAAAAATAAAAATAAAAAAAATAAAATGTGGGTCCAAGGAATAAAATCCTGATGATTGTCTTGAACATGAAGAGCAGGGAAAAGGATAACTGAAAGCAGGGAGAGGAGTTGGGAGGCTACCGTATCTGCCCCACTGAGATATCATGTAAGACTGACTATATTACATGAGAGATGGACAGGACAGGACAAGCACAAACATGGTTTTGTAGTGGAATCCACAATCCTTTGTTTCTCTAAGAAACAGTTAAAGATGACTCCAATGAATGGATTGATTAAGGATAGATGGAAGGTAAGGAAGAGTAAGATGTGAGAGAAAACTCTAATGTTTAGAGCTAAGAGTAAGTAGTTAAAGGGAATTCCCTGGTGGTCCAGTGATTAGGACTCTGAACTCTCACTGTCCAGGGCTTGGGTTCAATCCCTGGTTGGGGAACTAAGATCCTGCAAGCTGCAAGGCATGGCTCAATAAATAAATAGGTAAATAAATAAGAGTAAGCAATTAAAGATGTGAACAAAGGTTACATCTGGACATAAGGATCCAGGGAATCCCTGAAACATGCTTAGTAGTTACTGTGGTGGCAGTAGACACAAATCCTCAGTGAGAAAGACTAAATCGAAGCTGATGGACAATCAGCTTCCTCTATGGCTCAGGGAGTAAAGAATTCACCTGCAATTCAAGAGATACAGAAGATGCAGGTTTTCTCCCTGGGTTGGGAACATCCCCTGGAGGAGGAAAATGGCATCCCACTCCAGTATTCTTGCCTGAAAAATCCCATAGACAGAGGAACCTGGCAAGCTATAATCCAAAGTGTTGCAAAGAGTCAGACACGGCTGAGTGGGTACACACGCGTAATGCACAATCAGAAGACTTTGCAGACTGGTGAGGTAATGTGGATGGGGAGTATATGGCCTGTGCTATCTGCAAGTGCACGGTTTTGATTAAAGGCTTTCAAATTCTAATTTTTAAGAATTCCATTCTATAAACAGGTGATATTGTAGACCCTATTCAGCTTATGCAATACTAGTTTGGAAAGCTTCTTTTAAAGTGATGGTTCTCAACATGGAAGAATAGGAGGGAGCAGAAGAGGTGGAGAGCACTTCAATAGGAGGAACAAAGTAAGGAACACTGCCCAAGTCCACAGTGAATGGCTTCTAATAGTAGGCATGGCCCTGAGGCTGTGAGTAATAAGTAACTCACTTGGCTGTGAAAAAGAAAAAATGTGGAGGAGATCGACAGGTTGTGAGAAGAGCCCAAATGGTCAAGGACCACCAATATTGGAAGAGGCTACCCAACAATTCGTAAAGCTGCAAAGTGACATTTTTAGTGTGACATCATGTTAGTTGCTCCATCATCTCCAACTCTTTGCCACCCTATGTGCTGCAGTCCACCAGGCTCCTCTCTCAGTGAAATTCTCCAGACAAGAATGTTGGAGAGGGTTGCCATTCCCTTCTCCAGGGAATCTTTGCAATCCAGGGATCAAACCCGGGTATCCTGAATAGCAGGCAGATTCTTTGCCATCTGAGTCACCAAGGAAGTGCAAGACCAGTGCTGTCTGTCTACGGACTCTGGGTCAAGGACTGACTGACTTTGAGTCCTTTGTCCAAGAGGGTTTGCCATTGGCAACTGATATCAGCCTAAGATCATTTCTCTGTAAATGGACCTTGCATTACCTTCTCAAACATGAAATAAAGTGATGGCTAGAGATCAAGTCCTTCAGAATGCAATTCTGTATTTGTGTTTTAGCAGAAGAATCTGAGACATTGAATAGCTTACTACAAGGAACTTTTAAAATTTTTGACTCTAGGCTGAGAAGTATTCTGCCATTTACAAGCTGTATGACCTGAGCAAGCAACTAGTTTCCAAACAGAAGTATTCAAAATAGTAAAATAAAAGACATAAATAATAGATATAATTAAAATAAAAAGATATAAATAATAGAAATAATTCAAATTCTATTGCAGTAACTAGTTATATTCATTTCTATTATATGAGAACAAAATTATAAAAGAAGGAAGACAGGATGGAAAAAGAGTCATAAGCTGGAATAGTGTCTAAACCTCTAAATTAAACTCTTGCTGCTGCTGCTGCTAAGTCGTTTCAGTCATGTCCAACTTTGTGCAACCCCATAGACAGCAGCCCACCAGGCTCCCTGTCCCTGGGATTCTCCAGGCAAGAGTACTGGAGTCGGGTGCCATTGCCTTCTACTCTTATCACTCCTTAAATCAGTTCAGTTCAGTTCAGTTCAGTCGCTCAGTCGTGTCCAACTCTTTGTGACTCCATGAACTGCAGCACACCAGGCCTCGCTGTCCACCACCAACTCCTGGAGCCTACCCAAACTCATGTCCGTTGAGTCCGTGATGCCATCCAACCATCTCATCCTCTGTCATCCCCTTCTCCTCCTGACCTCAATCTTTCCCTGCATCAGGGTCTTTTCAAATGAATCAGCTCTTCTCATCATGTGGCCAAAGTATTGGAGTTTCAGCTTCAACATCAGACCTTCCAATGAACACCTAGGACTGATCTCATTTAGGATGGACCGGTTGGATCTCCTTGCAGGCCAAGGGACTCTCAAGAGTCTACTCCAACACCAAGTTCAGAAGCATCAATTCTGCGCTCAGCTTTCCTTATATTCCAACTCTCACCTCCACACATGACCACTGGAAAAACTATAGCTTTGACTAGATGGACCTTTGTGGGCAAAGTAACGTCTCTGCTTTTTGATATGCTATCTAGGTTGGTCATAACTTTCCTTCCAAGGAGTAAGCGTCTTTTAATTTCATGGCTGCAATCACCATCTGCAGTGATTTTGGAGCCGAAAAAAAATAGTCTGACACTGTTTTCACTGTTTCCCCATCTATTTGCCATGAAGTGGTGGGACCAGATGCCATGATCTTAGTTTTCTGAATGTTGAGCTTTAAGCCAACTTTTTCACTCTCCTCTTTCACTTTCATCAAGAGGTTCTTTAGTTCTTCTTCACTTTCTGCCATAAAGGTGTTATTATCTGCATATCTGAGGTTATTGATGTTTGTCCCACCAACCTTGATTCCAGCTTCTGCTTCATCGAATCCAGCATTTCTCATGATGTACTTTGCATATAAGTTGAATAAGTACAGTGACAATATACAACCTTGACATACTTCTTTTCCTATTTGGAACCAGTCTGTTGTTCCATGTCCAGTTCTAACTGTTGCTTCCTGGCATGCATATAGGTTTCTCAAGGGGCAGGTCAGGTGGTCTGGTATTCCCATCTCTTTCAGAATTTTCCACAGTGTATTCTGATCCACACCATCCAAGGCTTTGGCATAGTCAATAAAGCAGAAATAGATGTTTTTCGGAACTTTCTTGCTTTTTTGATGATCCAGGGGATGTTGGCAATTTGATCTCTGGTTCTGCCTTTTCTAAAACCAGCTTGAATACCTGGAAGTTCACGCTTCACATATTGCTGAACCCTGGATTGGAGAATTTTGAGCATTACTTTACTAGCGTGTGAAATGAGTGCAATTGTGCGGTACTTGGAGGATTCTTTGGCATTGCCTTTCCTTGGGATTGGAATGAAAACTGACCTTTTCCAGTCCTGTGGCATCTGCTGAGTTTTCCAAATTTGCTGGCATATTGAGTGTAGCACTTTCACGGCATCATCTTTTAGGATTTGCAATAGCTCAACTGGAATTCCATCACCTCCACTAGCTTTGTTTGTAGTGATGCTTCCTAAGGCCCACTTGACTTCACATTCCAGGATGTCTGGCTCTAGGTGAGTGATCACACCATCGTGGTTATCTGGGTCATGAAGATCTTTTTTGTACAGTTCTTCTGTATATTCTTGCCACCTCTTCTTAATATCTTCTGCTTCTGTTAGGTCCATAACCATTTCTGTCCTTTATTGAGTCTATCTTTGTTCCCTTGGTATCTCTAATTTTCTTGAAGAGATCTGTAGTATTTCCCATTCTATTGTTTTCCTCTATTTCTTTGCACTGATCGCTGAGGAAGGCTTTCTTATCTCTCCTTGCTATTCTTTGGAACTCTGCATTCAAGTAGGTATATTTTTCCTTTTTCTCCTTTGCTTTTTGCTTCTCTTTTCATAGCTATTTATAAGGCCTCCTCAGACAACCATTTTGCTCTTTTGCATTTCTTTTTCTTGAGGATGGTCTTGATCCCTGTCTCCTGTACAATATCATGAACCTCTGCCCATAGTTCATCAGGTACTCTGTCTATCAGATTTAGTCCCTTAAATCTATTTCTTACTTCCACTGTATAATCATAGGGGATTTGATTTAGGTCACATGTGAATGTTTTAGTGGTTTTCCCCACTTTCTTCAATTTCAGTCTGAATCTGGCAATAAGGAGTTCATGATCTGAGCCACATTCTGCTCCCAGTCTTGTTTTTGCTGACTGTGTAGAGCTTCTCTATCTTTAGCTGCAAAGAGTATAATCAATCTGATTTCGGTGTTGACCATCTGGTGATGTCCATGTGTAGCATCTTCTCTTGTGTTGTTGGAAGAGGATGTTTGCTATGACCAATGCATTCTCTTGGCAAAACTATTAGCCTTTGCCCTGCTTCATTCTGTTCTCCAAGGCCAAATTTGCCTGTTCCTCCAGATGTTTCTTGACTTCCTACTTTTGCATTCCAGCCCCCCATAATGAAAAGGACATCTTTTTTGGGTGTTAGTTCTAGAAGGTCTTGTAGGTCTTCATAGATCTGTTCAACTTCAGCTTCTTCAGCATTACTCGTCAGGGCATAGACTTGGATTATTGTGATATTGAATGGTTTGCCTTGGAAACGAACAGAGATCATTCTGTCAGTTTTGAGATTGCATCCAAGTACTGCATTTTGGACTCTTTTGTTGACTATGATGGCTACTCCATTTCTTCTAAGGGATTCCTGCCCACAATAGTAGATATTCACCCATTCCAGTCCATTTTAGTTCACTGATTCCTAGAATGTCAACGTTCAGTTTTGCCATCTCCTGTTTGACCACTTCCAATTTGCCTTGATTCATGGACCTAACATTCCAGATTCCTATGCAATATTGTTCTTTACAGCATCAGACCTTGCTTCTATCACCAGTCACATCCACAACTGGGTGTTGTTTTTGCTTTGGCTCCATCCCTTCATTCGTTCTGGAGTTATTTCTCCACTGATCTCCTGTAGCATATCGGGCACCTACCGACCTGGGGAGTTCCTCTTTCAGTATCCTATCATTTTGCCTTTTCATACTGTTCATGGGGTTCTCAAGGCAAGAATACTGAAGTGGTTTGCCATTCCCTTCTCCAGTGGACCACATTCTGTCACATCTCTCCACCATGACCCACCCGTCTTGGGTGGCCCCACATGGCATGGCCAAGTTTCATTGAGTTAGACAAGGCTGTGGTCCATGTGATCAGATTGGCTAGTTTTCTGTGGTTGTGGTTTCAGTCTGTCTGCCCTCTGATGCCCTCTCTCAGCAGCTACCATCTTCCTTGGGTTTCTCTTACCTTGGACATGGGATATCTCTTCACGGCTGCTCCAGCATAGCCGCCGTTCCTGACCTTGGACATGGGGTATATCCTCTCTGCTGCTTACTGCTCCTGTGCCTCCCAACCACTGCTAGCTGCTCCTGCACCACAGTGCATATTTTAGAGGCTGCAGAAAAAAAAAAAAAAAAACAGAACAAACAAACCAAAACCTTGGTGGTTAAAACAAGTCATTTAGGTTATGGTCCTGCATGTTATGTCTGGAGATATGTATAAACCAGCCTGTGCTCACTCAGATGTCTGTGGTTTACTGGAGAATTAGCTGGAAACCAGATGAACTGGGAAGGCTTTCCTCAAGGAGTTGTGATTGGCCAGCTGTCGGCTGGGGCGCCTTGCTCTATTGTATGTGGCCTTTCATCCCCTGGCAGGCTGGCTTCGGCATGTGGTGCGGTGATTGAATGGTTCTAAGAGCAGCAGAAAGTGCAAGTCGCAGTGCAGATGTGCTTTTCAGGTCTCAGCTTCCAGCCAATTGCTGTGGTCTCTTGGCCAAAGCTAGTCACATGGTCATCCTAACGCAAGGACAGGAGGAAGAGGCTGTATCTCTGCATGGATAGGGAAGTATTTGTGGTTGATTTTGCAGGTTAAATAAAATAGTACTTGCTTAATATTACTATGGGCTTCCCTGGTGGCTCAGTGGGAAAGAATCCACCTGCCAATGAAGGAGACGTGGATTTGATCCCTGGGTTGGGAAGATCTCCTGGAGAAGGAAATGACAACTCACTCCAAGTATTCTTGCCTGGGAAATCCCATGGACAGAGGAGATGGTGGGCTACAGTTCATGGGGTCGCAAAAGAGTCGGACATGACTTAGCGAGTAAACAACGTTACTATAACTGTAGGTACTAAATGCTCTAAAGTGATTTTTTTTCTCAAGCCACGAGACCCAAACAGACATCATCCTTAAACACTAAGGACCAGTAGCAGAAGCATCACCTAAAGCTTGTTAGAAACGCAGATTCTCAGACTCCACCTATGATAGACTTGAATCAGAATCTCCATTTTAACATGATCCCAGGTGATTCATAAGCCCAGTGAAGTTTTAGAAACTCTGTATCTTTTCTCTATTCCTCATAATTCCCTTTTGTAGGTTGCTGTGCTCTCCCGTTGAGTGATAGATCTTTGATTTTTCAAGGTGCCAGAACTGTTTCCTCTGCACAATTGAAACAGAACAAACACAGGTTTAAACAGTAAAACAGGTTGCTTCACAGCATGAATAGCTAGAGAGAGAGAGAGGGTACAACATTTTTCTGCTCAATTGTCCTCTGCCTATAAAAATAGAAATTTAAAATTAAAATAACAGTACATAAATATTAAAGAATATTATTATATTTAACTAGGAAGAACCATTTAGATTTTAGAACAATTTTTAATGTAGAAACAGCTAGGCATATGAACCAACCTTTTATATTCCTAAGCAGTTGCTTAAAGCTGGACTTTGGTTTTCTGAAGGTTGAAAGATTGATGCCCCAATCCTAAGACGACAAGTTAAATATTTCCAGGAAACATCCAAGTCTTTAGGTACTATTTGGCCTTTATGCAACTAATAAGACCAGTAAAACTTATTACGCATCCGGCATGTGCAGGTCTAAATTAAAAAAATTAAGCATTACTATTGTTTGTTGAATTTCCTTCATTTCAGACCCTAGAAGGGAGGCAAAGGAGTAGGTAGGAGAGGCTAAGCTTTTGACAAGTTTATTTCACCAGGCTGAGGACAGACATGGGCATCTAAAGGGCCCAGAACCTTTCTCAACTTTTGACTTAAAGTGAAGGAATCTGGTTACAGTAACCAACACACTTCTTTAGTTTGCCTTTCACCTCAAGGCTGAACAGTAAAGAGAGAGAAAAATTTTGCATTAAAGCTTAGTGCTGTCATTCTATATGAAATTTGCTTTGGTTATTTACCTTTTTGGAAGAAGGTAACTTCTTTTTTGAAGCTATAACTAATACTGTTTTCAACATTTATGCCCTGTTCTTGTCAATCAATCAGTCTACCAGTCAGGACTTAACAAATACCTGTTGAGCAGTTACTATATGCAGGCATATCTTAGTCTGTGAATAAGTCTCAGTAATTTCATAAGCAAACAGACATATAACTTTTAGCTCCTGAAAAGCTAGGGAAAGTTAACATAGAAACCCGTGGAATAGAAAATTTGAGGGAAGGGGCCTACCTTATCTAAGGTTAGGCAGTGCTTCCTTGAGGAGGTGATATTTGAGTTGAAACCTGAATAATGAGAAGAAGGCATCCCGTTAAGGCTCCAGAAGATGAGTATTCCACGGAGAAGGAACAGCAAGTGCCAGGCCCTAAGGCCCAAACAAACCTTTGTTCATGAACCTGTGAAACAGCTAACATGCTGGAACTGTGTGATAGGACTGAAGACACACAAGGGGGTTGCTGAACACAAGATACATTTCCTTAAAGGGTCATTGTATCTTTTGATAAATCTTCACAAATGTTCACCAGCATCCTCATCAGCTCTATTTCAAACCTTACAGAGTGATATCACAGGAACTAAAGTAAAGCACTTTAACATATTAAATCAATTTATGCCTTAAAGTTCTATGATATTCTACCACTTTTCGCAATACCTGAAATCAAGGTATCAAAAACCTAAGCCACTTGCCTTAACACAGTTGGTGTTAGTGATAAAAGAGATTTTTCTGCATTCCCTAGATCCATGTATGGGGCAAGTAAGAGGACTGGATGGTGGTAGTGGTTTAGTCACTGAGTCATGTCTGACTCTTTGTGACCTCATGGGCTGTAGCCCGCCAGATTCCTCTGTCTATGAGATTTTTCAGGCAAGAATACTGGAGTGGGTAGCCATTTCCTTCTCCAGGGAATCTTACCAACCCAGGGATCAAACCCAGGTCTCCTGCATTGCAGGTGGATTCTTTACCAACTGAGCCACCAGCCTTTTGGCAACATAAAAGCCGAACTGGATTCTTGTACAATATTCCTTCTCCCCTAAGGTTCATCCAGAGCAGATCCAGCAAAAGAGAAGCTGGGACAATTTAAACTTGCCTCCAAGATTACCCCACTCCTCCCAGCCCCCTTCAACCATCTGTTGCTATTTGCGTAGACAAAGAACAGAACAGGATACCAACCACACACATTCAGAAATCTCATTTTGTATGTGGGAGTCTGGATTCATTAACAAGTTTCTCAAACTCTCCCTACACTTACAACACCAGTTTAAACATAATCCAGTGAAGTCATGAAAATAGGTGATGATCATCTTTGTGATGCTGAGATGGATAGTCTAAATTCATCATCTGCTACTTCCTAGTAAATGTCTTTGGCTTAAGTAGGTTGTTTTTCAGCATCCTTCAAGTAAATAATACTAATTCCAATATTATATAGTCTCTGCACTGTTCATCTTATTCTGCTGCTGCTGCTGCTGCTTCAGTCATGTCCGACTCTGTGCGACTCCATGGACGGCAGCCAACCAGGCTCCTCTGTCCCTGGGATTCTCCAGGCAAGAATACTGGAGTGGGTTGCCATTTCCTCCTCCAATGCATGCATGCATGCTAAGTCACTTCAATCATATCCGACTCTGTGCGACCCCATGGATAGCAGCCTACCAGGCTCCTCTGTCCACGGGATTCTCCAGGCAATAATACTGGAGTGGGTTGCCATTTCCTTCTCCAGACCCCTCTTATTCTAACCCATTAAATCCCATTTCCTTTAAATGGGCTCTTATTTGCCACACTATTTACTTGCTGCTGCTGCTGCTAAGTCACGTCAGTCGTGTCCGACTCGGTGCAACCCCATAGACAGCAGCCCACCAGGCTCCCCTGTCCCTGGGATTCTCCAGGCAAGAAGACTGGAGTGGGTTGCCATTTCCTTCTCCATTGCGTGAAAGTGAAAAGTGAAAGTGAAGTCGCTCAGTCACGTCCGACTCGTAACGACCCCATGGACTGCAGCCTACCAGGCTCCTCCATCCATGGGATTTTCCAGGCAAGAGTACTGGAGTGGCTTGCCATTGCCTTCTCTGACCACAAATCTATATCACCACCCAGGGATTCAAAAGCCATGTTTTGTCGGTACTTACTCTGTTTCATTAACTATGCTAAGTATAAGGATGTATAAAATATTCTAGATGATACTCTATTCTTTGAAGTTTTCATTCTTATTGGGGAATCAGTCCCAGAAGTCCACATTAATTCCTCCTTTCTTTGAATTATGACTCATCTAAAACCTAAGTGCTCTGTTAAACGCTGTCTAAAATCGCTCTCTAGTTGTTTCTAAGTCCCCTTCTCTATTTTTTTCCCACATTGCCTAAATGGAAATTTCTCAAAAGCAAACTCCAGATTATATTTCTGGTTTAGTGCTGTGTCCAGATCACAGAGTTGGAATATTCATGTTTAAATTCTAGATTTGTCACTTACTAGCACTGTGATCTAGATGGGGAAACAGTGGCTGACTTTATTTTTCTGGGCTCCAGAATCACTGCAGATGGTGATTGCATCTGTATAATTAAAAGACGCTTACTCCTTGGAAGGAAAGTTATGACCAACGTAGACAGCATATTAAAAAGCAGAGACATTACTCTGCCAACAAAGGTCTGTCTAGTCAATGCTATGGTTTTTCCAGTGGTCATGTATGGATGTGACAGTTGGACTATTAAGAAAGCTGAGTGCCAAAGAATTGATGTTTTTGAACTGTGGTGTTGGAGAAGACTCTTGAGAGTCCCTTGGACTGCAAGGAGATCCAACCAGTCCATCCTAAAGGAGATCAGTCCTGGGTGTTCATTGGAAGGACTGATGTTGAAGCTAAAACTTCAATACTTTGGCTACCTGATGCTAAGAGCTGACTCATTTGAAAAGACCCTGATGCTGGGAAAGATTGAGAGTGGGAGACAGAGGATGAGATGGTTGGATGGTGTCAGTGACTCGATGGACATGGGTTTGGGTGGACTCTGGGAGTTGGTGATGGACAGGGAGGCCTGGAGTACTGCGGTTCATGGGGTCCCAAAGAGTCGGACACAACTGAGTGACTGAACTGAACTAAACTGAAGCACTGTGATTTTAGGGTACATTTATTCTGCATATACAGAATGGAAGTTGGTTGGGAGGATTTCTAAGATCCCTTTCAGCTCTGACATTCATAAATCAGTAAATTCTACAGTGCATAACAAGGGTTGGAAAGTGAAGGTGACACTCAATATAAAAGTGTTTACAGTTTATTTCAGAGGCTTTTAATTCTAACCTGTTTATGTGGTGGATGGTCTTCTAACTGTAAAGCAACTTTGCCCCCCACTTATAGACTGAAACAGAGTAACAAAAACAGTCAAAACAGTGTCTTCAGCTAGGCAGGGATTCTTTTTCAGTCCGTAAAACAAGACAGACAAGAGATATACCTGTTTCTACCTTTATTGGGTCACTGCATCTTACACTGGACATTCAACATTAGCAGTTCAAAATGGTCTTGGAAGAGATGGTGATGGATGTTTGTCAAATCACCAGTTCATAACTGGTGATTGGATGTTAAGAGTTTGGTGCTATGCTTTGGGAGCTGATGTCAAAGGGAGAAGCCCATCTTTCATCAAACCCTCCTGCAGATGGTGAAAGTGAAGTTGCTCCGTTGTATCTGACTCTTTGTGACCCCATGGACTGTAGCCTGCCAGGCTCCTCCATTGGGAGGAAAATCCTCCATGGGATTTTCCAGGCAAGAATATTGGAGTGGGTTGCCATTTTCTTCTCCGGGGGATCTTCCCGACCCAAGAATCTAATCCCAGTCTCCTGCATTGCAGGCAGACTCTACTATTTGACCCACCAGGGAATCCCATTGCAGATGATAGCCCTCTCTAAACAAACAGTCATCTTGAGTTCCTTTGACCATATGCATAGGTTAACTATGTTCAGGTAGTAATAACCCTGTATAAGAAGTACTCATTTTAAAGACAGGTAATTTTCTGACAAAATTTAATATTGTCTTCTTGATTTCAATATAAATGGTGTTTGGAGGATTTTACAAACATGTTTTTTAATAGAAAAAATATTTTTAATAGAATTCAATTACTTTCTTTCAGTATAATTGCCTAACGAGAGCTAATGGATACCAACCATTTTACTGTTGTTTTTGTTTTAAACAACTAAATAGTTGCTTCACAAAATAAAATGGGCATATTGCCAAACTTGCCACAGCTCTTTGAGCCCAAAGTTTGTTTCATTATATAATATAGTGAATAGTACATCTCTTCCATAATTGTTATGAACATTGCAAAGGCTTCAGAAATCTTTTTGAGATCCAAGTGTACCACTCAGGATATTATTCAACCCATGGGAAAGCGAACGACTTTTTACTTTGATGGTTTTGCTCTTCCAGAATCCCTGAGGGCCAAAAAGGAAAAGCAGTGCCTTGTGACTTTGGTGACGTGGATATAGTAAGACTGTATTTGGGTCTCCAGTTCCAGAATTCTGTCTACTCTGTTTCCATTGCCACCTAGAACATCATCTCAGCTCTCATAAGCATTTTTGATGTATGAAGTAAACTACATGGCATTTACCACCCACCTAACTGCAGTGGTGTCAGGAGGGTTAAAATGAAACACATTTTAAAAGCCTTCTAGAAATTTTTGATGTTCTGTAAAAAGACAACAACTCCTGAACTGGTTCTTTTCTGCAGCAGGGAGTGTTCCTCTTCCTGTAGCCTGCTGGTAAGAAATGAGGCAAGGTTTTCCATCCCACTGTTTTAGGAACAGATAAGGGCCGAATTGCATGTTAAAGTAATAGTCAGAATGTCAGGGAATGATTGTGTTTTGATTCTGAGATTTAGCTACTGTCTTAATCTTGGGGATTATTTTTCATTCATTTAATATTTTTTAAACAGCCCAAGGATAAATGTATACACTATAAGGACCTGAGTTTTCATCTTCAGTAATGGGATTACTGTTCTTGTTTTATGGAACAGCTTTTAAAAATAAACTTGCCCATACTTACTAGTTTTAGAGTCTCTTTCTATACCTGGGAGGTATTTTCATTATTTTTGTCATTTTTCTAGCATTCAGCAGTTATCATTTCCTTCTTGGGCAATGGGCTATTTCCCAACAGAGTGGGAGATGTTTTAGAGTGGAATAAAGCTTTAGTGTTCTGAAGTTTACTAGCTGTTTTTTTCCTTGGATTACTGCAGCCCTGATACCTACCTCTAGTGCTGAACCATGATTTACCTTCTGTGAATTGTGATACAGTCAGCTGCTTGCCTTACCGGGTAGTTAAGTAAGGAAAAGATAGACTATTTGAAAGTCACTCCCAGATAATTGCAATATGGAGGTATAGTCCTTACTTACTTTCATTCTTTATTATTATTATTTTATTTTTTATCAAGTGTGGTATCAAGAGAGGCAGCCAAAAAATTACTTGATTAGACTTAATTATTCACAATGAACTTAACAATTATTAATGTCTTGCCACTGTTGCATTATCATTTGTATTTTAAAGTAAATCACATATCTGTTAACCTTTTACTCCTAAACATTTTTAGTATATATCTCAAAAATAAGCTCTTAAATAACCATAATACCATTATCATACCTTTGCAAATGACTGCAAAATACTTTGCAAATGTAATTCCTTAAAATTACTGATAAACAGTCCATATTCAGGTATCTCCTATTATCCTTCAAATTTTCTTTCTTTTTTTTTTTGAAGTAGATTTGTTTGAATCAGGATCCAAACCACGTCTCCACATTTCATTCCATTAGGGAGGTGATATCTTTGAGGGAGAAGGTGAGAATAACCACAGGAATTCCTCTAAGCAGCTGAAGCAACTGGAATGTGCCAACATCAATATTCATTCAATTCATTTTTTTTTTAATATGTCAGCCACTGTGGCAGATACAAAGATAAAATGGCATGGTAGATTCTTTGACATGCTCACATATAAAAATGAATAAAAGAAACAATATAAGTTCAAAACTGATGTAATATGGAAAAATTCAGAAACCTACCAAGTAAACATTTACCATGGTTAAACAGAATGGAAGGGACTCTCAAACAAGAAAATGTGACTTGAATTGAAAGAGTTTGGTGATTCCATGTAGTGGAGGAGTAGGGGAGATGGCACAAGAGAAAACATATTAAGATGATTCTCCAGGCATGACTGGAGGTGAGGACGTCTTGGAGGCAGTCTGGCTGGTGGGAACAGAAATACTCCCAGGGAAGTATTAATGGGATAAAATACAGATGCTGGGAAAAGTGCATGTAGAGATGAAGTGGAAGAAGTATTTTAGAACCAACCAGTGATATCTTTGACTATGTTTCTTTACTGAAGAGCATATTTAAAATAATTTGTAGTATATAATGAATTTGTTAAATTTATGCAGATTAACTGCAACCAAGGATAGCTGTGGACTTTATTTTTATAAGCATATAATTGTTGTTCATTCGTGTCTTTAACTCTTTGCAACCTCATGGACTGCAGTATGCCAGGCTCCTCTGTCCTCCACTATCTCCCAGAGTTTGCTCAAATTCACGTCCATTGAGTGGATCGGTGATACTATCTAACCATCTCATCCTCTGCATATGATAGTGGACTTTTAAAAAATCTGTCTTTTCTAAATATAAAAGGCTATACATTCTAAATCCTGATAATTGTGGCAGAGTTTATTGCTTATGAATGTGTGTATACATGCACTGGTAGGCTCTGATGAATGATAAAATGCAAAATCACCAGTGGTGGGTAATATTAATGTTAAGTTCTGTGTTTACTATGACTGTAGTTAATCAATATCTTATTTCTGCAAACACGTTTCACAGACTGGCTCTGACACAGTAGGTAATCTATACTCTAGGAAAAGCTATAGCTCTTCTGACAGTGCTCTGCATTTTCTAGTTTACTTTTTTGAAAGGTGTTAACAGGTTTCAGAGAAGATAGGATATTCCACTTGGAAGCAGCAACAGAACTAATCACGATTTCATATGTGATCGTCTCTTTTAAACATGATGTTTGAGACATTCCTGGTATGTGTAGAATTTCACAGAACCACTTTATCAAAACAGTTTATCCCCCACTCCCCCCACTCCCTCCAACCCCACCTCCCAGGCGAAGTAAATATCATCTGAGAAGCAAGCTTCATTCTCTTCTTTCTACTACCAGGCTTAAAAAAATAGTTGTGGCCACCAAGTCAAACTCAGCGCAGGTCACTGTCAGGAAAATGCCCAGTGACTAAAACTAAGTGTTCTTCCCTAAGCCCCTCATTTTCTGTTATATGAAAACAGACCCATGAATGGGTACGTGTGTTCTGAAACTGGAGGGAGACCGTGCCTTCTGCAGCTCACACCGCACGTAGCCACTTCTCTGAACGCCAGTGAACCTATTTACCATTGTCATAGTAACACACAATCCGGGCCCACGTCGCCAGCATCGCGAGAGGCAATTGTTCCCTTGCCTGGGCGGCGGTGCTCCCGGCCGGCTTCTGCCGCCCCCATGCTCCGGCGGCTTCAGGCGGCGCGCGCGCAGCGCAGAGGGGGCGGTGGCCCCAAGCGCCTCCCGGTCCCCGCGCAGCCGCGCTTCCCCCGCAGCATCCCGGCCGCTGAGCGCGTTACCATGACGATCGGAAATGCGTGTCAGGTTAGATGGCTTGCCACTGCCGCTGGTCCGTTTTCCAAGACCGAGTCACTTTCGCTAGTTCCTCCCGCATGTGGGAGATTCTCTCACCACTTGGTGCTAATCAGTGTCCAAATTCCACAAGCACCCGGGGCCCCCTGGTGATCCCAGCGCGGGTTGGGGAGCCAGGGCTGCTTCCCCGCCTGTGGCAACTGCAACCGGCGAAGGAGAATACCGCTTCCTATGTCGTTATCCTCGTGCTCAGCCGCCTGCCCTTCCAAACGCCATTGAAGGGCACATCATGTGGGGATAGGCGAAGCTGGGGACCACTCCTAACAGGTGGAAAACTCTGGTTCTTGAAAATGACAAATGGGTGCCCGTCCCGCTACTGCGCTAGGGCCGCATCTTTCTCCCGTCTCCTTAGCATGTTCCCAGATCTAACTGCACATCATCGTCTCCTGTGTAGTGTTGGGGTTTGACTTTTATTAGATTCCAGAGCTACAATCCATCACCCCCAGTTTCTGCTATAATGGAGCCGGTATCCGGCCTGGGAATCTTCAGTTAGAGGCAGATCACCTCAGGTTGATTCTCAGGAAATTTGGGGAATAATTGCCTAGATCTTGTCTCTGTCGTTTCATTTCTAACTTTTCGTCTTATTTCTCTTTCCTCTGGCTTGCCTGCTGTCTCTCAAATTCAATTCTTTTCTCTCCCCACGCTCTTCTCCCCACCCCTCTCCCTCTCTCCCTCCCTTCCTCCCACGTTTCTCTTTCTCACTCCTCTAACCCCACACCCCACCTCCTTGTGTGCCAGGCACTTTCCTACAAGCTTCGAAGGTAAGGATCTCTGCCTCCATATAGCGTTGGTGGTCTCCTATCAGTGACTTCTCTCTTGCAGTTCTCCACACATGACAGCTCTGTTCTTTCTTCTCTCCCTTCTTCCCTTCCTCCTTTCACTCTCTTCCTTCTTTCCTTCTTTTTCTTTTCTATTAGTGAATTTATATATATACTTCTTAGCACTCCCACACGTCACATAGGATTAAAAAGATGCTGGCATCTACCTCGGTTTTGAAGGCACAGATTCCTCCCATCATAACTTAGAGGACCTCTTTAGACCACAGGTGGCCAGGTAGAAGGAGAATGATCCCCCCCACCACCACTTTTTTTTTTTTTTCTTTCTTTTTTGCTAATTGCTTGAGGTTTGCCTTTTGTAGAGCTCAGGGTGAAAAATAAGTCAGGTTATTCTCAGTAACATGAGAAGCATTCTAGTTTTCAGAATGTTTAACATCCTCTTTATTATACTTGATTCCCTTAAAGCTGCAATTAAAGATGACTCTCCAGTCAAAAGAAAGGCATATAAATATGGGCGTGAATTAAAAGAGAAAATGCGGAATAACCTCTCTGAATTAATTCCCTCTGGCTATTGAGGCTGCTGTCTCACACAAAGATACCATGAATTGTTAGATTTACCTGTTGCAGAGTTTCAGTTATAGCCATGTGACACGTGAATACAAAGACCTAGTGAGAACCTCTTTTCAAAGTTAAAGAATTTGCTTTGCTCTGGAAGAGTCCACAAAGATGCTCCCTTCATTCCGAGCTGCTCAGAGCAGTGTGAGGCATTGTCACATGTCTGGGCTTCGAGTCATACGCTGTGTCTGAAGGCAGCTGCCTCCATGCTGAGCTCACTTCCTTAGCCTTCCTGTGAATTTGAAGTTGAGGACTGCAATCATCCTGACCTCTGACTGCTCCAGGGGCAAAGCCCCTACTTAAAATATTAACTGATTTAAATATTTCATGTTAATAGCCAACCTGTTGGTGCTTCCTTGGTGACTCAGTAGATAAGAATCCACCTGCAATGCAGGAGACCTGGGTTCCATTCCTGGGTTGGGAAGATCCCCTGGAGCATGGCAATCCACCCCAGTATTCTTGCCTGGAAAATCCCATGGACAGAGGAGCCTGCAGGCTACAATTCATGGGGACGCAAAGAATCAGACACAATTGATGCAGCTTAGCTCTCACCACAGCCAATCAGTTGGCCAATCGGCAGCTGTTTATTAAAGAGCCTTCTGTGTACAAAGGAATGGGCTGCCTAGGAGTCATGAGAAATTTTAAAAATAATTTTAAAAGTAAGATGTTAACCTGTGGAGGTCAGGAAGACTGACTTATAAGAAAAAAGAGCTCAATTCTTTGCTTAGTTTCCCAGAAGGCTTAGAATAAAATCTCCATTTCTCAGCATGACCTCGATGCCCCCAATCAGCTGCATCTTGCTTACCTCCCTCACCTCATCTTTCATCACTATCCCCCTTGTTGACTTTATTTCAGCCTCACTTCTTCCTTTGATTCCCACCCCCCATATGCCAATCTGCACTGTTTTAGGAAGAGCCATGTCCTTGTCATTCAACTCCCCACTTGGCAGGCTTTCTCTGAGAAGTCTTCTTGACACTCAATCTAAAAAAGGTACCAGATAATTTTCATACCACCCTGTTTTAATGATCTGCCATGGCACATGCTACTATTAGATATTTTCCTATTTATGTACATTTCTCCCTATCTCCCATTAAAATATAAGCTTCATGAAAACAGGTCTTAGATGTTTCATCTGGAAGAATGCAAGTTATCAAAAATGTGTTCATTAAATACTTGTCAAATGAATAAATGAATAAAAAGCAGTCTGTGTTCATTGCTAAGTGAGGGATTCAAATATTAAACACCCATGTTTCCAGAAACAGGAGAATTCACTCTGGGCTGAAGAATTGGTTAGAAAGGATGGGTCACCTGACTTGGATGCTGTAGGTATGCAGAATGTAGAGCTTCAGAAAGAAGGATGGGTTTGTTTCAGTAAGGAAGAATTTGGCAATTAAATGATACAATCCATTTTGTTCCCAAACCAGTTGGATGAGTCCCTTAACCTCAGTTTCCACTTCTGATCTTCGAGGTTGCTTGCTATTCTAAATCTGTGGTTCTTAAAGTGTTTTTGGATATTTTTTTCCTCATCACTTTTTCTTTAATTTTTTTTTAATTGAAGTATAGTTGACTTAGGACTGCTCTGGTAGCACTAGTGATGAAGAACCTGCCTGCCAATGCAGGAGGCATAAGAGATGTGGGTTTGATCCCTGGGTCAGGAAGATCCCCTGGACGAGGGCATCATTACCCACTCCAGTATTCTTGCCTGGAGAATTCCATGGACAGAGGAGCCTGGCAGGCTACAGTTCATGGGTCATAAAGAGCTGGATATGACTGAAACAACTTAGCACGCAGCACACACATAATTGATTTACAAGACCATGTAAATTTCAGGTGTGCGGCATAGCCATTCTATGATGCTGCTGCTAAGTTGCTTCGGTCGTGTCCGACTCTGTGCGATCCCATAAACGGCAGCCCACCAGGCTTCCCCGTCCCTGGGATTCTCCAGGCAAGAACACTGGAGTGGGTTGCCATTTCCTTCTCCAGTGCATGAAAGTGAAAAATGAAAGTGAAGTTGCTCAGTCGTGTCCGACTCTAGCCACCCCATGGACTGCAGCCTACCAGGCTCCTCCGTCCATGGGATTTTCCAGGCAAAAGTACTGGAGTGGGGTGCCATTGCCTTCTCCTATATATATATACTTTTTCAGATTTTTTTCTCTTATAGGTTATTACATACACATAGCATTACATGGTATGGTTCCCTGTGCTATGTGGTAGGTCCTTGTTGGTTATCTATTTGATACATAAGAGTGCGTATACGACTGAAGCGACTTAGCAGCAGCAGCAGTGCGTATATATTAATCCCAGCCTCCTAGTTTATTCCCCCTCCCCGGGAACTTTCTATGGCGTTTGCTACAACAAGAACAGTGTCAGAGAGAGCAGGTTTAAATAACTGACTCCTCTGCAGTATGAGACGGGGAAAAACATCTTTCCCTTCATTCGTAAGGAAGATAGTTTTGGCTGATTAATCAAGACATTAGATACTGTTTTGCTGTATTCTGTAGAAGCAATGTTGAGAATTTAGATTGAATATTCATGTTATAAGTGCTACATGAGTTTGGAATGCTTATAGATTCACAGAATTTGAGAGCTAAAAAGGACTTCAGAGATCATTTAAACTCTGCAGCCCATCCTCCATAACATTTATAATTTTACAGCTTAAACTACCAAGGCCCAGAGAAATAAAGTGATTGGCTCACAGTTACATTGGTAGCTGGTAGACAAACTGAGATTATCCACCTGTCCACCCTGACTCCGAGTCCAGTGCTCTCTATATTGAATTTAAGTGAGCTTCATGCGTTTGGCCATGTTCAGTTCAGTTCAGTTCAGTTCAGTCGCTCAGTCGTGTCCGACTCTTTGCGACCCCATGAATTGCAGCACTCCAGGCCTCCCTGTCCATCACCATCTCCCGGAGTTCACTCAAACTCACGTCCATTGAGTCGGTGATGCCATCCAGCCATCTCATCCTCTGTCGTCCCCTTTTCCTCCTGCCCCCAATCCCTCCCAGCATTAGAGTCTTTTCCAATGAGTCATTTCTTTGCATGAGGTGGCCAAAGGACTGGAGTTTCAGCTTTAGCATCATTCCTTCTAAAAAACACCCGGGGTTGATCTCCTTTAGAATGGCCATGTTACATAAGCATTAAAAAATCTGGAAGCAATGACTAGGCATACTTATAGGAGAAACTCCATCATCAATTTTCTATTCAAAGTTGCAGTGGTAAAAGTGAGAAGTACACTTTGAAGGAACATGCTGGCATTTGAAAGCATATAAAGCAATATTCATCATCCCTTTTAAGAGTATGCGGGGTACAAGTTAAGAAACGGGGATGCTATTGTTTTACTTCCCCCATATATTTTCTACATTATTCAAAAACTGCCATGCTGAAATAATAACACCTCCTTCCCAATTTTTTATCCTTGAACTGGCAGTACACAGAACTTGGAAATTTATTATTTTGACTAATGAGTTTAGCTTTGCTCTTGCAAAGTGAGTGTCAAATGTCATTCTTTCTATCGTCCAGCAGATGGCAACTCTAGTCTTCCTGTCATTTTATCTGCTTCTACAGTCAGATTTTGTCCTCCTCCAACCCCATCCCCCTTGCCTTTCCTTCAGTTCATCTTTGTGTGTTGCTAAGGGTTATAGGGACATGTGCCTCTATTCCTTTTCTTTTGGAATTACCACCTTTAGCATTTGACACTAATGGGCAAGCTAAATGTGCCCAGAAATAACAAAAATCACAAATTACCAACAGTTTAATTTTTTTTAATAGGAAAAAGAAGATGAAGTTAGAGATTCTAAAATAAGATATACCACAGAAAACTTTCCATTTAAGGAAACAAAGTAACTTCTTAAAAAGGAAAAAAAAAAGTCAATTTCTTCAGATCTATCTTTTAAAGGAGGATAGTTTTGATTAGATTCTCTTTTGCTATTGGTTAAAAAGTTATAAATATCTCCAAAATAACACCCTACAGAGAAATTGGACCAGATTTCTCATGACTACATGTTTCTAGTCTCCAGCAGTCTTGTCGCTTCCATTTTCCCCTCCCATTTACACACACCCTTTCATTCAGTAATCAAAACTGATGAATCTAGCTTCCTTGTATCTTTCCATTTTAGAAGTCTGGTTTCTCTCTCCCTGGATGTTCCTAAGGCATTGCTGATACAGATCTTGATTTATCTCCTTGCAATTTCTGTCCCTATTCCCACCCTTTCCCCTACTGCATAGATCATAAAGCCTCTTACAGGACTGAGGAAGTTAAAGCACATGCTGCTGTCTGTTTATGAGTCTGAGCACAGCTATAAGAAATCAACAGAATAGCAGCTACTCTTTTGTTTAAGGTAGACATTAATCAGAGGCATGATCAAACTGGTTCTATCACTGGTTCCTCATTGGAAGATTTCCAGATTACGTCTCCTGCCAAGAGTGTTGCTGGAATTAGAATACCTGAGCGGGGACAGAGGATGGACACAGAAGGGGTGTCGTTTGCAAAATGGATTTGATGGTCTGCAAATGCTTCATGGAGGGATCTCTTGCTAGCTCATCCTCTTCCAAAGAAACTAAACATTGTCTTCTCCAAAGTTGAAGGAAACCTGTTACCTTGATGCACCAAAAACCAGACAGAAGGCTCAAGTCTAATGGAAGGACAATAACATGCCTCTTGTTGAAAAAAAAAAATGCATTTTTAGCTTCAGTGAGTACATACTCCTTAATTATTAATGTCATTACATGAGAATATGAGCTAACGCTGCAAGTACAATCCTTGGGAACAACTGGTACTTGTGCAAATCCAAGTACATTATTCACTGACAGCTTCTAATGAAGGCAGGGGAGCTTACTCAAACCAACAAATAATTAGCAGTGACAATAGAAGTATAAGCAGGGCTTTAATTAATTAATTCTCTAACTGTCTATCCTGGTGTCTTGTCAGCACCCTTGTTGGACTTTCACTGCAACATATGCCCAAGACTTGCTTCTTTCAACTTTCATGATCACTTGTCCACATACTTGGCATGGGCAGCCATCTGCACTAGAAGTCACCCTCCCTCCTGTGTGGATATGTGGGTTCATCCTTTTATTACTCCCTCTGTTTCATCACACTTATGATGCCAGGAAATGTTTACTTGCTGATATAGATCCCTTATCTGGCATCCACTCTTGGATGCATTTCACAGTTAATATGATAGGAAATGATCAATGGGTAATTCTGGAGAGAAGAGAACTCTCTGAAATCTCCATTTCACTCTTTGTGACAGCAGACTCTTAGCTGTCTCTGTCCCCTGTCTCACCCACATCTCCATCCCAGCAATCAGAAAGCAGAGGATTGCTTTTTTTTTTTATTTTTTCATTCTGTACCTTTCTCAGGAAAGGATGATCAATTCCTTATTAAAGTCCCAATATCCATTCTGTCTTTTCTCTTCCCTAAAGAGGAGGCAACAACTGGAAACTTTGTCAATTTCAGGTTGTGTGAGCTTAAAGTGAGATGCTCCTTTGTGTGTTGCAGGGACGTGCCTGTCTATGAGGGGGATGGTGGGTCTGGGAGGCTAGACTGAAACCACTGAGCAGAAGGAACAGAGTAGATGGGGAAAGGTTGGGAACAATCAACTGGAGAAACGCTTAGCCCCAAGAATCAGCACTAGTGGCTGTGGGTTGGGGGTGGGTCAGCATTGATCTTACTACAGAGACTCTTAAGCTCTTTCCCAAAGTGCTTTGTTGGTGTGGGCAGCCCTGGTTTGTAGGAATTGATTGTGATCAGAATTTTAATCAGATCCTGCTTAGGAGTCCTGCCTCTGAGAATGACTAGGTGAAGATACAATCTCATTGTGTGTATGCGTGTGTGTATATTTAATGTATATGCTTACACGTATATGCGTAGATGCTGTTGACATTCTTTCCGTGATATTCCTTCTGAATCCCTTGCATATCATGAAAGAAAGAATTCTCCAGGTAAGAATACTGGAGTGGGTTGCCATTTCCTTCTCCAGGAGATCTTCCTGACCCAGGGATTGAACCCAGGTCTCCTATACTGCAGGCAGATTCTTTACCATCTGAGCCACCAGGGAAGCCCTTGTATATCGTAGTTCCTCTAAATGTTTGTGGAAAGTTACAGAGAATCACACAAAACCCATTTGCTCCTGTCAATACAGTGTGAACCGGGTACCCGCTGATTTCCTTTTACCGTGTATTGGATAGGTGTTTATCTTGTCATATGCGTGAGTAACCAACCCATGGAGGATATATACCAGGGAGGCATTCCTATTTTGGAGAAGTCATGTTTCTTTCAGGAAACAAGATATATATGTTGTCAACAATAAGAGAATTCTTCACAGTATGGAAGCAAATGACAGGGTGATAAAGATTGAGAAGAGATGGGGAAGAGTACCATTGAACTACTCTTCTCTCTCTGTTTCTCTCTCCCATATAGTGAATAGGAAAGCTGTATAGATTATTTCAGGATTAAAGGCCATGTAGACATTAGATGGGCAGAGACAAGCTCAAAAAAGCAAGCACAGGGGAACGAGAAAGTCATCATACGATCACAGAGAATGTTGGGGACAGATGGGCTGGCCTGAAATGCAAGGGCCTGTGAGGACAGTGAGGGGCGAGGAGGAACAAGTTAGGACAAGTGCCCCTCCAAACTCATCTGTGCTTCCCTCCTGACAGCTGGTTAGGTGAATTCTCTAGACACATGCTTTTATTCCCTATTTGACTTTACCTGCCTAGACGTAGATGGTGCGTGCTCAGTCACTTCAACCATGTCTGACTCTTTGAGACCCTGTGGACTGTAGCCAGTCAGGCTCCTCTGGCCACGGGATTCTTCAGGCAGGCATACTGAAGGGGGTTTCCATTTCCTCTTTTAGGGCATCTTCCCCACTCAACCCATGTCTCTTATGTCTCCTGCACTGGGAGGTGAATTCTTTACTACTAGCGCCACCTGGGAAGCCCAGATATCCTTTGGAAAGCCAGAGGAATTGTCCACACTGCTAGATAAAGCTAAGAATTATTTTTAGCCAGCACAGTTCCCTAACTGGCATTAACGGCTCTTTTTAAATGCCTCTACCCCACCCCTGCTTCCCTAGTGGCTCAGACAGTAAAGAATCTGCCTAAGGTGCAGGAGACGGAGGTTTGATCCCTGGGTCAGGAAGATCCCCTGGAGGAGGAAATGGCAAGCCAGTCCAGTATTCTTGCCTGAAAAATCCCGGGGACAGAGGAGCCTGGTGGGCTACATTTCATGGGGTGGCAGAGTTGGACAGGACTGAGCAACTAACACTTTCACTTTCAACACCCACCTCTACTCCCTTACTCCCCACTCCCACTTGTATTTTCAAGGTGTCCTGTCTCCCTTTGACTACCCTGGACCTGGTCCCTTCCTGCCAGAACCACAACAGCTGGCAGACCTCTTCAGTTTGGTTGGATTTTTCATTAAAAGCTCTTCTTGTGGCCGTTCCACTAGTGGCCTTGTACCAGCAGTTAATTTATTCTGAATTTGTTGTGAACTACCTCATGCCAAGCAAAGTGCCAAAAGAATTATATATCTGAGCTCTCTTAATCTTTATAGTAGTCCTTGAAAGTATATCCACTTAATGCATACTTAAAGAACATGTATTATATGATAAGATGTGTGAGAATGTAGCATCAAACAGCAAAGACATGGACCCTGCCCACAGATAAAGTCTGTTCACTGAAAGCATAATTCTAGTGGCAGAGATTAAGTCTTGAGGAGGGAATAAAATTTGTTATGAATTTGAAACTTGCATCTAAATATTTCTGACCCCAAAGTTATCATCATTTTTTTAAATTCCTCTATTGCATCTGCTGGTTTTTGTTTGTTTGTTTGTTTTTAAGCACAATTGATTTAAAGTGGGTTTTCAGCAATGGTTCTTTTGAAGGCAAGCTAACAATCAGACCCCTTAAGCTAAAGTGGTTCTTATGTGACAGATTATCACATAAAATAATGACATCTTTTCTTCGATGACCTGTTCTGCTCTCGATGGAGAGTTAAGCCCTTCAGAAGTTGCCTTCCAGGGTCTCCATAGGTCCAGGGGGCCATTGCCACCAAGTGACGTGTTGCTCATTACTACATTTAGTACTATAGCGAAGTCTCTGCCACTGTCTCTATTAAAACTTGCTCCCGGCTAGCATTTTCCCCCTGGGTCAGTAATGAGTTAGAGGAATGAATGTGGAAATGAGATTTGTTCTCACCAGTGGAGTGAATTATGTCTTGTTGGGGCCCCCAGGCTAATATTTCAAATTTGCCACAAGGTACTTCATCAAAAATTCTATTTGGGTTCCAAAAGGACCACACATGCCTATTAGCAAATTCAACGCATGCCTTTAAACCTTTTTTTTTAAGTTCCTTCCTGCGGCTCTGTCCACTGAAGACTTTCAGAATTAGCAGTGTGAGAAAATGGTCCATTTCCACGGACCAGTGAAGGGCACACAGAAGTGCCGCCGCTTTATCTAACACGTCTGAGTCTGTGACAGCTGAGGCGAATCAAATGTTCTGCCACAGCTGTGAGTGCCACACACCGTAGGCTTGCATCCTCCATCCTCACCACGGGCATTCAGGACCATACCAGACACACTCGAGGGCAGGGTTTCGCTTGCTGCTTTTTCAATCCACGTGCCTCAGTTTGGTTGCTAAGGTTCATTTTAACATGAGTGAGATTGGTGGATTTAAATACTCACCAATTGTGGAACTCCCCTGGCGACCCAGTGGCTAAGACCCAGAGTTGCCAATGCAGGGGGCACGGATTCCATCCCTGGTCAAGGGACTTAAAAGAAAACTCTCCAGTTGGGCCTGCAGCATTCCAAAGAAGCCAGTTGCAGAACTGGGTCTTTTAGGAAATTGGGCTGTACATCAAGCTATAGTTTTCCCATAGTAGAGATACCCAGAAGTCCTAGATGGTTGGTTAGTGGACCATAGCTACTGGTTATCTTCACAGGTCTTCGCTATGGTGGAAAAGGTGGAGAAGGGATTTTGCCCAATGTCCACTCTGCTCCCATCCATCTCAACTCCCCTACCACTTTTGCTGTCTCCCACATAAAGAGTTGTATTTCAGAGCAATGGTGACCTTATTTTTTGATGTCAAAGACTAAAAGAATAGAGACATCCCTACCCTGTGATATTACAAGGATTGGAATCTGCATATCTACACCCCTCTCTTCTCTCTGCTAAGTTGCTCAGTCATGTCTGACTCTTTGCGACCCTACAGACCTTTGCAGGACTGTACCCTGCCAGGCTCCTCTGTCCATGGGGATTCTCCAGGGAAGAATCTGGAGTGGGTTGCCATGCTCTCCTCCAGGAGACCATCCCAACCCAGGGATCTAACCCACGTCTCTCACATCTCCTGGACTGGCAGGCAGATGGGTTCTTTACCACTAGCGCCACCTGGGAAACCCCCCTGTAGATAACCCTACAGGCTGAATATGGACTGACTTGAGAAAAGAGGAAATGTCCCCATTTTCTTTCTTAGTCTCCTTTACATTCAGAGTATCAAGAGCTGCTGTCTTCCAAAGATCTTGGTATAAATTGTTATAGATTACACCCTGCCTGGACCTGGAAAAAAGGTGGCTTCCCTAATGATATTCCAGTTATGCTTGTTGAGTCAAATGTTCTATCATTTTTTTTAAGCTGTGTATACTCCCGATTTGTGGTTCTGTTCTCTTATAGAGATACACCAAGCAGGAGTACATTTGCTGCTGGAGACAGGTTCATTTTGTAGAGACACATTTGTGGAGAAGATTGTAAGAGAGGACTTCCAGCCGTGGTCTAATTGCTCTCTAATGAAACAAGCAGGAATGACTGTCACTCTCCTTCTCACATGCATGACTTAGTTTAGTTTTAGAAATGATCATGCATATAGAACAGTATTTCTCTTTAAACAAATTGTATTTAAAACAACGTAGAGTTTCAGATGCTGCTGGACAGGCATTAATGTATTAAATCCTGTGTGCATTGTTAGTACTTTAATCTGTCTCCTACCACCCACGAAGCTAGCAGTCCCTGAATCTTTGGGTTGTTTGGTTTTACTGGCTGTTAATTGTTAATAGATTTCCAGGTGTAGGTCTTGCTGT
The DNA here is from genome assembly GCF_002263795.3 of Bos taurus. Classification (NCBI taxonomy): domain Eukaryota; kingdom Metazoa; phylum Chordata; class Mammalia; order Artiodactyla; family Bovidae; genus Bos; species Bos taurus. The sequence goes on along the minus strand of NC_037338.1, from coordinate 55,172,784 downwards.
GTAGGCATCAATCCTTCATTTAGGAGGGGCTGTGGCTGTCCGTGGTTATAAAAAGGCAAGTGATAAACAAAAACTGGAGGAAATCCCAGCATCCTCACTAAAAATGTCAAACCCAGTAGTGCTTCTGGTAGTGAAAGTAAAATGTATTAGTGAGAGAACAAACTTGCACAATTAAAAAAAAGTTAGAACGAGAAAACAGAGAGAGAAAGGGCCCCAAAGAAGGTTGAAGAGAAAGAAACTGTTTAAGAAATCAGTCATTTTAAAAAGACGAGCTACTGTAACAGCCTAGAGGGGTGAGATGGGATGGGAGGTGGGAGAGAGGTTCAAGAAGGAGGGGGCATATGTACGCCCACAGCTGATTCATGCTGTTGTATGGCAGAAATCAGCACAATATTGTAAAGCAATTATCCACAAATTAAAATAAATAAATTAAAAAAAAATAAAGTAAAAGATGAGCTAGTGACTAGGCATGATGGGTTTGTAAATATCTTCCTTGTTCTTGAGACAAAGAGAAAGGGAAGGCATTTGGGGTGAGTGTGTCCTTCATTCTGCATGAGGATTTGTCTGATGGGAGGCCTCACAGTCCTCCACTTAAGGAAGTGGAGGTATTAGTCCAGGATTTGGCACCTTACATGCAAGCAGCAAATGATTTTATGTTTTTAAATGATTAGAAAAAATCAAAAAATAATAGTATTAGGTGATGTGAAAACTCCATGTAATTAAAATTTCAGGGTCCATAAATAAAGTTTCCTTGGAACACAGCCACATCCATATATTTACACATTGTCTGTGGTTGGTCACTCATTGAAATGGCAGAAAAGACAAGTTACAACAGGTGCCATACAACCCACAAAGCCTGAAATATTTATTACGGGCCCTTTATTGGTATATGGAGTCACATGGACTAGAAGTTAGTTTATACAGCTTGTTGCCAGTCTCACTCTCCTGTGTCTAGTCTTTGCAGAAGCTAATTGCCTTACCTACCTGCCCCTTTGTCCACCTTCTTCTGATCATTTGTTCACTTTCTTCTGAGAGTTTGTAAGCATTACCTCATGACAGTCTTGTGCAAGGCTCTATGGTGATAAAAGAAATGAATCCAGCCTGGTTTCTGCTCACTGAGGATTTATAGTCTGGTTAGGGTGCCTTGGGGAAGAGCAAGAAAAAACATGCACATAAATAAGAGATATGCATGGCAAAAGTAATGGTAAGGATTGATACATGTCATGAGAGTATTTCAGAAATGATGACATGAGATTCTGAATCTTCTTTAGATTCCCCATCCCCATCCCCATCATCCAGCCAATGGCTCATGCGAGGAAGCTGGCCACCATCTTTGATCGTCCCTCTCCGCTGCCTCTGCTGAGACTGCTTGTCTTGCAGCACAACCTGCATGCTCTTCAACAGGCACCCTTGAGTTCTGTTCAGCTCGGTTGGCCAATTGTGGCAGTCCTGACTCCCCCACTGCCTTGACCCTTCAGCCATCAGACCAAGTTCTATCAATTATTCCTTCTAAATACCTTTTTAAATTATCTGCTTAGCTCCATTGCTGATGCTTCCTCCAGAATCTAGACCATGGTTATCTCTGGCCTGGATCACAGTAAAATCTCCATTAAATGGATCTCTCACACAATATCCTCTGCACCTCATATAGTTCTCTATAAGTTGTAGATGCTTAATAAACTTTAGCTGGTTGAGTGAATTAAGAAAGGGATAAAATAAAGGAGGAGAGAAGTGGCTTTCAGATGAGTTTAGCAAGGGTACTTTGATAGGTTCCATTTCAGGCTAAAGGGTGAGTTTTAACTGCAATGTGATATTGGGAGAGCAGTGCTAAGGGAGGGGAGAAAACTCGCATAACATCAATAGTTCTTTTCCTGCTGTTAAATCATATTTGGAAAGGATTTGAAGGTCATTGCTGTGAATGAATGCATACCCCGAGAATATATATGTTAAATCCTAATGCCCAATAGGATCATAGGAGGTGGCAGGGCCTTTGGGAAGTGATTAAGTCATGAGGGTGGAGCCTTCAAGAAGGGGATTAATTCCCATTTAAAAGAGACCCCAGAAAGCTCTCCTATCTCTTCCACAACATAAGGGCATAGGGAAAAGTTGGTCATCTACAAACCAGGAAGCAGGTCTCAACAGACCCTGAACCTTCCAGTGCCTTGATTTTGGACTTCACAGCCTCCAGGACTGTGAGAAATAAATTTCTCTTGTTTATAAGCCACTCAATGGCACCCCACTCCAGTACTCTTGCCTGGAAAATCCCATGGATGGAGGAGCCTGGTAGGCTGCAGTCCATGGGGTCACTGAGAGTCGGACACGGCTGGGCAACTTTACTTTCACTTTTAACTTTCATGCACTGGAGAAGGAAATGGCAACCCACTCCAGTATTCTTGCCTGGAGAATCCCAGGGATGGGGGAGCCTGGTGGACTGCCGTCTATGGGGTTGCACAGAGTCAGACACGACTGATGTGACTTAGCAGCAGCAGCAGCAGTCTAAGTTAATCTTGTAGCAGGCCAGACAGACTGAGAGAGTCATTAACAGTGCAGTGTGAATGGCTGCTATAGCTGAATGTGTTACCCACTAACCGTAGTTGCATTTTTAATAATAAACATAGCCTCAATCAGATGATTAACTCACATGGCTAATATTTTGGCCTGGGAATGGGGGGTGTGGTTTAGGGGTAAAAAGAGGAGTGAGAAGGAAGGCCCTCCTGCTGCTACTGTGCTCAGTCATGTTTGACTCCCTGTGACTCCATGGACTGCAGCCCTCCTGGCTCCTCTGTCCATGGGATTCTCCAAGAATACTGGAGTGGATTGCCATTTTCTCCTCTAGGGGATCTTCCTGACCCAGGGATCGAGCTAGTGTCTCGTACATCTCCTGCATTGGCAGGTGGATTCTTTTGCCACTGAACCACCTTCAGGTGGCCCCAAATACTCTTCTCAGAGATGGCTACCTGTTCTGCCCACAGGTGAGTCTCCAGGGCTGTGGGATATGACAGGGCAATGATATGTGCAATCACATCAAAATAGTTTGGTTAGAATACCATGGGCCAGCAGTCCAATCTTACTCTCTCAAATTATCCAGACCAATCATCACTAGCCCCAGCTTTGGAGAGTTTATTTCCACCCACTGTGTTTCTGGCATCTGCTCTTGGCACCAGATGAAAAGTTTGCACTGGGAGAGATGAAATGATCAAAAAGGCCCATTAGAGCTTTCCAATTGGTAAAATGTTGGATAATATGATTTTCAATGTTTCCTTTGGACTACATAAATTCAATAAATGAGAACCCAAGATTTCTATGGATTGACACCTTCTGACCATTGTATCTGTGCTTGTTTCATAAAATAATAGATTGTTGGACACAAAAGCACATTTGCAATTCTCATTTTGTCTATGGGGAAATGTTGACTTAAAAAAACATACAACATGAGAGTTGTGAGTTAAATTTTATTTGGGGCAAAATGAGAACTGTAGCCCAGGAGACAACACTTCAGAAAGCTCTGAGAAACTGCGCCAAAGAGACAGGCGGGAAAGTCAGTATGTATGTGATTTTGGTGAAGAGGGAATACATGTAATCAAGCACATACCTTTTTTTTGCAGAAGGTTTTTGCTAGTCATGAGAATCAGTCATCACCATGAAGGATTTTAGTGCTTTTCTAGATATGAGGAGGTACAAGAATTGGGCTCATAAAATCAGTTCCTGAAAATATCTATCTGAAGACCTGTCCTGCCAGTCTTTCCCGAGCATAGGGTGCTTCATTTCTGCTCTTCACCTCTGAACTCCTTTCAGGGGGTGTTGAAAGTCAGCAGCTGCAGCAGCGCGTGATTTAATCCTGATAGAGGTGGGTGGCAAGTGCCAATGGCAGGTGCCAATTGTGGTTGACTAAAACCAAAATCCATTGAATTTTAAAGTCTTGGCCAGGTTTTATAGTTCATTCACGCCACACTGAGACTTGGACCCAACTCTCCTAATTCCAAGTCCTGTGCCTGCCTGCTGCTCCCACAACTGCATTTTATTATAAAAACATTTTGACACACAGAATAATTGAGCACCTATATACCCACCACCTCAATTTTACAGTTACCATTTTGCTATATTTGCTTTATCACAGATCTGTTCATCCTATTTTTGAAGCTTTTCAAAGTTACAGACATCAGTAGACTTCACCCTTGAATACCTCAGCATGCAAATCATTATCTAGCGTTTGATATTTGTTTACCATTATTTTTATGTAAAATTTGTACACAGTGAAATGAACATGTCTTAAGAAATGCCTACACCTGTGTATCTCAAACCCCCTTAGAGTGTTGCTTTTTCCATTTCAAAGATTTAAAACACGTTACATTTTGCTTAAATAATCCTTTTTAAATAATTTGCTTCAGAAGATGTACTTGCTTATTTAGAAAACATTTTTACAGGAAATGGATTTGTGTTTCATTACATCATCAAGCTGTAGTTTTAAAATCAAGATTTATAAGGTGCCATGTTCAGGTAGTTGCTTGGAGGCAACTGTAAGGCTCATTTTAATTCACGAGGGACAGTCTTGAAGTCAAGAAAACGCACTGGAGTGGAAGAGCAATGGAGATATTCCAACAGAATACTTGAGAGTCACAGAGCCTTGGAGAAAATGTAGCATTGTCCCCAGCTCAGTATTTACTTGTGCGTACCCCTACCCTCATCCCCACACTCTCAGAAAGGCAAGTTACCTGGAAATTTTCAACTGGGTGGGAGTGGGCATAAGAAAAGTGACAAACAAATGTCATCAGTTCTTTTGCTGCTGCTGCAGGGATGCTCTATTTGACTACATTTTCTTCCCTTTTTTCTCCTATGGGAACAAATCAGAAAAACTAGAGCAGTTTGGAGAGACAGATGCTAAAGAATGATACTCCACACTGTCTTCCTGGATCCCTTCCCACATCCTGTGGGATATGTGGGTTTGTGAGACATTCCTGCTCTTCTCTCTTTCCCTCTCTCCCTCTCTCTCTCTCTCTCTCTCTCTCTCTCTCTCTCTCTCTCACACACACACACACACACACACACACACACCCCTTCCTAGTTGTACTAAAGAGACAAAGGATGATTAGGACATTTTTGATGGCTGAAATTATAGGTAGCTAGTGGTTCAATAATGTCTCCAGTCATGATGGAGCCTGGGTACCAACAGCTGGGAGAAACTTGAAGCATTGTAACTGCCAACCCTGTATCAAAAGGTAGGGACAAATTACAGAAAGACTCGGTGTAGCCCCTTACAGTAACCAAACTCCCTCCCCTCCATGGGAGGTCTGTGGCAGAAGAAAGGGCAGTAGCAAGTCCAAGAAGTCAAAGGCCTGCTCCGCAGGTGGTGTCATGGAGCAGAATTTATGGGCAGCAGTAAAATTGGAAAGATACTATAGCGTGCTTTTAAAGCAGAGACAGCAGAAGGAGAAAGAATGGAAAGAGAAGGTTCTGGAAGTCCTTCTGTAGGAGATCCAGAAAACCATTTTAGGAAAAAAACAGAACATTTCAGAAACAACTGGGCCTTCAGCCAAGGCAGATGGCACAAAATAAGGAATGGGGAGCTGTGCAAATAAAACCAAGTTGCTGAGTGTGGAGGCGACATACAAGGGTGGCAGTGTTGGTGCTCAGTGGGATCCACCAGTGTCAGCCCTGCATTTCAGGAGTGCAGTCAGGCCTTGTCTCTTGACCTCTGAGCCAGACAACTCCAGAGATGGGCATTCACCACTGGCTGATGTGTAAGCAATATTCTTTTTTTCTGAAGAAGTCCAAATGCCCTAATCAAAACTCTAAATGATCAACCAACAGAAGCTAGTGGGTGGTGCCAACTTGTTGCAGTCCTGGCGGTTTGCCTAATGATTTGAGAGAGCTAAGCTTGCGGTTAGAATTCAAATTACCCGGCAGGATAGGGAGACCCCTTAGTTTTGGGTAAGGTGAGGTTCAAAAGCCTGAGAACAACAAAGGAAAAAAATTTAAAAATGAGACAGAACCTTAATAGGAACAGGGATGCACATTCTCTCCCTGATTACCATCAGAGCTAGCTATTATTACTGTGTTTCTTTTTTATTCTTGGTGTATTTCTGATAGGTCTCCTTCACTGTACTTTATACCAGAATGGTACAGTGAATGGTATTTGCTCACTCTTGGCCATTAGCTGGAGAGAGCTAAATCTCCATAGAGGTGTGTGTTGGGCTGACATATGGTAGATTTTTTCACATATACAAAAAGCCAAATCAATGTAGAGGTGGAGGAGTGGGAGGCACAGACTACTGGATGCAAGTTAGGCTCAAGATTGTATCGTACAGTATGGGAAATATAGCCAATATTCTGTAATAACTATAAATGGTAAGTAGCCTTTAAAAACTGTATGGAAAATTTAAAAGATTTTTAAAATAAAATAAAAATTTTTAAAAAGTCACTTTTACACATAATGTGTATGCCTGTGTATGTGAATGAGTGTGTGTGCCCACATCAACTGAGTTTCACTAATCAAATCTGTTTTCAGAATGCAAGGACAAGATATATTATGGTCAGATGTGTGTATGCTAAGTCGCTTCAGTCGTGTCCAACTCTTTGTGACCCTAGGACTGTAGCCACTGCCAGGCTACCTTGTCCATGGGATTCTCCAGGCAAGAATACTGCATTGGGTTTCCATGCACTCTTCCAGGGGATTGAGCCTGTGTCTCTTAGATTTCTTGTGTTGGCAGGCAGGCTCTTACCACTAGCATCACTTGGGAAGCCTCTATCCATCCATGGGATTTTCCAGGCAAGAGTACTGGAGTAGGTTGCCATTGCCTTCTCCTATGATCAGATAGTCATCCCCAAACCATGATTAGAAACTCTGAGGTATATCTAGGTGGGCTATGGCACTGAGCTAGAGGGAGTGTTCATGAGACCTGGATCATAGGTTTTAACAGACAGAGTACTTGATTTTTATTGGAGATGGGTTTGGGTAGTGAGGGGGTATCTTTGACTCAACCAGAGAATAAAGAAGAAAATACCATAAACCAGCTCCATAAATGTGCTTTACATAAGGTGGTGTGAATACCTTGACAAATTTTATCTCCACTCTATAGCAATAGAATTATCTCTTCCAATATGCATTTAGAAGTCAGTTTTCTCCAAAATGAAGTTGCATGTTACCCTTAATAACCTTATGTAATGTTCTATGAGCCAGATTTTCACCTGCTTCTTCAACTAGTTAGCTCCGATCGATTACATACCTCTCATGGGCATTAGAGGTGCAGGAGGACAGGAAGCCTAGATTCTGTCTTCAAAGAGTTGATGATCTTTATAAGGACATGAGAGGGAACTGTAAGAAACAAACTATTTTACTAAAAATCAAGATTCAGACACAGTATAGATTTGAGCTGGGGGAGGTTATTTGGGTGGGAGCAGCTCGAAGATGGGCTTCCCTGGTCGCTCAGATGATGAAGAATCCCCCTACAATGTAGGTGACCAGATTTGATCCCTGGGTTGGGAAGATTCCCTGGAGGAGGGCATGGCAACACACTCCAGTATTCTTGTCTGGAGAATCCCCATGGACAGAGGAACCTGGCAGGCTACAGTCCATGGGGTCAAAAAAAGTTGGATATGACTGAGCAACCAAGCACAGAACACAGGTCTAAGATGTTTGGTCTTGTTTTCTATCAGCATGATCTTCAGGGACTCTTTTGTATCTTTGGGGAGCTGGTTTCTAAACATTATTAATTAAGGATGATACCTTTAAACATTGGGCCTCCACCAATTTATTAATGTAGCTTCTTGTCAGTGTCAGATATTGTGCTTACAAACTATATGATGCTTTTTCATCAAACACCCAGGCAATTTAAGAGACAATGATTAACTTATTTTGGTCTTTTTCTTCTTCTTTTGATTGACAAGTTTCATCTCTTTCATGCAATCTTTGTCATTTAAAGTCAGGCTCCACCTGTCAGTATTTGTTAGATCCTTTATGACTATGGATAATAACTATAATCCACAAAGCAGTCCTGTGGTTAGATCACTACAACCTATGATTCCCAAGCCTGGTTCTGCATCAGCATCTCCTAGGGAAGGAACTGCTTGAACCTGCTCATCTTTGTGAGCCACGTAGAGAAGAAACAGTCAGGATAACTTTCAGTGAAGTCTTTTGTGGCATTTTGCTGTCTGCAGCTTTGTGGTTTTAACAGAGAGGCCTTTGGCAAAATTCTGATTATTGTGAATACACTTTTACAATGGTTCATTTTTCAAAGGGTTTTTATATTCATAATTTTCTTTGATCCTCTCTGGAAGGAGGAGAACTGGATCTTTTCTCCTCTTACCTCTTATGAAAGAAAATCAATAGAAGTTGAAGGTATTAAGGTGATATATTGTGGACTTCCCTGGTGGCTCAGACAGTAAAGAATCCACCTGCCAATGCAGGAGACCCAAGTTCAATCCCTGGGTTGGGAAGATCCCCTGAAGGAGGGAATGGCTCCTCACTCCAGTATTCTCGCCTGGAGAATTTCATGGACACAGGAGCCTGGTGGGCTACATTCCATAGCGTTGCGAAGAGTCAGACACAACTGAATCCACTTAACACGCACGCAATAAAGAAATAACAGACTTTCATATCAATGATAGATTGATCACACTATTGTTCCAAGAGAAGTGAAGGTGAAAGAGAGAAAGTCCAAATCTAGTTGAGTTGCTTCTTAAGTAACCAAGAGCTGACCTCCCACTGCCTGCAATAACAAAAGTCCTTTGATGCTAGAGCATGTTGCTAGGGAACAAAAGTGCTGGTGTTGGTGGGCACGATTATCTTCTAGGGGCACCTGCATGGCTTTTGCTACTGCTGCTAGAAGAACTGCTTTTACCTCAGGAGAAACTAATACCCCCCATTCTTCAGAGAGCAAAGGGTAGCCTTGTCCAAAAAGCCTTTGCTCTGGGACAGTCCTCACAAACTCTGCATTTATAGCATAAATGTCCCCTCTCCGAAGTTGCTCCTTCCTATGTTCTCATGAATAAGCCCCAAGCAGTACCCCATAGTAGCACCGCAAATATGGACGATGACCTCCTGACACTCAATTTCACTAGCAAAACAAAAACTTCATTCTTGGAAACAGCTTTCGTTTTAAAAGCAACTTTAAAACAGACTCACAGACTTCAAGAATGAACCTTATGATTATCAGGGGGTTAGGGGGAGGGACGGAATAGTTCTCAAGTTTAGGATTGACATGTACAGACTGCTATATTCAAAATAGAAAACCAACAAGCACAAGCAGCTGTTCTCAGTACTCTGTAGTGATCTAAATGGGAAAATAATTTGAAAAAGAATATATATATATATATATATATAATATAACTGATTCATTTTGCTGTACACCTGAAATTAACTCATCATTGTAAATCAGCTATCAGTTCAGTTCAATTCAGTCAGTCAGTCATGTTCGACTCTTTGCAACCCCATGAACTGCAGCACACCACGCTTTCTGGTCTGTCATCAAGTCCCAGAGCTTGCTCAAACTCATGTCCATCGAGTCAGTGATGCCATCCAACTATCTCATCCTCTGTCGTCCCCTTCTCTTCCCACCTTCAATCTTTCCCAGTAGCAGGGTCTTTTCCAGTGAGTCAGTTCTTTGCTTCAGGTGGCCAAAGTATTGGAGCTTCAGCTTCAGCATCAGTCCTTCCAATGAATATTCAGGACTATATATAGTTGATTTCATTCATTGAAATGAATGAAATATGATACAGTGTTTTAAAATCAGAGTTTCCACTGCAGGGGGCATAAACTTGACCACACGGTGGTGCTGCCGAAAATAAATAAATAAAATGTAAAGAAGAAAACTTTATCTTTGTCAAAATCAAGTGGTTTTGAAATTAATCAAACCACTACTCAACAGTGACTAAAAAAAAAAAAAAATAGATGAATTAGACTTCATTAAAATGAGAATTTTTATACTTTAAATGATGCCATCCAGAAAGTGAGACAGCCCACACAGTGGGAGAAAACATTTGCATATCATATATCTGATAATAGACTTGTATCTAGAATATATAAAGAACTGTACAAACTCAACCATAAAAAGACAAATAACACAGTTATAAAATGAGCAAATACTTTGTGGGGTGTTTTCTAACACTAACAATAGCTTCAGGATGGGGACTAATCCCAAGAAAATATGAAAGCACGGTTACATTGTATGCTCGGTGTGTCTGACTCTTTGCTACCCCATGCACTATAGCCCACCAGGTTCCTCTGTCCATGGATTCTCCAGACAAAAATACTGAAGTGGATTTCCATTTCCTACTCCAGGGGATCTTCCTGACCCAGGGATAGAACCCATGTCTCCTATGTCTCCTACATTGGGAGGCATATTCTTTACCACTCAAGCCACCTGGGAAGCCCCCAGGGCATGATTAGAAAGTTGAAAATGTCTAACTCCCTGATGCCAACTGGGTGTCCAACAATTCAGATCAATTCAGTAACTACCTACAGGGTGTTAGCACCAGATCCCACAACTTGAGGATCCAGTCCTACAAAATGTCCCTAATAGTTGAGCCACTCATAGTTCTGGCTGATCAGCTATAAATTGGGGATTCCCACAGATCCCTCCTCAGATTTGGTAATTTGCTAAAATGACTCATATAACTTAATAAGGCACTTTGTTTATACTTGCCAGTTTGATATAAAGGGTGCAAATAAACAACCAGTTGAAGAGGGTCAGGGAGATCCCCTGGAGAAGGGAATAGCTACCTACTCCAGTGTACTTGCCTGGAGAATTCCAGGGACAGAGGAGCCCATGGGGTTGCAAAGAGTTGGACATGGCTAAGCAACTTTCACTCACTCACTCACTGAAGAGATCCATGGGAAAAGATCTCAAAGAGTCCTGAGCCCAAGAGCTCCTATCCTTCTGTGTAGTTGGGGTACAACACCCTCCTGGCACTTAACTGTGTTTGTCAACTCAGCAGTTCTCTGAGCCTCATTGTTAGAGGGATGACATAGGCATGATTCATTAAACCACTGTGAACATTGTGAACTCAATCTTCAGTCCCTTTCCCCTCTCAGGAGGTCAGGAGTTGAGTTGAAATTTTCCACTTTCTAATCATGCTTTGGTGTTTTCTTGGGATTATCCTCCATCCTGAAGGGACTGAGGGGCTCCTAGCCTTCAGTCATCTCATTTGCCTACAGGGATCCTGATCACTGTAGAGAGTCCAAGGGTTTTAATAGCTGTGTGCCAAAAAACCAAAGACCATTTTTATTCAAATACCACAAATTTGAATAGATCTTTGTCCAAGAAAACTTAAAAGTGGTGTATAAGCACCAGGAAACATGTTCACCATCACTAGTCACTAGGTAAATATTAATGAGAACCACAGTGAGATACTGTTTTACACCCAATAGGATGGGTGTAATCAAAAAGATGTATAATAAGTGTTGGCAAGGACATGAACAAAGTGGAATCCTCATTCACTATTGATGGGAATGTAAAATGGTGCAGCTACCTTAGAAAAGAGTTTGGTAGTTCTTCATATTGCTAAATATAGTTTATATGTGACCTAGATATAATTAAACAGAAATGAAAATATAGGTCTGTATAAAAAAACTTGTAATTGGATGTTTGTAACAGCATTGGTAACCATAACCAAGAATTATGAAGAATACAGGATAAACAAATGTGATATATCGATGCAATGGAGTATTATTTGTCAATAATACTGATGCATGCTGCAACATGAATGAACCTTAAAAATATTAAGCAAAATGAAAAAAAAGCTCTAGTCAAAAAGGACCACATATGGTATGATTCCCCTAAAATGAAATATCCAGAAGAGACATATCTAGAGACAGAAAGATTAGCAGTTGCTTATGGCTGGGACAAGGGGAGAAAATGAGGTGTGACTGCTGTTGGGTAAAGGGGTATCTTTTGGAGGTGTAAAAGTGTTACCAAGTTAGATTGTGCTAATGGTTAAATAACCCCGTGAATATGCTAAAAAACATTGAATTGTAGGGTTTGGGTGAATTTTATGGTATATGAATTGTATCACTATAAAAATGTTAAGAAATACAACAACAGATGACCACCTCCTGGAGTTTGGTCATCCAGACAATAGATAGGTATATCTAAAATTAAGTCTCCAACACTGATTCTCTTCTGCCCTCTAAGGAACTTGGTGAACTAGCACTTGGAGTCAGCTCTCCTTGTAGATAAACGAAACTGCCGCTAGAAGAGCTAATTGACAGCATTGCCAAAACTGGCTTTGTCAGGGAGCAAGCAGTTAGAATGATCCTGAAATTAACAGCCAAAATATAATGACACATTTATTCAAAAAGTTTTTCTACTTATATTATTAATTCATTTTCATCTCCCTGATCATTTAACTCTAAAGTGCTTTTGGCCTCAGTCTTTGGACTTTACTTACATCTGCATCTACTTCCTTACTGGTTTTACCCAGGGTCAGGCTTTAAAGATCATATGTATACTTGTTGATTTCCAAATGTATATCTTGAGCTCAAACATTCCCCTTGAACTTCATATTCCTATGTCCAACTACATGCTGAATGTCAATATTGACTATTTTACTGGCTTCTCAAGCTTACCATTTCAAAACTGAAATCTTTCCCAGCCGTCTCTTCCTAATTTTTCAACATCCATCAAAGACAACCCTGTGCTAGTGCTTTATTTAAAAAATCTTGAAGTTCTTTTCTCACATTCTATATGTGATCCATTAGCAAATCCTGTTGGTTCTATACTAAAAATATATCTAGGAAGTAACTGCTTCTCACCGTCTCCCATCACTATTAAGTTTCCATCATGTCTCATCTGAATTTTTACAAAAACTTCCTAATGGCTCTCTCTGCCTCTGCCTTTGCCAAATTTTCTCCAGTTCTAATCTCACATAATAACCAGGGTGATCCTGAAAAAAAATGCATCGAAGGTGATGCATTTAAGAAGGTGAATCATCGCCTTCTTAAAACCCTTCAGAGGTTTTCCATCTTATCTACAGTAAAAGCCAAAATCATCACAATGAACTGCAGCCACTTCACTGTGGCCCCATCCCCTCTATCTCTCTGAAGCAATCTTTTCCACTCTGTCTTCTTCATTCAGCTCCAGGCACACTGGTCTCCTTGCCACTCTTCAAACTTGTCAGGTGTGCTCCTGCCTCGGGGTCTTTTATATCTGCAGTTATGTCTGTCTGGAAGGTTCTCATCCCAGATACATCTGTGGCTTGTTTCCCTAAGCCCTCTAGACTTCGCTCAAATGGCACCCATTAAGTAAGGCCTGGAGAATTTTGAGCATTACTTTGCTAGCGTGTGAAATGAGAGCAATTGTGTGGTAATGGACACAATTGAGTTTCGGCTCAATGGACATGAGTTTGAGCAAGCTCTGGGAGATGGTCAAGGACAGGGAAATGGGGTGTGCTGCAGTCTGTGGGGTCACAAAAGTTGGGCACAACTGAACAACTGAACAAAGTAAGGCCTACCTTGCCAAAATGATTTTAAATTATGACTCTGAAACACTGGCTTTCACTGTTTGTCTCCTCCACTTTATTTTCCTCTGTAGCACACATTGCCGTCAAATATGCTCTCTTTAACTTATCTTATTAATTGTTATTGGTACTTTTAAATTATGCTTTGGTACACCACACTCCACCCCACCCCCCCACCCCCCCTGGCCCCACCAAGAATGTAAGCTTCTAGGAAATAAAGGTATTTGTGTTTTGTTCACTGGTATATCTTTAGTGCCTGATACAGAGTAGGAGTTGAGGAAAAATTTTGAAATGAATGGCTATATACTTCTTAAACTTTTCTAGTCCATAGATTTATGAACTATTCTAAGATTTAATGAAACCTATGGAAACTACCCCCCACCCCCAAAGAAAATATTCTGGTACCTAAATTCTGAGATTAACATATCCCCTGAAATCCACCTAGGGACACTTTTCCTGCCCCAAAACTCCTTGTTAATCATCTCTAGCCTAGAAAAAAAGGGGCAACAAGCAAAACGTACTCTTTGTTCATTTTGCAATTGGATCCTCATTTATACTTATTGTGCTTGTATAATTTTAGAAAGGTGACAGTCATTTTTTTGAGAAATCTCCATAACTTTTGCTCATACTCCTCATATTCTGAGTTCTCTCATTGTTCTTTCTATTCTCTCTTCCCAATGTGTTTCACTTTTATAAGCCTTAAAGAGGAAGTGACTACAAGATCATAATTGGGAGGAGGCTTATGTACAAGGGCCAGAAGTGATCTTTTAATTTCTGCTTTTCCCATTTAGGCTTCCCTGGTGGCTTAGACGGTAAAGAATCTGCTAGCAAGGCAGGAGACCGGGGTTTGACCCCTGGGTCGGGAAGATGTCCTGGAGAAGGGAATGGCTACCCACTCCAGTATTCTTGCCTGGAGAATCCCATGGGTAGAAGAGCCTGGCGGGCTCCAGTCCATGGGGTTGCAAAATTTTTTCCATGTAGAACTCTGCATCCATCTCCTAACTAGGGACACTCATGTACTGAACAAAATGGTGCATTTGTTGCTGAGTTCAGTGATGGCAGAATCTTGCCCTTAGCACTTCCCAAGGAAAGCAGCCTCTGTGAATTTAGGATTTATGGGTGCCCATGTTTCTGTTGGAAGTATTTGAAGATCTGGACTTACCATGCTGGGATCCTGGCTTGATTAAGGGCTGCAGAGAAGCTGATACAGTAAATAGTCTTTGCTATCAGTGGACTCATATTTCCTGCTAGAGATAAACCAAGCCTTGTGCTATAAAACAATCAGTGAGCGCTGCAGTGGCTGATTCAGCATGCTGCCCTCTGTGGTGCTAGCGCCTTCTGTTGGAAATGGTCTCAGAACCATAAATCAGAGATGTAGGACAAGGGGGTGAGTTGCATGCTAAATTCATTAGCTCCTTCATGTACACACCTGATCATTTCCTCCACCTTACACTATAAAACAAACATCTATGGTTTTATTTCTCTGAGCTCTCCCTTATATCATTTATCTGGAAATCCAGCTAAAACCCTGGGATAAGTGTACAGATTTCTTAGAAAACTGGCCTGGGGCAACCTTGGCAGAGAGAGTGTTTGAGTTCCATGTGTGAACCTGCAAATGGCTTCTCTGGTGGTTCAGTCAGTAAAGAATCCTCCTGCTGTACAAGAGATCCAGGTTCAATCCCTGAGTGGGGAATATCTCCTAGAGAGGGGAATGGCTACACACTCCTCTATTCTTTCCTGGAGAATTCCATGGACAGGATCCTGGAGGGCAGCAGTCCATGGGGTCGAAAAGAATCAGGTACGACTGAGTGACTAACAGCTGGAAATGTCAGCTCCACAGGAGAGAAAAAGTCACAGGAATAATCCAACCTAATCCATTTATATTTGACTTTGAAATTTATCATATATCTCAGATTCCTGCTTATTTTTAATGGTAAATTTGGGAGGGGGTGGGAAGGCTAATAGTAAGTAAAGTAAGTGTGTGTTCTTTGAGCTCCTAAAGAATAAAAGAAATAAGTAACACTCTGTGTCTTAAAATCCACATATATACTAAGCTGTCAACACTATTTTGGTTTAGAGCTTGCTACTCAAAGTGGGGCTAGAGTTCCCTGTGAGCATTTTTGGAATATAGTTTCTAGAGTACTGCCCTCCTTCTAATGCCTTAGAATCTGCAGTTTAACAAGACCCTCAGATGATTCACTTGTACATTAACCACCCCCCCTTTTTTTTTAAAGGGTTGGTTAAAACCCTGGTTTCCAGACATGACTGTGTATTGGAATCACCTGGGAAGCTTTACAAAGACTGATAGATACCTGGGTCCTACTGTCAGACAACCTGATTTTGATCATATAGGGGTTTCAGTTTGGTCATGGAGGACATTCAAAGCAGCCCCGGTAGTTATAATGTACAACAGTTTGATAGTACCTTGTTTAGAGCAGAACAAAAAGGCATCTCCAGCACATGTCAGTAATAAGAGTTGATATTTACAACAGACTGTCAGTTAGTTACCTGGCATTAGGGCTTCCCTGGTGGCTCAGACATAAAGAATCTGCCTGTAATACAGGGTACCCGGGTTTGATCCCTAAGTTGGGAAGATCCCCTGAAGAAGGAAATGGCTACCCACTCCAGTATTCTTGCCTGGAGAATTCCATGGACAGAGGAGCCTGAGGGGCTACAGTCCATGGAGTCGCAAAGAGTCAGACATAACTGGGCGACTAAGTTAGCTGGCATTGTACCAGCCACAAGTTTCCATTTGAATTTTATCTATTTATATGATATTAGTTATCTTGAGAATCATCAAAGAAAAGTTATAATCTCTTTAGTTTGCCACCTTATCTATCTAGCTACTCATTTGAAAATGGGCAGACTTGTTTTGCTTTATATGGTTATTCTGGAATAGTCAAAATGTTTGTTTAATTTGAATCTCACTTTCTAATATGCTTTTTAAGAGGAAGGTATAGTCTGTAGCTTTCCCTTGGGGCTTCCCTTGGGGCTCAGGCAGTAAAGAATCTGCCTGCAGTGCGGAAGACCCAGGTTCAGTCCCTGAGCTGCGAAGATCCCCTGGAGAAGGGAATGGCAATCCACTCCAGTATTCTTGCCTAGAGAATTCCATGGACAGAAGAGTCTGGTGAGCTATATAGTCCATGGGGTTGCAAAGAGTTGGATACAATTGAGAAAGTACGCTTACTTACTTACTTATAGTCTATAGATTGTCATTTAAGATTTCCACCAATGCCATGCAGTAGTTGTTCCCATCTCTCTTAGGAGCAAAAACTGTGACTTTAAAGTGTAAGTAGTAGTCCAAATTGGACAACTGGCCACTTAAAAAGCCATGGTTTTGAATTTGGCATTTGAATAAATTCTATCTAATTCTTAAAGCCCATAGTTTTCTATTTCATCTGCTCATTTCCCCCCAGAACCTAGATGTATATGATTAATAGCAACTTTTGAAAAGCAATAGGGTTTTATTTTTGTGTAGCCTTTTTTATATGTAGCTTTTAAAATTTCACATAAGCCATTCTATTAACCATCACTGAGTAAAGGCAGCATATGCCCTGTGGCTCTGATTCAAAATAGTAATAAATAAACAAGGTGGGGGATTGAGAGTGGTTGAATAGCACAGGGTTTTGTGATGTTTGTTAGATGTCCTGGAACATTTTTCCAAGAAGCAGATGCTTCACTGAAAGCTGCTGTTCTGGTCAGATGGGGGGAAGGGACAGAGGAGAGACAAGCTCTAAGCAAAGAAAGAGAAAGGGTTGCTGTAGAAAACACCAACAAGGTCTTTCAGTTTATACAGAGCCTCAGATGAGACAATGTAAAGGACAAACACATGAATTTGCTAGGGTTTTTGGTGTCCACTTCATAGCCACTGTAAAAGGCACTTGGATCAGTTCGGAGAGCATCGAGCTGGTTAGATGACAGCTTCAGGAACATGCCATCCGTGGTCCCTGGCTGTTCTTATTGTCTTAATGGAGCCTGGAATTGCTCTGCCTAAAAACACAGATTCTTTCAGCGGGCTGCTTTTTCTTATTCTTTTGAATTCTTTTCAGAAATGGAATTTGTATACATCTAAGAAGGAGCTTAGCTTCAAAACAGTTTTGCTCTCAATGATTTCACATGCTTCCACAGTATTATAGCTGGGAGGTTGTTAATAGAGAGGCAGTTTTGTTGATTTGTTGATTCATTTCTTTATTGGGAATGAGTGTTTTCTGACATCATGTTAGATTCTTAACCTTATACTAATATCCTAGGAAAGAAAAAGTTGATCCTGGTAGGTGAGCTCTTGCCCCACATTCTAATCACCCGTTATCCTCTCATTCACCATGGTTACCGAAAATCTATAGAAGCAGAGATCTCCCCACCTCCACGCTTTCTCCTGCTTCCCAAGTCCCGTTAAATTTTTCCTGACTTCTCTAGCTTCCTTTGCCCTTGACTTTATCATCATCACCTCATCTTGATTAAATCCCTACATACTGTACTCTCCTGTTCATTTTTTTTTCCCTCTCCTGACCCTCCCCCTCCCCCACATTGAATTACCATTCTTCTCCATTCTTTTTTGATTAAGAAGTTTTCTTCCAGGTTTACTTACTTAAAACTGTGATGACTAGTCCAGGGGCTAAATTGGAGTTTATTTTTATATAGTTTGCATTTATAAAGGATTTGCCAAGATGCATCGTTAACAACAACAGTGAATTCTAGGAGGATATTTAAAGTACAGAGTATGAATGGATCCTCTATGAAGAGCATCATTTAGATATAACTGCAAAGGAAAAGGAGGGTACTCAAACTAGCAATGCTTTGGGAGTGGGAGTACACTTTTGGCATTTTGAATGGGTAAATAAATACGAGGGACAGCAAGGGCTTTGCGGGAATTTTGGAATCCTTGGCCCTGCCCACTAAATGCCAGTAGTCAACAGAGTCCTTTGGCAACCAAGGGCATTCACACAGATTTCCAAATGAAACAGGAAGGCTTATTATATAGTAGCATTCTTATTCATTAAGTTCTCTAAAACTGCCATCATCTAGATGAATACTCCTTATAATTAATACAGATTTCTTATGGTTATTGTAAAATAATTATATGTTTGTATATTCTATGTTGAAGATCAAATACCAGACTATTGATTCAGGAAATGGCCCATAGAGCATCTCATCATTCTACTGAAAAACAAAAGAACCTGTCTTGATTACATAGATTCTATTCTCCCATTCTTCCACTGAACCAGCTAAGCAAGTCCCACAGTTTTTACCCTGTAGTAACTTATAAAGAATAGTTTTCCACCTTAGAATTTCCATGTAAATTGATAAGTAAATGTGCTAAAAGCACTTGAAGCCAATTTGAACACTGGCCATGTCTTGATGGTATCTGAAAGGTAACTGCTGACACCATCCTCAGAGCTCCAGCAACCACATCTCAATGAGGAGATGTAGTTTCACATTTAGGAATTTGAGACCCTCTGTGAACATTAACATTGGCCTCAAGTGTGACAAACATTTAGATGTTTAAATGTAAGGCTTTTGCATTTCAGTACAAGGGAACTTAAATATAGTTAAAAGTCTCATGTAGCAACGCTTCTGGAAACATCTCTAAATATGGTGTAATGCAGAATTAAACTCACACTTTGGATCACCTGAAACCTAAACTGAAGGGGAGAAAAATGAGTTAGATCATTATCTTTTCTTAAACTCCAACAGTTAATATGCATTTTGTTAGAACCCATATAACCGTTGAGAACAGGATTAAAGAATAAAAGGAAGTTCCTACTGTACCAAGTGGAATTAAGGTCAAAAATGAAACATACACACTCACACAACGCAATTGCAAAGGTAGTTAAATTTAATGAAAATGGACACCGAAAGTGATTTATTTCCCTGGGTAGATGATTTTGTTGTCAGTCAGGTGCATACATACATGCTCAGTCACTTCATGTCTGATTATTTGCAACCCTATAAACTGTAGCCCACCAGTCTCCTCTGTCCAGCAAGAATACTTCATTGGTTTGCCATGCCCTCCTCCAGGGGATCTTCCTTACCCAGGATTGAACCTGAGTTGGGATCTCGACCCGAGTTTCCTGCATTGGCAGGTGAGTTCTTTACCACAGAAGCCACCTGGGAAGCCCCTGTTGTCAGGTGACTAGAGCCTAAATATGATGCTAACCTGTAGCCAAGGGAAAGAATCCATTCCCTCACCAGGTCAGTTAATGATTTTCTGCTGAGTCTGGGTTGAAGATGGGAATAAAATCCCTCACTGTCTTGCAAAGAGTCAGCCTACAGTTCATAGGGGCCACATTCCCGGAAAAACAAGGTGTCAGGAGAAATTATTAAAGAGGACTGTGTTTGATACCAGTGCTATCCAATTGCTGAATTCTGTTTTCAGAGCAATCAGCTTGAATCCTAGAGATTGAAAGTGTGCTGTTCACTGACTGCCTGGTTGATTTGGCATGAAATTTAATTTGCTTTATCATGCATGGGGGATAAGCATAGAGGTGGTAATGTCATATTGGAGTGTTTCTGTATTACTTTGGAAATAACTTAAAAATACTGATATAAGAGTTTGCTTTCATTTCCCTTTTTCAAAACAGGCATGATGCTCTGACCAAACTCAGTTCTCCAGTCTACTAGTCAAGACTAACTATTCTTTTCTTTTTGATTCTCCTTCTTTCTCAGCTTGACAGTCATATTAATTGAGCACTTTCCATGTACTAGGCACATACTTAATTGATTATCTAGTCAATATTCGTCACAATTAGGCTCCCAGTTTTATAGCTGAGAAAAGTTGCCATCTCCTGACATTTCCCTTCTGATTTCCTATATTTTCAGGGGTACGGGGGACAGCTCCTCTCCCAGGGCTTCTCACCTTTTTCTTTCATGTTTGTCTCCCATATATCCCTTGATTGGAACTTGATCCACATTGAATGAGTCTGGCTGTAAGGGAGAATTTGGGAATCAAGGGCTCTATTTCAAAAAGTGTGCTCTATAGGGAGCTTCCCTGGTGGCTCAGTGGTAAAGAATCCACCTGCCAATGCAGGAGACACTGGTTCAATCCCTGATCCAGGAAGATTCCACACGCTATAGAGCAACTAAACCAATGTGCCACAACTGCTGAGCCTGTGCTCTAGAGCCTGGGAA
This sequence comes from Bos taurus, assembly GCF_002263795.3. Lineage (NCBI taxonomy): Eukaryota > Metazoa > Chordata > Mammalia > Artiodactyla > Bovidae > Bos > Bos taurus. Next base: position 55,152,204 of record NC_037338.1, on the reverse strand, counting down.
CCACAACGAACGAGCCCCTGCGCCACAACTACTGAAGCGTGTGTGCCCGAGAGCCTGTGCTCTGCAATGAGAGGCCACAACAATAAGAAGCCTGTGCATTGCAACTAGAGAAAAACCCACACAGCAATGAAGACCCAGCACAGCCATAAAGAAATAAAAAGTAATAAAAAAATTACTGTACAGGGATCCAAATTTTAAAAAATAAGATGGTCCTCAAAGGCATGTCACTTTCAAGTTATTTATTTGATATAACTAAGTTAAGGCTGGGCTAAGCTGAAAATTTGTAGGCTGATAACAATAACACTGTATGTGAACTGTGAACTTCCAGATGTTCAAGCTGGATTTAAAAAGGCAGAGGAACCAGAGATCAAATTGCCAACATCCGTTGGATCATCGAAAAAGCGAGAGAGCTCCAGAAAAACATCTACTTCTGCTTTATTGACTGTGTCAAAGCCGTTGACTGTGTGGATCACAACAAATTCTGAAAAATTCTTAAATAAATGGGAATACTATACCACCTGGCCTGCCTCCTGAGAAATCTGTGCAGGTCAAGAAGCAACAGTTAGAACTGCACATAGAAAAACAGACTGGTTCCAAATTGGGAAAGGAGTATGTCAAGGCTGTATATTGTCACCCTACTTATTTAACTTATATGTAGAGTACATCATGCAAAATGCCAGGCTGGATGAAGCACAAGCTGGAATCAAGATTGCTGGGAGAAACATCAATAACCTCAGATATGCAGATGACACTACCCTTGTGGCAAAAAGTGAAGAACTAAAGAGCGTGTTGATGAGAGTGAAAAAGTTGGCTTAAAACTCAACATTCAGAAAACTAAGATCATGGCATCCAGTCCCATCACTTTATGAGAAATAGATGGGGAAACAATGGAAACAATGGCAGACTTTATTTTCTTGGGCTCCAGAATCACTGCAGATGGTGACTGCATTCATGAAATTAAGACATTTGCTCCTTGAAAGAAAAGCTATGACCAACCTAGACAGCATATTAAAAAACAGATACATTCCTTTGCCAACAAAGGTCCACCTAGTCAAAGCTATGGTTTTTCCAGTGGTCATGTAATGGATGTGAGAGTTGGACCATAAAGAAAACTGAGCACCAAAGAATTTACGCTTTTGAACTGTGGTTTTGGAGAAGACTCTTGAGAGTCCCTTGGATTGCAAGGAGATCCAACCAGTCTATCCTAAAGGAAGTCAGTCCTGAATATTCATTGGAAGGACTGATGCTGAAGCTGAAGCTTCATTACTTTGGCCACCTGATGCAAAGAACTGACTCATTGGAAAAGACCCTGGTGCTGGGAAAGATTGAAGGCAGGAGAAGGGGATGACAGAAGATGAGATGGTTGGATGGCATCACCGATTCTATAGACATGAGTTTAAGTAAGCTCTGGGAGTTGGTGATGGACAGGGAAGCTTGGCGTGCTGCAGTCCATGGGGTCACAAAGAGTTGGACAAGACTGAGTGACTGAACTGTACTGTAACAATAACATGATAAACTATTGCCATTGAATCAGTGTCTTGAACCTACCCAGAGAGCTGAGATCTATCAGTGAATCATTTGATATGCTTGAGGCTGGTAAATGTAGTGAATATTAAAAATGTCTAAACCAAAGGTCTGCCCTTATAAGTAATCTGTTAAATACCCAAATAATCGTCACTGTTTGGAGTTTACCTCTAAATGTAAATTATCTCTACTTGGTCATGGCTGACTACTAGAAGCCATTGATTAATGCAGTGGATCTGAAGTTTAGCAACTCCTGGACTCTGTAAACCTGAATTAAATTCTAACCGTGCTGGTGGTAAATGGTTTAAAAGGCCGCTCTTTCAATAGTAAACATTTCTTCACTGGGATCTCTCTGTAGACACCTTTCTAATAACAATTGTAAAGGGATATTTGCTTTGGGCCCACACCCTGCAAAGAACTTCTCTTAATCACTTTGCACATGTAGTGGATGCTGTCATGAGTTATTATTTAATAGGGTATGGAAATATGCCATTTCTTGAAATGATAGCCAATCAGTACTGTAAAAATCTCAAGAGAACTATGTACTTCACCTAATTAAGCTGTTTTGAGTTTATTATAAGACAAACATATCTTCAGTCGATGTATTGCATGGAATACTAGGCAATGGCATATTTTTAACTTCTCAAACATGTATGTTATCCCACTTCAATTTCCCACAAGTGATATCAGATCTAGAGCTGATTTTTTTTTTTTTTTTTAAGATTCCAACAAATGTGTTCCTTTGGAGAAATAGCTTCACTACTTCTATTAGGATAATACATGTATCAGTGCTTGCAAAGATACAATCTACTAAATGAGTGTTCAAGAGGTTTAAATGTTAGTGTGTCTTCCCCAGTGGAATCTAGATCATCTTGTTCCACCAAGGTCCTGAAGTATCTTTATTATGGCCAGCATTGTTCACCTTTCATCAGGCTCTAGCATTTCCCCTCGTTTTCCATTTAGATTCTCAAGACTCTGATAAAGAGCACAATAAGCAGTCAGGAGTAATGGTTTCATTTTTAAGCAGTAAGGTACAAAATTCAGCCATGAAAACCTCAGACCAGACAAAACACCCCAGCAGGTATTACTTTTCTCTATCTTAATGGAATTATGTGGTAGTTTGCCAGTTTGGTAAAAGTACAATTGTCTTCCTTTTTCATAATATTTTACACTCCACTCTGGTTAGAATCTCACTAACTGTTCTCTCCTTTCTGGGATAGTTTAATACTAGGTTGGGCTACAGTATGCCTGCTGCTGCTGCTGCTAAGTCACTTCAGTCGTGTCCGACCCTGTGCAACCCCATAGACGGCAGCCCACCAGGCTCCCCTGTCCCTGGGATCCTCCAGGCAAGAACACTGGAGTGGATTGCCATTTCCTTCCCCAATGCACGAAAGTGAAAAGTGAAAGTGAAGTTGCTCAGTCGTGTCCAACTCTTCGAGACCCCATGGACCACCTACCAGGCTCCTCCCTCCATGGGATTTTCCAGACAAGAGTACTGGAGTGCGGTGCCATTGCCTTCTCCCACAGTATGCCTAGTTGCATTTAATTGATTTCACTGAAAATATTTATCTATAGCATAAAGATCATGTGTTGGAACTCTTTATTTTTTTCATGTCACAGTGGAAAAGACTCTGAATAAGTGGTTAGGTGACACATGTTCCAGGCCTATCTCTACCTTATAACATAGTTAGGATATGATTTCAGATCAGGGCATTCATATCCTCACAAAACAATGATTATGCACATTCTCTACCTGGTGCCATGAGCAGTTGCCAAGATCCGATGAGATAACCTCTGTGAAAATTCTTTATGAACCCTAATGGCATTATGGTTTGGAAATGTGACATTATTTAGTGTCCTGAAGCAGCAAGGTACTAAATAATATCTCAGTAGCTTGAATTAAATACAGTTTCCCAAAGAGCCTAATTCAGGAAATTGCTTACATGTGAAAGAATTTCAGTCCACATGCAGTGTTCGCTGCCTGACAATCTCTCTGTGCTCCAGACCAGGAAGGAGGGAGGTGGCAGACAGGTAGAAGGGAGAAGATGAGCAGAAGGGTTTCTTAACATATAACCACTCACTCTGAGCTGCCTGTGGGGCTTCCTCTTTCTCTCTTTGAACAAAGGAGTCCTGCCCACCTCTTCAATTTGTGGCAACCTCCTTCAAGGAGTATTGCTACCAAAACAATTGATTGAAAGAAACAGGAATGAAAATGCCACGACTGGAGGATATAGAGGATAGAATTCTAGAATGAAGAGAGTGGGGAGGAGGGCAGGGTAGGTGAGGACAGGAGTATATAACAGAGAAGAGGAGGAGAAAGGGTCTAATTATGGTGATTGACTTGAAAAGCCCTTTTGTCCAATGGTATCACAACCAAACCACTCATCTACTGAGTGCAACTAGGAAAGGCCACGAGTCTCATGCCTCCCTGTTCACTGTTGCAAATAGGTGCACCTCTAGTACTGTGTGAATTTCTATCACAGAACTTTAAGGGTGCAGAGGTACAACAAAATGCAGTCACCAACGTTGTGGGGGCTGTGAAGGTAAATGGGCTAAGGGCTACTTGGGAGAATTTTTAAAAGAAGTCTTAAGGGGGATAGAATTTCTATAGCTCAAATATTTAAACTTATACCTTGGGCATGGGTAGAATCTCACGGAAATGTTATTTCCAAGATAGCATATGGAAGACGTATTCCAGTAAACAGAGCTCTTCTATGGAAGTGGTAAAGGATACATCAGTGTTTCCCAGACTCAGGCACTGATGGTGTGAGGGTCTGGGGCCATGCTCTGGGCTGTGAGGGTCTATCTAGCCAGCCCTTGTCATCCATGGAAGGACTTCAGTTCTATGCAAGAGTGTCAGCTGCCAAGGGTGAGAGTCAGGGATTACTGCACTAGATGGGAAGGTGGACAGGGAAGTTCAGAGGTTTCTCTCAGCTCTAAGCCTAACTCTACTACCCTGGGTCTCAGTATATATTAAGTTTATTTGTTGACCTGTCTTTAGGTCTCCTGTTGCTGCTGGCTCTACATTTTCCTCAAAACACAAAAAAGTACATTTTGTGGGGGGATTGATGTTGTTACTTGTTTACCTCCAAGTGACCAGGGCACTGATATGGACAGAATAAGCTCTCATTTAACATGTGAGAAAGGCCATGTGCTATTTGGTTTGGGACATTCTAGTTTCTGCATGTGCGTGCTAAATCACTTCAGTTGTGTCCGATTCTTTTCAACCCTTTAGACTGTAGCCCACCAGGCTCTTCTGTCCTTGGGATTCTCCAGGCAAGATTAATGAAGTGGGTTGCCATGCCCTCCTCCAGGGGATCTTCCCTACTCAGGGATCAAACTCACATTGCATGTCTTCTGCATTTGTAGTTGAATTCTTTACCACTAGCACCACCTGGGAAGCTCATTCTAGTTTCTACATATTAGATATAGGTTATTTTGCAAAGATGCTTCCTAACTGTAGCAGATACTCCTGTCACAAATCCATTCCCTCTATTCCCTCTTTGGTCCTTACTGGTAACACTATCCAGGTGGTCTGTACACTCATCTCAAAAAACAAATGTTGACTTTCTAGACTTTCCTGGTGCTTGAGTGGCCTCATGACATATCTATGGCCAGTAATATGTAAGCAGAAACCTTCTGGGAGAGGTATTGTTTTTCTGGTAAAAATCCAGCATGCTCTTTTTGCTCTTCCCTTTTCCCTTCTTGCCTGGAATACAGACACAGTGTCTGGAGGTTCAGCAGCTCCCTTATGATAATGAAGACTAGAGCTACATTTTGAGTATTATAGAGACTATGACTTCCTTGAGCTGCTGTTCTAGTCCTGAACAGTCTCCTAAACAACTTCTTTCTGTGTGAGAAGCATAAACCTCAGACTTCCTATGTTAATCTTAGATGGGTTTCCACTGCATGATGCTTAAGTTTTAGCAACTCAATGTCCAAGTTATCATCATCAAAGATGCTCCCTTACATATGATGGTGGACGTTTTATTTTTGCATTGTACATTTTTCCTTTCTTTTTTGAACTCCATATGACCTTTTTTCCCTAAGTCTTGTTTTCAGTGAATATTAAACTGACATTTCTAATTAGGAAGAACAATTGGCACTGTCCTGAAGTTAAATGACATCCCCAAAAATGAATATTTGCTTACAAGGTCTATAATACTGTGTAAATAGTACAGTCACATTGTTCACTTTTTCTCCCCCAAATGAGTCCATTTCTTAGTCCATCCATTTAGGTCTTCAAAATAATCCCTTTCCCCTGCTGGAGCGCTCTTTATCCTTAGTAACTCTCTTATGTTAGTTATGTAATAGTTTGGCCCTTTTTGGCTTTTGTTTCACTTTGCTTCTTTTTCCTGTGCAAAGCAGCCTGCAGAGCAATAAGATATGGAACATGCCTGCTGGGCCTGATTTTCTTCTCCAAAATAGCTTTGGCTACTGGATAGTGATAAAAGGAGTTGTCTCATTGCAGAAGCTAAAAGCCAGGTAAGTGGGTCTAGCCTCACATGGGTACAGAGATGACTTGTGCACAGGAAGAGGACAGTAGAACATGGTGCAGACATGCCCAGAGTCAGGTGACAGGGCCTCTAGCGTGCTGATTTCACCTGCTATTCCTGCAAGGGGTATGGTCCTAGGTCAATGTCTTAGCCTCTCCAGGACCCACTCATGAAAGGAATGGTCTCTAAGATTTATTCCAGCTCAGACCAATGATGGGTCAGGCTTTATCCCAGTGATGGAGATGCATTAGGGAACAATACAGAAATAAGTCACCCAAGTTTGAGTCCAGAGAATGGTAGAGAACAGAAGGAAGACAGCCGTGAGGGAAAAGGATGAGACAAACGCGGGAAGTAGAACCATAAACTAAAATATGCCTAGATTTCGCATCTTCACTGAAGCCGTCTTGGACCACTGCATACATCGTTGATTCCACCTTCCAGGGATCCTAAAACATTGTTGTTAGTATCATATTCAGCACTGTAATCAGTCACCTATATTAGTAAATTCTTTATGAGCGTTTTTATTGTCTTCTCAATTAGGTTGAGAACACTTAATAGGTACTTATGCACGTGCTAAATCATGACTATTGTTCATGACTGGTTCACTCAGTCATGTTTGACTCTTTGTAAGTCCATGGACTGCAGCATGCCAGGCTTCCCTGTCCTTCACCATCTTCCAGAGCTTGCTCAAACTAATATCCATTGAGTCCATGATGCCATCCAACCATCTTGTCCTCTGTCATCTGCTTCTCCTACTGCTTTCAATTTTTCCCAGTATCAGAATCTTTTCCAGTGAGTTGGCTCTTTGCATCAGGTGCCCAAAGTATTGGAGCTTCAGCTTCAGCATCCATCCTTCCAATGAATATTCAGGACTGATTTTCTTTAGGATTGACTAGTTTAATCTCCTTGCAGCCCAAGGGACTCTCAAGAATCTTCTCCAAAACCACAGTTCAAAAGCATCAATTCTTTTGTGCTCAGTTTTCTTTATGGTCCAACTCTCACATCCATACATGAATACTGGAAAAACCACAGCTTTGACTAGATGGACCTTTGTTGGTAAAGTAATGTCTCTGCTTTTTAATATGCTGTCTAGGTTGGTTATAATTTTTCTTCCAAGGAGCAAGCATCTTTTAATTTCATGGCTACAGTCACCATCTGCAGGAATTTTGGAAAATTCCAAGAAAATAGTCTGCCACTGTTTCCATTGTTTCCCCATCTATTTGCCATGAAGTGATGGGACCAGATGCCATGATCTTCATTTCTTAAATGTGGAGTTTTAAGCCAGCTTTTTCACTCTCCACTTTCACTTTCATCAAGAGGCTCTTTAGTTCCTCTTCACTTTCTGCCATAAGGGTGGTATCATCTGCATATCTGAGGTTATTGATATTTCTCCCAGCAATCTTGATTCCAGCTTGTGCTTCATCTAGCCTGGCATTTCACATGATGTACTCTGCATATAAGTTAAATAAGTAGGGTGATCTGCATCAAAATGCTTTTGGATATAAAGTAATAAATAAACCAGGCAAGGGCTTTGGACCTCCTCAAAAGGCTAGAAGGCAGAACAAGAGGTCACAGACTATGGAAAGAGCTAAGCTCACTGGAAGATTAGTTAGGAGGCTTAACTTCAAACAGGCTGACTGATTCCCCGCAACAAAGCCTGACCCAGAAGTCACATGTACCCCTTAAGAGGACAAATTGTGGCCAAATGAAAGATCAGTTAAAGGTGATAGTAAAAGATAGTGGTTTTCATTTACTTCATTTCTAGCATGCAGATTCACAGATCCCTGAAGATTCACCTTAAATTTGCCTTGCAAGGAGGCATTTGGAGAAACTCATTTTTGGCAAGGAAGGAAAGAAGGAAGGAAGGATGAACAAGGGGAAGAAAAGGAATGGGGAAAGGTAGCATGATATTCTATAGGTAGATTTCAGCAAATTCACAGCCTGTCTGTGTTTGGTATTTAAGATCAGATTGCACCCCCGCCCCCGCCCCCCCCCCCCAACTTTGTGAGTCCTCCAAGGGCAGAAAGTCTTATTTATATATTTATCTCTCACAGTACCTTAGCCTAAAGGTGGGCACAAGGATGCTTCTATAAACAGGACTGAATTGACAGATGAATGGAGACAACGCCTCTTTTCCTCCCTAACTCCAAGTGACACCAGAAGATGTGACAGCATATAGGAAACAGGATAATCTCAGGGTCTTATTATTTCTTGATGCTTGCATACTGAAGACAGAAGAGCTAATATGATTCTTCTAGTCAAATCCACCCATTTTGTACTTAAGCAAAAAAAGAATCAAAGATAGGGCTTAGGGATTCCTGTCTCCAAACTGTGGGCAGATTCATAATCCTTTAGATTTGTACAGGTTATGCCATCAAGCACTTACCTTCAAGACTGTAGACTGCCTGACCCAGAAGTCTGCTAGGAGAAGACATCTCTAAAGTTGACTTTCTTATTGACCTGCAGAAATACAGGATACTCTTAAGACATGGGAGGGCAGAAGAGAAACTTATCTTTGCACATGACACTCAGAGATAGATAAAGAGAAATGGGCCTGCCTAATCCCTTATCTTCACGGATGCAGGCTCTGTGAGGGCAGAGATGGTGTCCTTCTTGTTCATTCCTTAGTTGTATGAACTGAGGAAATAGTTGAACCTTTCCTGCCTTAGTTTTCTCATCTGTGAAACACAGACTTTATGGGTACCTATTCCAAAGGGGTGAGATGAGAAGGAATTCAGTTAATGCTTACAAAGTGCCAAGGACAGTGCCTGGCATGTAGTAAGCATTAATGAACATTAACTATTGCTTGCTATTATATCAGCCTTACATTCTATCTGACACATAATAGGTATACAAAGTATTTTTCTTGATATATATATGCCTGAGGACTTTGTCAGTAGGCCTCCACATTTTTTTTTGTTTGTTTGTTTAGATTATGATCCCGTCAAGCATTTTTGAAAAAGTATTTGCTTCCTTCTGTATCTTTAACATAGATATCTAAAATGTTTATCCTAAGTCTAATCAGTTATTGAAAAGCGTGATGTTTCTAGTGTCTTACGTTTGTACGTTTGTTGATGTTTTAAAATAAACTCTTGGCATCACTCTTTTAAGTATATCTGATGAAACCAAAATATCACTATCATCTGTTAAAAATACAAATAGAGAATTTTTAGATTTTTTAAATAACATTTCATTTCATAACATTTTCACATGTTTAACCATTTCTTTTCTTCTTTGGACTGGGATTCCTATTCTGTCCTGTCACAGAAATTGATAGGATAACAATTTATTTTTAGGCTTGAAATTTTTAACAGGTTTTTTAACCCCAAGTTACTCTATGACCACTTATTGAAAAGAACTCTTTTTCTATATATTGCATAGGTCAGTATCTGCTTGCTTACTTGGTTCTGTTGATTTTTCCTTCTATATTTATGCCAATACCACACTGTCTTAAGTACTATAGTTTTACAGTAAGTTTTGAAACCATATAGAGTAAGTCTTTCAACTTTATTCTTTAAAATAATCTTGGTGCTTCTATTTCTTTGTATTGGCATGTGTAAGTTTAGATTCAAATTACCAATTTCTACCAAAATCACCACCAACAACAACAAATTGCTGTGATTTTGATTGTGATTGTATTCAATTTATAGATAAATTTGGGGAGATCTGATTATCTTAACAAGATTGAATTTTCTTGTCTATGAACATCAGATGTCTCTCCAAGTTTTGTAGTTTTTAGAGTAGTGGTCTTAAATGTCTTTCATTAAATTTATTCTTTATATGTATGTGATACTTTTGAAGCTATTAGAGAAGACAGTAGAAAAAAGAATTTTTCTTCAAGCTGGCCTTTAAGATTTTTTTCTTAACACTCAAAAATTATATAAATAATAATATAAAAATAATTTTAAAGCATATAAAATAATACAATCTAATTAAAATTATGTTAATATATAAAATATGCATATTAATCAAAGTATAGTTGCTATACACTTTTATTAGTTTCAGATGTATAGCACAATTATTCAATTATGCATACATATATATTTTTCATATTATTTTCCCTTATAGGCTATTAAAAATATTGAATATAGCTCCCTGTGTTGTATAGTAGGTCCTTGTTGGTTATTTATTTTATATGTAGTAGTTTGTATATGTTCATCCCATTCTCCTAATTTGTCCCTCCCACTCTTCCCAAAATATTTAAATTGATGAACCCTAACAGTTATCCTGGATTGTGCTATTATTTCAACAATTATTAACACATAGCTTATCAAAATAACAGCATAACTCATGATGAATAACTATGAAACAAAGGGTATTTCTTGAAAATATATATTTAGGGAGATGTAAGTGGAATTTATGATGGTTTAATTAAAATCATTCTCCCTTATTATAGCATACCAGAAATTTTTACACCTCAAAATGTCCAAAATGGGTGAGAATAAGACAATTTCTGTTAAAGTTTATTCTTTTTCCTAAAATCACACATTAATAGTTCCACTTCCATTCAGTTGACACAATAGGGCCATGTATCAAAGAAAGACATTTTCAAAGTAATGATATTGTTACCTAGTCCAAGCTCTCTCTGCTCACTCACTGTTTAACTGGCCGATGAACTTGAGAGGTGAGGGGGTTGAGGCAAGGAAGAGACTTTAACTGGGGACTCAGCTAACTGAGAAGATGGCAGGCTAGCATCTCAACCATCTTCTGGGAGTCTGGATGCCAGGTTCATTTATAGTTCAGACATTAGGGGAAGGTGAGGAAGCAAAGTAAAAAGGCCGTTTATCTTGCAAACATCTCCCAGAATGGCAAGCCTCTGACAGGGGACACATTAATTTTTTCCTTCCTGCGTTTCTGGGTGGACAGGGTTCTTAACAAAGGCAGTTTAGTTTAACAGTCAGGCAGAGGGGCAGAATTCTCTGAGGCAGGCCATTGTGTATGATTATAATAACAAAAGCAACGAAAAGCAAGTCAAAGAAACAGTTTCAGCGTGGAGTCAGAATTGGCTTCTTTGCAACAGTATGACATGGGCACAAACAGAAGAATACACAAGATAAATAATTGTGATGTGCAGGCAGATGCAACAGATGGATTCAGGGGCCTGGCCTGAATCCCTGTTCTGTTATTTATTATATATGTCACCTGTTCAGTTCAGTTCAGTTCAGTTGCCCAGTCATGTCTGACTCTTTGCGACCCCATGAATCACCGTACGCCAGGCCTCCCTGTCCATCACCAACTCCCGGAGTTCACTCAAACTCATGTCCATCGAGTCAGTGATGCCATCCTGCCATCTCATCTTCTGTCGTCCCCTTCTCCTCCTGCCCCCAATCCCTCCCAGCATCAGGGTCTTTTCCAATGAGTCAACTCTTCGCGTGAGATGGCCAAAGTATTGGAGCTCCATCTTCAGCATCAGTCCCTGCAATGAACACTCAGGACTGATCTCCTTTAGAATGGACTGGTTGGATCTCCTTGCAATCCAAGGGACTCTCAAGAGTCTTCTCCGATGCCACAGTTCAAAAGCATCAATTCTTTGGCGCTCAGCTTTCTTCACAGTCCAACTCTCACTTCCATACATGACCACTGGAAAAACTATAGCCTTGACTAGATGGACCTTTGTTGGCAAAGTAATATCTCTGCTTTTCAATACACTATCTAGGTTGGTCATAACTTTCCTTCCAAGAAGTAAGCGTGTTTTAATTTCATGGCTGCAATCACCATCTGCAGTGATTTTGGAGCCCAAAAAAATAAAGTCTGACACTGTTTCCACTGTTTCCCCATCTATTTCCTGTTGGGGGAATATAATTAAAAAACAAGATCTCCTCCCCAATCAGAAAACCTCTCCACAAAGGTAGAAGAGAAAGAAAATAGTTTTATTGTTGGATAAGCGAAGAACTGACTCATTGGAAAAGACCCTGATGCTGGGAAAGATTGAGGGCAGGAGGACAAGGGGATGACAGAGGATGAGATGGTTGGATGGCATCACCGACTCAATGGACATGAGTTTGGGTAAACTCTGGGACTTGGTGATGGGCAGGGAGGCCTGGAGTGCTGCGGTCCCTGGGGTCACAAAGAGTCGGATACGACTGAGTGACTGAACTGAACTGAAAGCGTTAAACAGGAATGCGTTTTATGTTGCTGGCAGTGGTCAAAGGCAGCACCTACCCCATACCTGTTCTCAGGATGAACAACACTAGTGCTCAAGCAAGAGGACGGTACAGGACCCTGTGTCACACACAGTCCATCCTAGATCCACTTGGTGATAGGGAATATGATCTTAATTAGCTCACGGCTTTTTCCAAAGAAAAAATCAACTCAAATCTTTACAACATGATAGCACTGAGCAACTTGGAGGGAGGACCTGGCTGAAGTTAGGCTCCTACCCTGCCACAGAAACTGTGTCTTCCTTGATATTTGCAACACAAAGAGATGATGCCTAGGTCCTTGAGAAAGACACTCTTCGGTTGTAAAGCTGGCAAGAGGCTTATTCACTTTTAAAAAGATTTATCTATGTTTCAAAGAGGCAGAAAAAGACTTACAAGTTTTCTGAAGTAAATACTCTAAGAAAAAGGGTGAGAGTTTGCAACCCCATGGACTGTAGCCTAACAATCTCCTCTTTTCATGAAATTCTCCAGGCAAGAATACTGGAGTCAGTAGCCATTCCCTTCTCCAGGGAATTTTCCTGACCCGGGGATCTATCCCAGGTCTCCCACATTGCATGTGGATTCTTTACCATCTGAGCCACCAGGGAAACCCCATTTTGAGGGGTGGTAGAGGGGATCTCTGCCTTTGTTCTCAACAGGGAGATTTTTTTCTTTTGCAAATTGTATTTATACCTTGACACACTTTGGGAAGTCACTCAACCTCCCTGGAGCTCTGATTCCTCACCTGGAAGAAGGGAATAATAACACCAATAGTAATTTCTCTTCACAAAGGGCTTAAACAAAGGAACTGTGCAAAGCTTTTCATTTTGTAATAAATGATGAAATGAATAGAATTAGGCTTCCCTGGTGGTTCAGACAGTAGAGAATCCACCTGCCATGCTGGAGACCTGGGTTCGATCCCTGGGTTGGGAAGATCCCCTGGAGGAGGGCATGGAAACCCACTTACAAAGAAACTGTGCAAAACTTGTCGTTTTATAATAAATGATGAAATTAGTAGAAATTACGTATCTTTTCTGGTATTAGATTACATCAAGCAGTTAATCTAATATTTATTGAGGACTTACAGTTTTAAAAGATGCTCTTTAAGGCCAAGAATCCTTTTAAAACAAAAATGTATCAGTTCCACATTTAGGTGTTGGATATGAGCATTTTATCTCTTTGTGTGTCTTATCCATAAAATAGATTTCATAAATTTTGCCCACCAGTTTTCTTGTCATCATTGTGTCTATTTTGTGGTTAAAAATAAGTATCTCAGTAAAGGTAAAGCCAGTGTAACCTCTTTGAAGTTAATTGCCAAGATAAATATATTTTTAAGAAAATATATTTTAAAATATATATATTCTCAGTAATTATTTTGGTTTAAAAATATTGTGATACATTTCAATACAAAAATCAATATAAGTACAAGAAAAGAGTTTAGATATGATGAGAAGCAAGCAAAGAAATATTTTATTTCCCAGTAAGTGCTTTTAAAAAACATTAGTAAGAGGGGGGAAGAAAAGAAATACACACACACACATACACACACACACCCTGGTGTCAGTAGTTGAATCCAAAGTTACTTCAATTTGACGTATTTGACATATCATGGGATAAAATATAAGCAAAGCAAAAATGACTAAGAATAGCTCCATGATAATGCTAAGAATTAAACTGAATAGTCAAAGAATCTCAAGCATGTCTGGGAAATGCTCCATTGACTGAAACACAGCATTGATATGGGACTTTGTTCTTCTGACACCAAACTTATCACCTGGTTATTAAATCATTGGTGAGACCAAAATTGTATAAAGTGTAAGTCGCTCAGTTGTGTCCGACTCTTTGCGACCGACTATACAGTCTATGGAATTCTTCAGGCCAGAATGCTGGAGTGGGTAGCCTTTCCCTTCTCTAGGGGATCTTCCCAAACCAGGGATCGAATCCAGGTCTCCTGCATTGCAGGCGGATTCTTTACCAGCTGAGCTACCAAAATTATATAAACAATGTGCTAAATCCAAGTTATCTTCTCTCATTCATATGAGGGGTTCTGTTCTAAGACTTGGGTCTTGCCACATTTTTCTGATGATGAAGGCAAATGGGTAGGTATACACACCAAAAAGTCTAGAAATTACAATTACAATGCAAGTTAGAAATTATTCAGAATAGAATAAAATATTTTAAAGCCCTGTTACAAATCTTAGCCAGGAAATAAATTTTCATGAGACCAGTGATTAACCCAATAACAGAATGGAATTTATATCAACCATTCATTAATTCCATTTCCCTTTTCCCAACACCATTAATTGTCTGCTCAATTCCCATCCCTATGCTCTGCTTGTGTCGCTTACCCAATTACAGCTAATTTTCTTGCGTGCAACGACATTGGTAATAGCCTCTAACAGTTGTTGAAATGTGGTTTCTAGTGCTTACTGCACTGTCTCATCCTTAAATATTCCATAACATGTTTTCTCATTTGGTTTTTAAAATTTAGTTTGTGTGGGGAGCATTGAGTTGAATACAGTAAGTGGGTGGTTTCCTTCCTTTCAGGTCCTTGGAGACCCTTATCTGATTTAAGTTTTGCCTCTGGAGAAAGCTGTACCACTGAGATGGCTAAAAATAACTGTTCTTGTCTTGCTGTTTTACCTATGACTCGCTGAGAGAAAAGACTTTGGAAAATAAACTTTAGATGGTGTGTTTTATAAATTATATCCACCTGATCACTTCAAGTTCAAGAGGGAGGGACAGTTTAATTTTTTAATTAAAGCTTTTGCAACAGGACTGTTCATTCTCTTCTTTCGCTCTCTACAAAATTAGAGATGGTGAGTTCTGCAAGTATTAAACATAGTACATAGCCTTGTTTCAGTTATTCCTAAACATATGAAAGTAAATTCAGTATTTGTATGTGAATATTAAGTTCTCCTTGGACTCCTGTATTATTTTTTGGGAGAAAAGAAAATATTTTCTTATCAGATTCATCCTCGTTTGTCAGTGGTTCCTAATCATTTAGTAGTTTAAGTATCTTCTCCCTCACTTTCCACTAGCATCCTATCTTCCCCACCCCCAGCATAATTGATGATCTGTAAATAAACACTTAAGGGCCATTTAAGGAGCTCAGGATTTAAAATAAGCCTACAGAGAATCCTTTTGTTTAGCAAATAATCCTTTTATAATCACCTCTGCTTCATCAGCACAGATTTTAATCTATCTGCCTTTTCTTAAAGCAGAAAGTGTTTCATCTTTTCGAAGTAGGTGAAATACCCACTTGAAGTAATGTTGGGCTCAGATTTAAGAGCTGGGAAGAATTAGCATGGGGTTAAGTACAATAGTCATGGTTTGATTTCAAGGCAATGGCTTGAATAGTGAAGTTGCTCAGTCGTGTCCGAGTCTTTGCGGGTCCGTGGACTATAGCCTACCAGACTTCTCCATCCATGGGATTCTCCAGGCAAGAAGACTAGAGTGGGTTACCATTTCCTGCTCCAGGGGATCTTCCTGACCCAGGGATCAGACCCAGGGATGGAACCCGGGTCTCCCGCTTTGGAGGCAGACGCTTTAACCTCTGAGCTACCAGGCAATGGCTTGAACGTGCTCCTAAACATTTGTAAGTTTTACTGTCTTTATGGCTTCCCTTATAGCTCAGTTGGTAAAGAATCTGCCTGCAATGCAGGAGACCTGGGTTCGATCCCTGGGTTGAGACGATATCCTGGAGAAGGGAAAGGCTACCCACTTCAGTACTGTGGCCTGGAGAATTCCATGGATTATGTAGTTCATGGGGTCACAAAGAATCAGACACAACTGAGTGACTGACCCTATTTATAGCATCATTTCTTCCTTTTTATTTGAAAACATGGTCTTTTGTCTCTTCAATTACCCCTATAATTGGAAATGGCATCCATTTTGGGTGGTTGTTTTCATCTTTTCCATTTATATTTAAGAATTAATATTCTGTTTTGTCTACCTACATGCAATAGTTCAAAGAAAACCTATGAAATTCCAATTGACTCAATTAGCCCATTGTTTCTAACACATGAAATTTAAGGGATAACTTCAAAGCCAGTTGGAAAGTAGCTTTCTTTCTGTTGATGCCAAAAACTCACCCTCTGTACACTGGAACATCTCAGAGAGTTTCGGGCGAAATGGTTTTATTGATTTACCAGGCAAAGAGGGACACAGTGGTCTTGTGCCCTAAAAAACTGTGTGTCCTAGCCCTGGGGAGATTTACTGAGGAGTTTTATAGCAGTCGGAGGGTGGGGGTGTTGCTGATAAGGATCAAGGTGTCTACAGGGCCTGCATTCCTTTAATTTGGCCTCACATGGTCTCCTGATGAAATGCTATGGTTCTCATGGTTATCAGACTGTGACCTTCTCTCTGGAAAGAATACTTCATCAATGTCGTTCAGTTGCTCAGTCATGTCCAACTCTTTGCGGCACACTATGGCTTACCTGTCTTTTGCTGTCTCCCAGAGCTTGATCAAACTCCTGTCCATTGAGTCAGTGATGCCATCCAACCATCTTATCCTCTGTCATCTATTTCTCATGCCTTCAATCTTTCTCAGCATCAAGGTCTTTTCCAATGAGTTGGCTTTCATACTTCCATGGATGCAGCTCATCTGGCTTACCTCTCCTTCACCATCTCCCAGAGCTTGCTCAAACTCACATCCATTGAGTTGGTGATGCCATCAAACCATCTTGTCCTCTGTCGTCCCCTTCTCCTCCTGCCTTCAATCTTTCCCAGCATCAAGGTCTTTTCCAATGAATTGGCTCTTTGTATCAGGTGGCCAAAGTATTGGAGTTTCAGCTTCAGCATCAGTCCCTCCAATGAATACTCTGGATTGATTTCCTCTAGAATTGACTGGTTTGATCTCCTCCTAGTCCAAGGGATTCTCAAGAGTCTTCTCCAACACCAGGATTCAAAAGCAACAACATCTTCCACTTGTTGGGGGTTTTATTTCTGCAGAAGAGCTCAAGGATATTTTTATGTGTATCCCTTAAGGCAGAACCAGGACCCTACCCCACAGCTACTCTATTGTTTCTTGACTGTTCCTCCTTTGACTCTGTATCCCCTCCCTTCCATCATTAGTAGCTGTCCCAGTCTGCCCTTCAGAACTCAGGAAGGGTCAGGAAGGCTGGAGTCTATTCCCTACAAAGAAGAAACAGAGGACACAGAAGGACTTGGGTGTCCAGGAGGCCAACAGGGTCTTGCTTGGTTTCACTGTCAATGAGTAAAGTAGGAGGCACCTTTTGTTCATGTGCTATCAACACATCTGTGAAGAGAGCAGAATCCTTTGCCCTCCTAAAGCTTACATTTTAGTGGTTGTGAGATAATTGTGTTTGGTCAAACCTGGCAGTAGGATTTTTTAAAAAATATTTTAATGTAATTTTTTAAAAAGCGTGATCATCAAAATGATTGAGCTGGTACAAATAAGCTTCCTATTTTCACATTTTAGCCAAAATATGTCATTGAGTCTTTTGTCTGCATCACGATAGTCTGTTTTTTTAAAAAAAATCTAATTTATTATCTTTTTCATAGCACTCCTAATTTCTAAGATCATTTTGGTCTGTACATACTTAAAAAAAAAAAAAAAAGATGCTCTCTGAATATAAGGAACATAAGATTGTGTAACTGTTTTCATAAATAAAAAACTTACACTTTACCATTATAATCTGAGAGGAAATAATGGTTTAATTAGTTTTTAGATGAAAAGACTTCTGCAATCAGACTGTGTTTGTAATGGCATTTATAAAACAATTTTCCCTCTACAGTAGCATTGTAATTAAGACTTTCAATGAAACTGTTGGAGGAGAGGAGAGTGCTTTTCCCTGTGGTCTGCTGTTTTGATCTCCCCCTCAGGGCCCTCTGTTGCTCTGCACCAGCCTTGCACTAATGCCTTATAATTGTGTTTCACTTCCTCTAATTAAGCTGACAGGGAACTCGAACTGCTGTCACTTACCTCATTGATCTGAAAAGTGACAGGATTAGAGTGTGGCATTTCTTGCACAGAGCGCTTAACATCCCAAACAAATACCCCTTCGCAGAGAAAAGGCCCGAAGTCTTCGGGGTTCTGGCTCCACCTCTGGGGCAGTGGGATGCCTGAGTTAGAAAGGTCACAGAGAACAACCTGTTTGTGGATGAGTTCCCAGTGTGCTTCTTTCAGCAGCTGTTCTGGATATTTTATGGCTATTGATGTTGAAACTCGGCCTCTGTACATCAGTTCCAAAAATAATCTTGGAGACAGAGGTTTGGGTGAAGTAGAAAAGAATAGCTTTATTGCTTTGCCAGGCAAAGGGGGGACACAGTGGGCAAAGGCCCTCAAAAAACTGTGTCCCAACCTGGGGAGATTTAGAGAGGAGTTTTATAGCAATAGTTCCAAGACCAGGTTACTATAAAGGCTCAGGGTGTGTGTAGGACCTGCACTCCTTACTCTGGCCTTAAGGGGGTTCTTGATGAGCTTTTCTTGTTCTCAAACTGTGGCCTTCTCTCTAGAATGAAGAATGCTTCATCAAGTAGTTAACATCTTCCATTTGTTGGGGTTTTATTTCTGAAGAAGAACTCAAAGATATTGTGTGTGTCCCTTGAGGTGGAGCCAAGACCCTGCCCCAAAGATCCGCTATTGTTTCTTGACTACCCCTCCCTTGTCTCTGTATCCTCTTCATTCCCTGAGTAGCAACTGTTAAGGTCATGGAGGCTGGAATCTGCTCCCTAAAAGCAAGACATAAGGAACACTTTCATGACCAGGAGCCCCACAGGGTCCTCCTTGGTTTCAGTATGACAGGAGGAAAAATGTTTTTGCAGATCAATAGGTGTTGGAAAAACAGGGTTAAGCCAAGTTAAACAGGTTTCTTTAATTGTATCTGTCAGTGACCTCATACTTGCATTGTAATTTTTTTTTTTTTTAATGTGGTACAGTGGATGTGTTTGAGGGAGCTTGATATGAAGTATTTCACAAATGTGTTAGAGAATTTTTTTGGAGGTAGAAATACTATATTCAAGATATAGTATCCCGTGGCCACTTTTTGAGACTTTTTAGACCTAGTCAGTGAGGACTTTCATGTGGCTATTTGGTGATAGGACTCTAACCCCAGTTATAGTGATGGTGGATCAGCCTTACTAAAAATATTTCTTCAAGTCTCTTTCATTGTCCTTCTTTACGCAGATAGATAAGGGGGCTCCTGGAGAAAGAGAACCAGGCATGGCTTTTTTGACATAAGAGAAGCCATTTTTGGCCTAAGCCTTTTGTGATCTAAGCCTGGTCACAACGCTGCCCTTAAACAGATCTCAGTCATTAATGATCTTAACTGTTATCAGGCAAGGGAAGTAACATCAGCAATGATAATACATCAATTTAGAGGCTCCCTGTTCTATTCCAATGTTAAAAAAGCCTTCAGCACTCAATGTCCAGATCAACTGGAACCTTAGATATGATGATGTTGACCTTTTCCAGCCCTCTTGAGTTCAGTCAACTAAAGCTTGGATTCTGTTGACTGCCCAAGCCCCTTCATGAATACACTTTTTCCCTTAGCTTAAATCTTCCCCATTCAGCTGTTCTGGGAGACACTGCTTTGGGAAAGATTTCCAGTGTTCCCCTTACTTGCTGCAAGTAATAAATCCTTCCTTCTTCTAATTTTTGGCTTTGTTATTCCTTTGGTTTAATCAGCAAGAAGTGAATCCAGTTTTCAGGTGATACCTCCACTATTGCTGGCGGCATATATCAAATCCCGTAGGTACCTGACAGGAAATGCCAAAAGATCCAGACCCACTTCACTGTCTCATTGTTCTGCTCTGTGCACTGCTGCTCTAGAGCCTGCCATCCTGATGAACCAGGGAGTCCAAATGTTCTCCCAAGTTTAGAACCTTCTACTGACCAGTCATGAATGTAGGGAAATTTCATACAGTCTCTAAATCTCCATTTATGCATTAGTAAAAGGGAGTTACAAAGAACCTTGGTTTAGGGTTATTATAGAGAAAAGAGATAACCCATGTGAGTCACCTGGACCATAGCAGAGATACATTTAATGGTAGCAGTTATTATTATTTTAAGATTTTTAAAACTTTATTAGATTTTCTTTGCCAGCAACTACACTATGACCAATATCTAGATGCAAATCGAAAAAGTCAGTTGCGCATTCAACTGTTTACAAATAGCTTTATGCTTGGTAAGAACCAGCATTATGATTAACGGGATTTTGGTTTTCACTTTTATCTCCCACTTGGGATAGTGTGAAAAAGGTTTTAGGGCACTGGAATGATATAATTTCTTTAAAAATAATAAATATTCAATATTAATCAACTCCTTCAACTAACAGAAATCATATCCTCTTCTTCTCTGAGTTTTTTTTTTTTTTTTTTTCCCCATCATTCTACTGAATAGGATATGGGAAATTGTAGTTTCTACTATTGAGTTTCCCACTGACTTGTTTATTTGAAATGGAATTGTGCTTAAATGTGACTTTAAGCAGTTGAGTTGCAAGGTATTTATCAACTTGCTCAGATTATCATCATAATTTGAAATCCATCTTACCAAATAAATGCATGCAAAATTGACTTCTAAAGACTTAACACACCCATGGAAAGCTAAGTTCCTGTGGGTAGATATCATTCAGTATCAGTTTAGAGTTTGATTGAACCTCAGAAGTCATAATAGTGTGATAGACTGTCTTGGCATATATTTGCATTTAAGCCCTGCATTTTCCATATCCTGTCTGCATGGTCTCTACTCCTTTGAACCGTTAGCAACTGTAAATAGAGATTATAACCCACTACCAAAGTTATGGGTTGTTCTAAGTATTAAAATGAAATAATGCATAGAAAAGTATTTCATAAACTATGAAATGCTGTACACCTTTTGTTAGTATGATTTTAAATTATTACTAGAAATGGGATGTATTTAGAGGACAGAAGTCATCTTACACTGTAATGCTAATCCCCACCATATAATCTTCTTTCTATAAATTTTCATATGAATGTGCTAAGATTGGAGAATTTGCAGCACCATACACAGATTTTACTTTTTTAAACATTTTGTTTTGGTTTAGAAACCAGGCTAATTTGGGTATAAAAAGTGAATGTAAACAGAAAGGCTTTTGCACAAATTTGTTCTTAAGGTGCTTATATTGTACAGATAGCTTGGGAGATATCAGATTCTCCTTTTCTGAAATCAAACTCCAAATTTAGGGGTATACTGCAAGTTTCACTGAACTTCCCTTAGCAGTCTGTTTTGAATCTGTGACAGGCTGATATGTTTGGCTGATTTGGGGAGGGTGAGGAGATAGGTAGATTGATGGATAATATTGATATAGCAACTCTAGAAAGGGGAGTGATGGTGGTAAAACTGGCAAAATATTATTACCAGTAGTTTCTGGTAATCCAGGGCTGTGTGTGTGTGCATGAGGGAGGCTTCCATATTTTATGTTATTTACTTGAGAATTATTCAAAATATTTAATACATATTAAATTATAATTTAAAAAACTGTTTATAAATATATTGAATAAAAATATAACCATAATAATGTTAATTTTAAAAAAGATATGGTCCAGTCATTGCTCATTCACTAAGGACTAGTCAGAAAATTTTGGTATATTACGTTGACCAAGAATAACTTGTAGTTGGGGTGGTGGTGCTTAAAAATTGTTTACTTCTCATATTTTGCTTAAGAGGTAAGAAACCTGAGATCTAATTCAGTGACTTGCCTAGTCTCACAGAAAGACAAAGAAGCAAAATGGGAAACATCTGGCTTTTCACTATACTTCACAAAGTAAAAGCCATATGCTTGATACATGGTAGGCACTCAGCAAAGTCCTACTGATTGTCCAAAATATGGCCAATTCTGATTTCAGCAGTCACCAGGAGTAGTCATTAATCAGCAGATACTCATCAAATGTCCCTGAGTACCAGGTAGTACAAGATGCTGGCGATACAATGATAAGGATGACTTTCTAGTGGTATGAAGGGCATAGACGTATGAACCTGAAATTGTAGGATGAAAAGGACCCTAATGGAAGGATGGACAAAGTAAATGCAGGCACAAGTAGAGAGGAGGAACTGATATCTGAGGAAATCGTCTCTTCTTTAGAGGAGATGACATTTGAACGGATCCTCCATAAGCAGGTGAGGAGTGAAGGGGAGAATGTTGCAGGGTCTACCAGAGTGATCAGTGCTATTGAACATTGTTGGAGGGGCTATAGGCATCAAGAAGGCCATGTGGAAGAACCTAGAGGCACGAAAGCATGATCTCTCCAGGAACAGTGACTTACACATGAGGTTGTGGTAGGGGTAGGAGATAAATTGGAGGGCCACACAGAGGTCAAATGGGCCAGAACTTCTTGGACATAATCTTATAGGTGTTAGATTGACATTAGAAGATTTTAGAAAGTAACATATGTGTATTATTAAATATAGTAATCAAATAATGGGTTGGGTTTTCACACAGTGGATCTGATAACATAAAAGACATGAAATAGCTGGCCTAGTAATTTTTTCAGCTCAAGACTTAATTAGACTAATAATAAGAGGATCATAAAACATATAAATTGGGGGACTTTTGAGGGTAAAACAAGGCATTTTTATTAATTATGCTGGGACAATGGAGGCAAATTGGAAGGTGTCATCACACTACCTGTGAGATGATCAGTCCTGTGGATGGTAATTAGTTGGCCCAGGTAAGTATTTAGGGATCCCTGGATGCCTGGCCTGCTCATGGATTGACGAATATAGGATGGATGCTGTAGAATCCCAGAGCCTGTCCAGTAGACCCTCTCTATTCATAGCCATAAATCGATTTCCAATTAAATTATTTCAAAGATGCATTTACTTAGTGTCCTAAAATGCTGTGCAAGCCCTATATTTAGAGAAGTGTTCTGTTGTTATTGTTTTGATTTGTGAGTTCTTTAGCTCTCATGTACCGTTTGTTTTTTTTTTTCCCTTAAAATTTCCCCATTCCTAAAGAATTAGCCAGACTTAAGTTTGTAACCCAGGTTACATGCTGGGTCCATCCCTCAGTCTGTGCATGTTGAATTATCTTATTTCTGTCTTTGAGCACATCTGTAGTGTGGCTAACATAAGGACATTTTGTAGAGATTAAACAAGTGAGCAAAGTTTAGTGTTTAACACATGGTAGAAACAAAGTAAGTAGCTATTGTGTCTTTATTTTATGTCTCTTCATTGAGAAAGCAGTTTTGGTTTTTTGCTTTTATAACCACCCCTCAGTTGATTTGATTCCCTTCACATGCATTGTGAGGAGGGCATGGCAACCTACCTCAGTAATCTTGCCTGGAGAATCCCCACGGACAGAGGAGCCTGGCAGGCTACAGTTCATGGTGTCGCAGAGTCGGGCACAACTGAGCGACTAAGCACATGCATTGTATCTGTACTGTAGCACTTATCTTTTTGCATTATGGTTGCTTTTAAAATTATCTTACTTACTAGGCCAATAATTCTCAAGTGGGTGTTATTTTGCACCTCCATTCCCAGGGTGCCAATATCAAGAGACTGAAAGGACAAAAGTGGTACTTCTGGCATCTAAGTGGTAGAGGCCAGGGATGCTGCAAGGTGCTCTACAAAGCACAGGGCAGCCTCTGTGACAAAGAATACTGCCCTAAGTTGTTAGTGGTGCTTCCAGTAGGAAACTATGCTTTAGACTCAAACTCTGCAGAAAGTGTTAGTTGCTCAGGCATGTTCGATTCTTTGTGACTCTGTGGACTATAGCCCGTCAGGTTCCTCTGTCCATAAGATTATCCAGGCAAGAATACTGGAGTGGGTTGCCATTTCTTTCTCCAGGGGATCTTCCTGGCCCAAGAATTGAACCCAGGTCTTCCACATTGTAGGCAGATTCTTTACTGTCCGAGCCACCAAAGAAGCAGATAGTGATGCCAAAATCTCAGTCTCTGTGCACTGGTGCCAAATTGAATCTCAGAGACAGAGTTTTGGGTGAAGTAGACAAGAATGTGCAGTATTGGTGGTATAGTGGTGAACATAGCTGCCTTCCAAGCAATTGACCTGGGTTCATTTTCCAGCCAATGCATAGTATTCTGGGGCTTCCCAGATGGCTCATTGGTAAAGGATCCACCAGCCAATGCAAGAGACACCAGTTTGATCCCTAAGTTGGGAAGATCTCCTGGAGTAGGAAATGGCAACCCACTCCAGTATTCTTGCCTGGAGAATTCCATAGACATAGGAGCCTGGAGGCCTACAGTTCATGGGGTCACAAAGAATTGGACACGACTGATCTCACACACACACACATTGTGGGTTTTGTGTGGCATTAGCATTAGGCAAGAATAGCTTTATTGCTTTGCCAGACAATGAGGGACACGGTGGACTCATGCTCTCAAAAACCGTGTGGCCCAACCCAGGGGATTTCATGAGGAGTTTTATAGGAATTTATATCGGAGAAGGCAGTGGCACCCCACTCCAGTACTTTTGCCTAGAAAATCCCATGGACAGAGGAGCCTGGTAGGCTGCAGTCCATGGGGTCGCTAGAGTTGGACCTGACTGAGCAACTTCACTTTCAGTTTTCACTCTCATACATTGGAGAAGGAAATGGCAACCCACTCCTGTGTTCTTGCTTGGAGAATCCCAGGGACGGGGAAGCCTGGTGGGCTACCGTCTCTGGGGTTGCACAGAGTCGGACACAACTGGGGCGACTTAGCAGCAGCAGCATAGGTATATATGGGCTTCCCTAGTAGCTCAGCAGTTAAAGCATCCGCCTGTAATGCGGGAGACCTGGGTTCAATCCCTGGGTTGGGAAGATCCCCTGGAGAAGGAAATGGCAACCTACTCTAGTATTCTTGCCTGGAGAATCCCATGGTCTGAGGAGCCTGGTGGGCTACAGTCCACGAGGTCGCAAAGAGTCAGACAGGACTGAGCGACTTCACTTCACTTCACTTCACTTCATAGGTATATATATGTATAAACTATATACCTAGTTTTATAGGTAAAGAGTCTGCCTGCAATGTAGGAGGCCTGGGTTCGATCCCTGGGTCAGGAATATCCCCTGGAGAAGGAAATGGCAACCTGCTCCAGTATTCTTGCCTGGAAAAGCCCATGGATGAAGGAGTCTGTCAGGGTACAGTCCAAAGAGACAAACTGAGCGGCTTCACTTTCACTTTCACTTTCACTTTATAGGAATGGTTCAAGGGCAGGGCTCTTGAAAAGGATCAAGTTATGTTCAGGGCATTCCTTTAATCTGGCCTCAGGTGGTCTCTTGATGAGCTTCGGTGATTCTCAAGGTTATCAAATCTCTCTGAAGTGAAGAATGCTTCATCAGGTAGTCAACATTTTCCACTTCCATTTTATTTCTTCAGAAGAGCTCAAGGATTTCATTCTGTGTATCTCCTGAGTCAGAATCAGAACTCCGCCCCAAGGCTCCACTGTCGTTTCTTGACTGCTCCTTCCTTGTCTCTGCACCCCCTCCCTTCCCTAATTAGCAACTGTTTGAACCCTCCCATCGGAACTCAGGGAAGATCCTGCAGGCTGAAGGCTAGTCCCTTCAAACAAGAAACAGGGGACCCAGAAAGGCTTTCACACCCAGGAGCCTCACAGGGACCTGCTCAGTTTCAGCAGCAACCACACTGCTTTGTCTCCAGTGTCTAGTGCTGTGGTTGTTATATGAATCTTGATGTTAATTGGTGGAATGTATGAATCTGGACTGAAAGTTTAGCCATGACCTCGTAGGGATTTCATCACTCTCTTTAGTTAGCATGTGGGTTGCTGTTGGGATATCTTAAGTATATAGCTACCAGCTACCTGCCTGAAGTAATAGGTATGTTAAACTGGAAGTCTGAAAGGGACACCAGAAAAAAGTTAGCCATAAGGGCATAGACATCATGCTGCTGCTGCTGCTGCTGCTAAGTCGCTTCAGTCGTGTCCGACTCTGTGGGACCCCATAGACGGCAGCCCACCAGGCTCCCCCATCCCTGGGATTCTCCAGGCAAGAACACTGGAGTGGGTTGCCATTTCCCTCTCCAATGCATGAAAGTGAAAAGTGAAAATGAAGTCGCCCAGTCATGTCCGACTCCGAGCGACCCCATGGACTTCAGCCCACCAGGCTCCTCCGTCGGTGGGATTTTCCAGGCAAGAGTACTGGAGTGGGGTGCCATTGCCTTCTCTGATAGACATCATATAGATACTTAAATATCTCATTTAGGTTTCTTAATCAAAAGCACCTGCTAACTTTCACTTAGCAGACAAAACATTGCATTTTTACCTGAATTAAACTGTGAGAGAATGTGAGATTAAACTGTCTTTGGCTGTTTTGTGAAATGGAAATGTGTGAGGGCATATCAGTAAGATTGGGTTAAGTGGTTTATCTATTTATCTTTATCTGTTTTGCATCTGATAGCTGCCACTTTTTAATGAGAAATATAGGACTCTGAGGAGCTGGGGGGAGGGAAAAAAAAAAAAAAACTGCGAAAGCTAGCCTGGCATTCCAAGCAAGAATTCTGCTCTGAGATTTGGGAAACCCATTTTCTAATTGTTGGATGAGATGGGGCTCTTTCCTTAATCAGACAAACTGATACACACTGTGTGCTGTGAAAAACTGAAGAGTTTGCTGAGAAATCAATTAGGATATTGGGAGACAAATCTTGGCATCTTCCCTTCCTGTCCTCATCTCAACTCTCTTGGATTGTTGGTTCACCTGAGTCAGTTCTGTCTTTCAACAGGAAGTGAAAACCTCAGCATGAGATCATTACTTTGGTATTTCCTGTTGCACCTTGCGTTAGTTTGTTAGGGCTGCTGTAAGAAAGTACCAGAGACTGGGGTTTTAACAATGGAAATTTATTTTCTCACTGTACTGGAGACTTGAAGTCTGAGATCAAGGTGTCTGCAGCTTAAGTTTGTTCTGAGGCCATTCTCTCTGGCTTGTGTAAAATAAACAGCCTTCTTCTCTCTCATAATCTTTCTTGTGCTTTTCCATATCTAATTTCTTCTTTTTTAAAGACACTAGTCATAATGGATTAGGGCCCACCCTAATGACTTCAGTTAACCTTAATTATTTCTTTAAAGATTCTGTCTCCAAATACAGTCGCATTCTGAGTCACTCAAGGTTAGCACCCCAGCATATTAATTCTTTTTGGGGAGAGGAGGGCATAAATTTGCTCATATCACATCCCTATAGGGCTTAACACCAAGTAGGTGCTCAACAAAAACTTGCTTTTTGACAGCCTGTGCTGTTGTTTGAAGTAGGATGTGGTGGCTGACCCCAGAGCACAAAGAGACAAAGGTCAGCCTGGCTGGTGTGATTCTCAGCTTACAAAGTCTACCCTGGCTCAGGCCACCACATATGGAAACCTGGTCCCGTGCTTGAAGACCTTGCCCCTGGAGTCACTGAGTTTAAGAAGCTGAAGTTGGGATAATTAGATTATATTTAATATTGGAGAAGGAAATGGTAACCAACTCTACCATTTTTGCCTGGGAAATCCCATGGATAAAGGAGCCTGGCAGGCTAAAGTCCATGGGGTCTCAAGAGTTGAACATGTCTTAGCAGCTAAACCACCACCACTACCAACACTGGTTGATTTGTTAGTTCTTCTCTTTGTTTCATTGCTCTCCACTCAGCAGGTTTGATTAATCACAAGGAAAAGAAGGCAAAGGGAGGATATGGACAGCCCTGGAGAAGGGCTTCCAGTGGGAAAGCTCTTCCAGGAGAAACTCTCTGATTAGGAAGGGAGGGGCTGCTGGATGCCCACTTAGGTGGTGGTAAGCCTGGTCTCACGCTTGTTTACGTGTAGGTGGGAGAGAGGGACACCCTAACACTAACCCTAACCCAGGTGACTTTGAACTTAGCATCAGTCTGGCTTATGCACAGAGAACAAAAGAACTTGAATTCATAACCCACAAATTAATAGTTAATCCCACAAGTGTAAGTCTCATGGGAGAAACAGATGAACAACCAGTGAGCACATTACATACTGAAGGTCTTTCTCAATTTTATTAGTATTTTAGCAGGGAACTTCTAGAGTCACTACGAAGAATTAAAATAACACTCTAATGATAGGTCTCTAGACTCTGCATCAGAGTCAAAGGCTTACTTAGAAAAGAGGTATGTTTTGGCTGCAGATCCATCTCTGGAGGCCCCTCTTAGCTCAGTGTGTATAAGTAATTAGCATCTTTCCTCTCTGACTCCCCATCAGTGCGGGGTAGACATGGCAGGTCTGCTGCATCTGGCTTCCTTATTTCAGCCAGGACCTCCCTTCCTTGACATGCCAAATGAAGGTGACTGAAATAGAAACCATTCGTGCTGCTTGGGGATCTCCCTCTCCTGGCAGTTAGTTCTAGGCACTCAGTTTGATTAAAATCATTAGTGAGGTGTGTTCACTACTGATTTCATTACCCATGCATAAGACTGAAAGAAAGAGTCTGTCTCCCACACTTGCCCCTCATCTCTCTGACTAGCATAGGAAACCACAGCTGTTGGCTTTGAATTTTTCACTGCTTTATTAGTAAAGTTTCAGGATCCATGTCTGGTTTTCCGTTTTCATGGCCTTGTATTTGAATTATGTTATAAAGAGGGCTGATGCTGAAGCTGAAACTCCAATACTTTGGCCACCTGATGAGAAGAGGTGGCTCATTAGAAAAGATCCTGATGCCAGAAAAGATGGATGGCAAGAGGAGAAGTGGGCAACAGAGGATAAGATGGTTAGATAACATCACTGACTCAACCGACATGAGTTTGAACAAACTCCAGGAGATAATAAAGGACAAAGAAGCCTGGCATGCTGCAGTTCATGGGGTCACAAAGAGTCAGACACAACTTAGTGACTAAACAACATAAATAGACTTTAAAATGGTGAAAATTGCATGAGTCTTAAATATCACTCAGATGTTAAAAGATTTTCAAATGGCAAGTCTGTGTAAACCTGAATTCATCTATAAAACGATGTTTTCTCCTAGACAGTAAATCCGTCCGTTCATGCTTCAGATGCTGGACACTGTTCATGCTTCAGATGCCTCTCCTGAAGAGGTTTACTATCAAGAAGGGGAAAAAAATCACAATCAGTAAACTGCTGTTTGGATGCCAGTTTCATGGTAGAGTTGGAGACAGACATTTTGCCTGTATTCATCTCACCCCAATCTAGGTTTAAGCATCCTTTTTGTTGTTCTACAGATGAGGATTGAGATTTAACGAGTTTAAGTAAATTGCCAAGGGGCTTCCCAGGTGGCTCTAGTGGTAAAGAACCCACCTCCCAGTGCAGGAGACTAAGAGACGTGGGTTCAATCCTGGTTTGGGAAGATCCCCTGGAGTACAAAATGGCAACCCATTCCAGTATTCTTGCCTGGGGAAACCCATGGACAGAGGAGCCTGGTGGGCTATGGTCCATAGGGTCGCAAAGAGTTGGACATGATTGAAGTGACTTTGCACATACACACACAGCTATTAGATAGCAGAACCAAGATGTAATTTAGTACTGTTTGTGTCTGCTTCAAAAATTGTTTGAAGGAAGGGGAAGGGTTGGGAGATGCTCAGAAGGATGGGCAGGTGGTAGTTATGGGCTGAAAATTTTATTTGCATTGTCATTTTACATTTAAGAATTACATTTACATTCATTTAAGAATGAGGGAACACTGATTTCTTTATCAAAGCATCCATCTTCACTTGCCCCAAGTCTTAGTGTCAGAAGCACTCAGGAGACTGGGATGACCTTTGCAGTTGGCAGTATGCATTCCCATCATTGCCTGTGGCCCAGATAGATAGTCATGGATGCAAATAAACAAGTCAGTAGTAGATTCTGAAAGGACTGGGATTTTTGGATTCCATCTTTCTCAGTGGTCCTTCGTTGCAGTTCAGCCAATGAAGGTTGGCGATAACATATTTTGACTCCTCTTGTCCTGTGGGAATGGCAGTCGTCACTTTATTGTGTGCAAGGAAACTCCTTTTGGGGCATTGCACCTGACATAGTGGGGATATGGTCTTTCTCTCAACAGAGTTTACACTCTATTAGTGGAAACAGTAACCATACAGTAAAGAGATAATGGCAGTGAGTGAACTTGCAACACACATACACACACACACGTTGATGTATAAAACATGATTACACCATTTTCATTTTACATGATTGTGTTAGTTATGTAATTTACAGAGGGATCATCAAACAATTTGGGTGTTGCTGCCCTGGGTCGGAAAGATCCCCTGAAGAAAGGCATGCCAGCCCACTCCAGTATTCTTGCCTGGAGAATCCCGTGGACAGAGGAGTCTGATCCACTACAATCCATAGGGTTGTGAATAGTTGCACACTACTGAAGCAACTTAGCATGCCAACCCGGTTTGGTAGTTTTTTTCCCCCTTACAATCAGTGTTAAAAATCTGCTTTTTCATAAGATTGACGATATAATTTGAAGCAATGCAGTACAGCTTACTCTAAGTGAACAGAGAAAATTCAAGCAAGCACATTTAATCCTATTCCTGCCTTTTTTCATGACAGCCTGCAATCAAGGGGTAGCTCTAGCCAGATCTCTGACTATGAGTGATGTAGGGGGAGACAGCTCAGAGCCAGCTTTCCTGAAGAAGGCTGCTCAGAGATTTGTCTAAGGGGGATGCTATGGCCTGACATCAGAAAGGACTGTACCAGTTGCTGCTGTGGTTGAGAGAAGAGAAATTCTGTGTGGGGTATGGGGTCAGGCAGAGCTTGACCTGGGCTGTGGAGGATGATTGAGGTGGGAGGAAAGGCACAATTAGTGTCTGGGAGATTATTACGTGGTTTTCAGAGACAGGCTTCTCTGAGAACTGGGATGTACTTACAAGGGAATAGAGAGATTGGGGCCATAGGGAGAGGAATTTGGGAGTAAATTTTCAGAAAATGTTGAGAAATCAGCACAGTGTAGACTTGGGTTTACCAGTAGAAACTCTGAAACACTGCCTGGATCAGGATCCTGTTTTTCTGTGTATGTGCTCTCATAAATTTGTAAATCTCTCTGTGCTTTAGTAAGATCAGATGCCTTGTTTATTTCTGTGTCCACTGTATCAAGCAGCCTTATTTTAATGTCTACATGTAGATGTGACTGTGGCAGGTAAGAAATTTGGGGGAGCTGGTTTAATCTTCTTTTTCAGGGACTTTTTCTGACATGATGTGGCAGGCTGTGTCTGCTTTATCTTGTTTGGATCCTCAGGCAGTATGGCTTTCCTTTCCACTTAAGTCAATTGGTTATGAAACTTATGTT
This sequence comes from Bos taurus, assembly GCF_002263795.3. Classification (NCBI taxonomy): domain Eukaryota; kingdom Metazoa; phylum Chordata; class Mammalia; order Artiodactyla; family Bovidae; genus Bos; species Bos taurus. The sequence goes on along the minus strand of NC_037338.1, from coordinate 55,120,894 downwards.
TTTGACATCAGTAACTGAGTCATCAGGAATTAAGCAGATTTGCCTTCATTGTGGATCCTTGGTTCGACTTCAGGCTTACTACTAGGAAACTGTTGCAGAACTCATTGATCCCAAACTAGGCTGAGCAACAAAACATGGCAATATGGAAATGTAGATTCCTAGGTATTAATTAGAAATATTTTAATTAATAAAATGATTCATCAGGTCGGGACCCACTAAAACAATCCCTGTATTTCCAGAACTTTGTAATTTTTAAAATGTTTATTAAACACTCAGATTTCCAACCTACTCCTGAGCCACAGAATTGAATCTCCTGGTAGAGGAACTTAGGGAGCTCCATTTGTAACAATTATGTCACATCGGCAGTTTCCAGCCTTGTGTTATTCAGCCGAAGACCCTCCTAGTTCCCTTCTCATTTCTGGCCACCATTTACCATCATGTAACCAGCAACCCCTTTTGGAATTTAATCCACCTAAAAGCTTACATTAGTGGCCCGACACCTTAGCCCTGAATTGTCAGAGAGATGTGCTTGGCAACATGATGCTGCCCTTCTGGCTCTGTGAGTAGACAGGGATGAGCAATTGAGAAAGACTCAGCCACCAACCAAGGGCTCTGAGGGCCCCTAGAGGTCAGAACTTCATGATGGAGGAGCAAGTCTCACCCAAGAAGTTCTCTCAGTTTTGGCTGTGTACTGTCTTTAACTTACACTCAAGGACTTTGCATCATCAGAAGGATTCAGTGAAGTGGAGGGATGCGCATACAACTTGAAAATGTATGAGATGCTAGGATTCTAATCCAGGCCAAGATTTTGCTGTGTGTATTTTGTCTTGAATCTTTTTCCTACAGCTCGTCTAGAGAGAGTACGATACACTTTTTAAAATTCAGACTTAAATGCAGACTTAGCGAACTTTCAGTAGGATCCCAGCATAGGAAGGAAAAAGATCTCAGTGTCTGGCTAGTCGTGATGCATATTCTCAACTCTCCGCCTTAATAGACACAGTGTACGCTACAGAGAGCAAAGTGTAATTTTAAGAACCTTGTAATTCTTTACAAATTAACACAGCAGATGGTGTTTATGGGAGCCACACAGTGAGGAATATTTGGGACCATGTGAGACATGTGTTGCAGGGTTTCGGTCTGCTTTCTACTTAGTTTAATTTTTAACGGTTGTGCTACAAAAAAAAAAAAAAAAAGTACTATTTGCCTCATAAAGTTTTCATCAGTGCCAAGGGTGAGCAAAGGCCCCCTGAGATGGTTCCCTTATGGGTCAAATTCCAAGCTTTTCAGGGAGAAGGGCCTCTGAGAGATCCCTGACTCACCTAAGCCTGAGGAGTGCCTTGTGCTTAGACCTTGGTCATGTGGCAGAGGCCTTGGGACTTTGGTGCTGGGGCTGGGAGCAGCCTGGCTGTCTAGTCTGGCTTGCAGGTGGGTTTGAAAAGTTGAGCTAGAGCCCAAGGCTTGAAGAGAAAACGGGTTAGCAATGAGGCTAGCACCTCTAGACTGGAGCTTGCTAATTTATAAGTAGTTAAAATATTTCTTTAGTTATTTTAATTAAAAATGAAATGTTATTCTCTCTTAGTTCCCCTGTAGTGATAAGAACTAAAGTGACCAGGACCTATGTGGTTACTTTCCAGATAGTGCTGGTCTTTTTGAGGGAAGTGTGACAAGGAGAAGAAAGTGTCATGATATAGATTGTAGGTGGGGTTGATGAGAGGATGGGGAAAAGTGGTTCTCACAGGTTTTCCAAGGACCAAGAGAGGTCAGATTTGATTTGGGCAGGAAAAGAAAAAGCGTTGGTTCTCAAGAGTGCCAGGTAATCTCTTTGGGGGTCCCCTGGGCATGCAGGAAGTGCCAGGCACTCCCAATTTGTGATTTTCTTTTCCCAATGTCACCAGGGAAACCTCTTCATTTTGTTCTACTGTAAGGTTGGCAAATAGAATGGTCCCAGGTGCTCTCTGGGATGGCCCGTTTGTTCCAGTCAGGACCTTGCTCAGCCCTTGAAAGTGCCATTTTACCAAACCCATTCCTTTTTTAATATCTAGTGTCTTTAAGCTTGGGGCTTCACCAGTGACTCAGCAATTAAGAATCTGCCTGCAATGCAGGAGCCACAAGAGACGCAGGTTTGATCCCTGGGTGGAGAAGATGCCCTGGATGAGGGCATGGCAACCCACTACAGTATTCTTGCCTGGAGAATACCATGGACCAAGGAGCCTGGTAGGCTGCAGTACACAGAACTGCAAAGAGTACGATATGACTGAAATGACTTAACATGCATGCATGTACACATGGACTGAATTGATTGCCTCCGAAATTCCTATGTTGAAGCCCCCCAAGGTGATGGTATTTGGAAATGGGGCTTCTTAAAGTAATTAGGTTTAGATAAGTTATTAGAATGGGGCCCTCATTATAGGCTTACACACACACACACACACACACACACACACACACACACAGAAGTCGCTCAGTCGTGTCCAACTCTTTGCGACCGCATGGATTGTAGCCTACCAGACTCCTCGGTCCATGGGATTTTCCAGGCATGAATACTGGAATGGGTTGCCGTTTCCTTCTCCAGGGGAGTCTTCCTGACCCAGGGATTGAACCCGGGTCTCCCGCATTGTAGGCGGACGCTTTACCGTCTGAGCTACCAGGGAAGTCCATCAAAAACACAGAAGAGTAGTAGTAAGTTTCAAAAGGATGTCAGTTGAGATCTGTTATAGATGAAATCTATTTCCTAGAAGTCACCTTGGCAATTATATGCACAGCTGGAGACAAGAGGCTGCAAAAAAAGGTCCAACTGGAAAATATCTCGGGTACCCAGTTAGATCCAGTTATTCTGCATCTGTGAATTTAAAATGATCATCATCCACAGTGGAATAGATGTGTCCCTCGTTGCTTAGAAAATCCACAGCTAGCTTGATTGAGGCTACAGACATGTGTTGGAGTTGGTTCTTGAGATCCTGAAAGTTCAATCATACAGGTCTTGGGCAAGCCTGGATCGAATTCAGCACCTGGTTCTGGGCCACAGTGAGGCCATTTGCTGGTATGAAGTTATTCCCACCGAAGTTTCCAGCTTCACCCATTCCTGGGTTGCTGATAGGCGCTCTCCCTGCTGAAGGATGGCTGTTCGACTTGCTCAGCATCATGTGTGCATTGACTACTTCCAGAATATGTGTGGTGAACTCATTCATATCCTCCAGGGGCATGATCTTAAAGGCTACCAGGCTTTTATTGTTCTGGAAAGATCTCAGATGACCAGCCACTTTCACATATGTTTCTGGAGGGACCACAGTGTTTTCACTGTTGGCATCATCTGTGTCAACCCACTGGCGAACATCCATGGGTGCAGCTGTCATGTCATCTATCTTGTAAACAATGTTGGTTGTAGCTTTCTCTGCATTTCTAATAATCCCCACAATAGTGACCTGTGAAATCTCAACATTTCCAATGCTAAATACTTCATCAACCAGAGTAGCAGAAAGCAGCTGAGATATGGTACAGGGTACAATGTGCTGAGTTTGAGCTCTGGATTTCTTTTCAGCCTGGGAAGCTGTCAGAGATCCAAAGCCCCCAGGGGACTGTGTGTACCCACCGACTCCCCCGAAAGAGGAGGTGCTATAGCTTTCAAATCCACTATCCCACATCTTTGACATGATTCCCTCAGGAGAGTTCCATTATAGGCTTAGTGCCCTTATAAGAAGAAGGGTGCTAGGAAGCTTACTTGACCTCTCTTTCCACCATGTCTGTAAGCCAAAAAGAGAGAAACCATCCCTGCAGGACCTTGATCTTGGCTTTCTAGCCTTCAGGATAACAGGAAAATAAATGTCTCTTGTTTAAGCCATCCAGTTGGTGGTATTTTCTTATGTCAACCCAAGCTGACTAATACACTATCTTTAAACTCCTGTACTTCTAATTGGGAAGAAGTGACATAGAGTCATGAGAAGTTTGTGAATAGTATAGGATTATAATTATGCATTTTATATATTTGTGTTTTAAAGTGTGACATCTGAAATTCAATTAACAATGCAAGAGATTTGTACCATATGTAATTGTTGCCTGAGTGGAAACGGGCAACCAAATAAATGATGCAGGTGGCTATAGGTACTCAGTGGAGGATGGGTTGCTGTGAGATGGGAGGGCAGGGATGTGTGTTGAAGGAATTACAGTATGAACTGGCCTCTGATCTATGGGCAGATGAAGCACAGGAAGACCAAGGCTTGGGGTCCCTACCCAGATAGACATTCCGTAAACCAAAGTAACCGTCTGCCTGATTGTTTTCCGATTTCTGTGAAGTCTCAGCAGTGTGGACCCAACTATTGATCTTATTTTTGAGATGCTGGAAATTGCCAGAGTCTGGGGATCTTTTAGGTGTTGTTAGCTTTAATAGTAACTGAGTGGTTTGGGGAATATGCACAGAAAAATGAAGCAGAAGCTTAAATTTCATTGAAATTTAAATCATTTATGTAGTATGGGTATATACAGGTTTGTGTGTGTGTGTGTGTGTGTATAAAATCAATGGAAATTTCACTTTGCCTTGACTACTTCCATCTCAACTCTGAAGATAAAATGGCATTTTTTTTTAGCAGTTTGCTCAGTTCATTGTCTCTCATAGGCTTTGAGGGTGCATATGGTTAATTTACCATTGCTCTCAACAATCATCCAAACTTGGGAGCTGGGGAAGGGGGGCTCTGATGGAAACTGTCTTCTAGGGCAGGGTTGCCTGACAGATAATCACTGGGGACTACACCTGTGGTGATAAAATAAATCAAAGAGCAAGAATTGTAACATTACACAGGTGCCAACCACTTCCTGTGGTTTTGATCAGTAAATCATGAAGTAGGTGATATTTATTTTTAGGACCCCAAATTTTCCAAATCATTCACTCCTTCCATACCTGCCTTCTAACCCTAGGTGCCTACATGGACCCTCTGTCCTTCTATTCACAAATGAGTGTTTCTGGAGCACTTCTTAGGAGGCTTTTGTTTTGTTTTTGTTTTTTTTTAATCACCATCATTTTATTTTTTTTATTCTTGATTTTATTGATTGGCATATAATTGCTTTCCAATGTTGTATTAGTTTCTGCTGTACATTTACCCTAAGAAAAACATAATTCAAAGAGACACAAGTACCCAATGTTCATCATAGCACTATTTACAATAGTCCAGACATGGAAGCAACCTAAGTGTCCATCAATAGATGAATGGATGGGAAAAATGTGGAATATTACTCAGCCATAAAAAGGAACAGAATTGGGTCATTTGAAGTGATGTGGATGAACTTAGAGGCTATTGTACAGAGTGAAGTAAGTCATAAAGAGAAAAACAAATATCATATGTTAATGCATATATTTGGAATCTTAGGGGTTTTATGCTGAGTACTCCAGGAGAAAATCAGGGCATTCACTATCCATAGAAAACTTGGGTTCCTTTTTTGCTGAAGTATGAAAACTTGATAAACAGTGCAGGATAGTCTATTATTAGCATATGTATTATTTGCCACAGTACCTAATAGAAGGATATGGTCAGAGGAGAGGAAGATCTTTAAGGACTAGCTCAGTACAGAAACACTCCCGGGGGAAAGATTTGGAGCTGTTCCTTGAAGCATGGGTAGAACCTGGTTAGGCAAAAGGTCAAAGGGAGAATAACCCCTTTCAGCCAGGCACCAACATGAGGCAGAAGGTGTGTGAGTTGTTGAGAAGGAACAAATTGACTAGAGATACAGGCAGTTACAAGAAGGAAAAGCATTTATGAAGTCTTAAAATATAGACTCAAAAGTTTACTAGAAAGTAGAGATGCAGTAAGCACTAAATGGAAACTGAGAGGTATACTGGGCCAAGGAAGTGAAAGCTTGGTCTCAACAGGTCATATTAAGAATAATGTGGTGTTGGAAATGTATTGAGTTGGCCAAAAACTTTGTTCAGATTTTTCCATATGATGTTATAGAAAAAAACCAAACGAACTTTTTGGCCAACCCAATACATTCGCATGGTTGGTTGTCATGGGCAGAAGGATTTGAGGAACAGCAAGATTCCTAAGGTCTCTTTGATGGATAAATTCTCAAATCTACTGACTGACTGGATTTAGGGGAGGAATACAATATTAGGATTTAGAGCTCTGACAGTGATTAGTGCAGCGAAAAGCTCTCTAGGTGAAACCAAGGTCTGAGCTCCCTTGGTTCTCTGAGCTACATCCACGGGGAACTTGCTGAGGTTTTCCCTTTCTAACATGCCACCTTCAAATCATTTTGGTCTGGTAGTTTAAGGTCTCTGATTTAGTTAGACATTGTTGGTTGTTAGGGACAGAGATTCGACATCAACAAACATGGGGGAATTTGTTAACTCATGACACTAGGAAATCCATTGATAGATACTAATGGATTTAGGTACAGCTAGATTCAGGAACCCATGCATTTCATTCACTGATAATAATAAAATTTGTTGAGTGCCTATTATTTGCCAGGCAAAGCTCCAGGCTGCCAAGATTTAATGATAAATAAAGGAAAGACTGTACCTTCATGGAGTTTTATTTTACAAGTTTAGTATATAATGAAAACTATGAACCAATCTGGTTTGCCTCCAAAAGCTGACTTCCCTTACCCTTCTCTTCCCTTCTTTTGCATTCCCTTTTGTTTCCTTTCCCTAGCATCTCATCTCTTTTCAGCCCCAAATTAATTTCTCATCTCTCTCCTTCTTCCTCTCTCCCTCTCCTTATTCCCCTTCCCTCCCCCTCCCTTTTCTCCTCTTTCTACTCCCCAGCTATGCTTTTCTTGTGACACCCATTTTCAAAGACACCTTAACCAGCTCAAGGTGTATCTGCTGACAGTTTATCAATCCCAGTGGAGAAAAATATGCCTCCTTATTAATAATTTTACCAACCACCTTATGGCTGAATCTCACTGGTTTGGATGTTATCATGAGTTTATCCCTGGGCCAGAACTCCTTGGTTGAGAATCAGAAGGAAAAATTAGAGGGTTTACCAAAAGAACCCAAGAGAAGTTGCTGGGAAAATGGAAACGACAGCAACGTGCCCTGAACTCTCCAAGTCAGGCCTTCTCTGTGCATTGCCTGATATGTGTACTGACACTGCTATGCTAGTAGGTGTGGTCTGGGGGTTTCACAAACAAAGCCATCCTGATTTTCTAACCTTATTAGTGATGATTTTTTCCTTGAGTATTGATAATGCCTGGCAGAGAAGCATCAGATACATTTTTGCCCTAACACATTATCATAATGTTTTTCCCTATCTTTATCCTCCCACCCCTATTTCAGAGTCCAGGGAAGCTGGAATTTTATGTGGTTAAAGGATCCCGATCATGGGTTTGGTTTGCGGCTGATGCTAAACTTTTATCCATTCTAAAGAGATATTGCCCATTTTTTTTCTAAGAGAAATGTCCATAGGTGGTGAAAAGGAAATGTTTAGAAAGGTTCACATTCTCAGACTGTGATTTACACATAATATAAAGGTTTTACACAGTGTTCAAGGTTCTTTAAATAATGGTGCTATTTGTAATAAGAATATCATTTCTACATGCAGGGTCTGAAGGTAGATAGGCAACCCTCCAAACAGGATAGAGTGACCACTAGATCAATAGATAATTTTTTCTCCTCCCTTCCATTGTCTAAATCCTAGGTTTAAATGACAGGAAAATGTGTTAGAGATGGAGTGCATGGCGCAGTATAGCTTTCTGCCATTCTGATGATTTTGACTTCCATCTCTTTCAAATGACAGCAATCTGAAGAGTGGGCATTTGATTAGCCCACACATTCAATATATGAGAATCACCACTATACAATATTTTGAAGATTTCTCAAACATTCAATCAAGTTTGCAGGTACCATTGAGAGAAAGAACAAAGCGAGAGACATTGGCCTTCTTACAGCCATTTCCAACATATTAATATCGTGCCCTGAAACTAACATGAAACCACAGATCTGATGGAAGCACTGAAATAGTAGATTTATATTCTTGGGGTCTCCATGAGTGACTCCTTGTACTAAACTATGTGTTTAAGGTAGAATGAGGGGCTGGAATGGGGAATGGCCTTTAAACAAATATTCAGTCAATTTCAGAAATTTAAAAATTACTATTCTTTATTTTTTTGTTTTATAAATTAGGAAGTTGTGAAATGTTCAGTATAGAATTTAAATATTTTGCATATCTCTTCAGTGTTTCAGAGGGAATGATGAATAATAAAAGAGAGAGAAAGAGGGGCTTTTATTTCGCAATAGGACAAAGGACAGTATTATTAAAAAATGAACCAAGATATTGTCTTTTTACTGAAGAATGATTGTGAAAAATCAAAATTTCAATTAATGTCCCCAATCATTTTTGTGTAGTATTGAACTAAAAATAGGAAGTTTTCTTGATAGCATCTGATACTTTGGCAAACTGGACTTAAATTTAGAGCCAGAAGCTAGGAGAATAAAGGACCCCCTATAAAAAGCCAAATCAGGAAATTCATTCCCTTTCCTCTCATAAGTTCAACCTCAGATTTGCCCCAAATGTGTTTTGTAAAATAGAGCCCAAAGACAAAAACAAATAAAGTTTAATAAACACGCACCTCCCGAGCACAACAGATGGCAACTAGGAAAGCTGCCTGAAGCGCTGTGAGAGCATGCTCCCGCCTGTCTCTTCTTTTATTTTTTTTAAACAACAATACTTAGTAAATGACTGTCTCTATTGCAAACTCACCCTCTGCAGGTAAAGGTAAAGGCAAGTGGGAGCACTTTGAGAAAGGTACACAAGGTCTGTAGGCAACGTGTGATGGGGCAGATAAACCCAAACCGAGATTTCTTCTGATGGCCTTTGAAAAGAAACATGTGAAACTCCATAAAATCACAAAATCTTAGAATTTTAAGAGAGAGAGATGGTTTATATATGGCATAGAAATGGCCCTGGGCTGGAAGTCCAGAGGTCCTGGTCTGACGATATTGAGGCCATATGATCAGAATCAGTAATGTCATCTTCCTGGGTTTTGCTCTTTTCATCTTTGAGAGGAATGGAGGGGTGAGGAAGAAGAAGAAATCGATTAAGATAGCTCTTGCTGAGTTAAGGCTGTGCCACCTGCTCCAGATACTGTCTCTTTAGGTTCACAATAATCCCCAAAGCAAGTTATTTACTCACATTTTAGAGATGAGAAAACCCCGGCTGACAGCCAGTCCCAGCCCTTTCTGCAGTGCAGTGAGAACATCCTCACAACAAGGAAACGTGGTTATGAGTTCTTGACAGGTTTGGGCTCCCCCATTTCCTGGGGTCTGTCACTCATGTCTGCTCCCTCCGTTGGACAGATGATAAGTCTGGAGTGCAGAGAAGTTGCCAGATCACCTAGGTAGTTGCTGGCAGAGAGTGCTTATGACTGCTTTTCGTTTCCTTCTTATTCAGCTAAGACAGGGAGTAAATGGATGAAGACCACACACTTAGGTTTAATTACTAGGCAGTGGTGTAAAAATGAAGATGGAACTCTCCCTTCGCTTCAATTTGTTAAACTATTTTTAGTTTATAGAGTCTGGAGGGTTAGGGAGGGAGAGTTGGGTAAGGCTTCTGGTTGATTCCCTGGAAACTACAATTTGCTCATGATGACCAAATCTTTAGTTATTTAAAAATATATCCACGGACCTACTATGCAAAAGATATTCATCTGGTGTTTCTGTCCCTTATTTAGCCTCTTACAGTATCCCAGACTAATTGTTTAAAACGAACTGTACCAAATATCCCTTCCTTAAACAGAAGTAACTTTTCCTTTAAGAATTCTAGTTTTTGGCAAGGTTTTCATATATTATCTGCCTGAGTAGAGAAAGTCAAAGTCCAGGTGATCTAAAAATAGTTTCTGTGTATTTTCCAAAGCAATACTTTAATTTTTTTCCCCACAGTAGAAATACTTTGCTAATTATGCTGAATACTATTAATGCCTTTTAATGTTTCCAGCACACTGACACCAGGATTGATTGTCCTGCTAACCCAGTCAAGAAGACAGGGCATATATCATGCTATCCATTGTGCTTATGAGAGAACTCAGACATAAAAAACGGGCAAATCTTTAGTCCAAGATCACAGAACCTAATAACAAAGGGCTGACACTATGAAGCAAGAGTCTTTTTTGTTTATTTGGCCTGTCTCAGTGATTGGCTTCTTGTCCAATTTAGGTTGATAATTCAAAAGTATTTCTGCTGCTGCTGCTAAGTCGCATCAGTCGTGTCCGATTCTGTGCGACCCCATAGACGGCAGCCTACCAGGCTCCCCCGTCCCTGGGATTCTCCAGGCAAGAACACTGGAGTGGGTTGCCATTTCCTTCTCCAATGCATGAAAGTAAAAAGTGAAAGTGAAGTCCCTCAGTCATGTCCGACTCTTTGCGACCCCATGGACCGCAGCCTACCAGGCTCCTACATCCATGGGATTTTCCAGGCAAGAGTACTAGAGTGGGGTGCCACTGCCTTCTCCCAAAAGTATTTCTACTTGGGTTCATAACAGAGCACAGGGGAGTATGGAGTGATGGGCTACTGTCCCCATTTTCTATGTATATCTGAGCATTGAGGGATTATTATCCTTGTCCCAACACTGGTAACATTTAAAGAAATCAGTGCTAACAAAGGGTCAGCAAATGGATGATTTCAGCTGGTGGCCCCAATTCCCTAACTTCCAGTCCTGCCTTTACTATTCCCCAGCTGCTCTAAACCAAGAAAACAAACCCAAGTCAACTGCAGTTTTTGAATTGCCTTCAGCCAAAGATTTGAAAGCTGGAGATACTAAATTGCAAATATTATACAAAGAGAGTCTCAACCGCACAAAGGTGGAAATGCTAACATCCCTGGAATCCTCTGAGCTTGCAGATCAAACTATAGTTTGCTATAATCACCCTATAAGGAAGTTCTTATAAAAATAACTTGTCTTCATGGTAGTCAAACTGATCCATTCACATGGTAGAGAAAAGGCTGGCCATTCCACCCACTGTTGTCCCAGTACCTGCCTTGCTATTTCTTGTCCTGGTGCTGCTTTGACCTTGCCTCTTTCCTATCTGGGCTTCCCTGGTGGCTCAGACAGTAAAGAATCTGCCTGCAATGCCAAAGACCTGGGTTTGATCCCTGGGTTGGAAAGATCCCCTGAAGAAGGGAAGGGATACCCACTCCAGTATTCTTGCTTGGAGAATCCCATGGATAGAGGAGTTTTCCTATTCAGATTTTGCCCAGGACTTAAGGCCAGGCTAAATCCTCCCATCCCTCTGTGATATTACTTGACTTCCCAAATGCAGCGTTTTCCTCTTCTGAGCATCTCATTTAGCCCTGTAGGGAGCTAGTCTTTCTGCCTAGTTGTTAGTGCTGTTGGTCGCATGTTGGGATCACTCACTGGATTAGAAGCTCCTCGAGTGTAAGGCTGTAACTTGCTTTTTGTGTGTCCCCCCTCACCACCTCCACAGTGACCAACATAGTGCCTTACACCTTAGGAACATGTGCTATACGCTTAGTTACTCGTTATTGAAGCCAGGTAGAATATGCGTTCCCACAAAACGTGTGTCTGTAACCACCCTACTTACAATCTTAAACATCTCTATTACCCCTGGCAATAGAGTTGCTGGATTTAGCACATAAAATTACAGAACACCCAGTTAAATTTGAAATTCATGTAAATAATGACATTTTAAAAAGTATAAATACATCCTTTAATTTGCTAAGATTTAAAATGTAAAAATGTTACCTGACCTGTACGTACATAGGACACTTCACTGGCTTCACCTGAATCCTGGTCCTATCAGAGCTTGACTTTATTTCAAATTCTGATATTTGTTCAGTGCTGATTTTTTGGCATTAATTTTGAGTTTCTGAAGTATGCATTAAATTATTATTTACCTTGATTCCTGAGTTCTTTGATGATGTCTTCCTCTTTATACCTGAGGCAGGTGCCTCACTCCCCTCACTCTGGTCCTAGGTCTGGTCTAATCCTTACTGTCTCCTTTGTGCAACAGTGATAAGGTTATGTCACCAGCAGAATATAGTGAACCCAGGGTCTGACATAGTGTTTATTCAGTGATTATTTTATGTATTCTGTCTTATGTAGTACTTTATCTATTATGTATTCTGTCTTGACTTTTATTTTTACATTGGAAAGTTCAGTGATCTGGTCTGCTTTTCTCATTCAGTTCAGTTCAGTTCAGTCACTCAGTCATGTCCAGCTCTTTGTGATCCCATGAACCACAGAACGCCAGGCCTCCCTGTCCATCACCAACTCCCAGAGTCCACCCAAACCCATGTCCATTGAGTCGGTGATGCC